>NW_027362971.1:3017288-3443826 GCF_046119375.1 Phyllobates terribilis | reverse complement strand
CCCTTTTTGTATTGTAGCCGACAGGTGGTCTTTGGAGGGGACTTCAACAATGTCTCGAGGCCCCAAGACAGAGGAGGTTCCAGAGACCGGTTGGCCTACGACAGCGTCGCCTTGAATAGCATAGTTAGTGAGGCTCGCCTAGTGGATGTCCACATCCGGAACACCACGGGCCACGCGGGTTACACTTATTTCACAGGTAGTCAGACTAGGTCTAGAATAGACAGGTTTTATTTGAAGGAGGAGGCAGTCTCTTCACCTTTATCGGTGGTAGAGGTTGAATTCTCCGACCACTGCCTGATTATGTTTTCTCTGAATGTTACAGAGACTCCTCGGATGGGAAGAGGTTTTTGGAAGCTGAATTCGTCACTCCTGAAGGAAGCAGCTGTAAGACAGTCCTTTGAGGATTTCTTTCAAAGTCAGGTACCGCTACTGGGCCTTGGTAACACTAAGTCAGAGTGGTGGGAGATCTTCAAACATCGGGTGGCGAGATTCTTCCGCCAGCTTTCTAACCTCAGAAGCCTGAACAGGGATCTCCTGTATCGGGGCCTGAGGAGGAAACTCGAGGAACTTGTCTCGACTGGGGGTGGCCGTGAGGACATCGCCAGGGTGAAAGCCTTACTCAAGAGATGTCAGTATGATAGGCACACATCTTTGGTTTTTGAGAGGGACTTCGGGAAGTATCGCTCACCCGACCCCTACAGAAACTGCAAGATGTCAGTGAGTAGTAAGATAGTGGCGGGTCTGAGGGACAGTACAGGATCCCTGACCAGGTCCAGGTCAGGGATCTTGGAGGTCGTCAGATCCTTTTACTCACATCTCTTGGGGAGGAAGGAGCTGGATCGAGATGAGACGTCGGCTTTCCTGGCTGAGGCCATTCCTGAATCAGGGGTAGACCCCTCGCTCGATATCTTGGTGGATGAGATCAAAGAAGAGGAAGTTAGACTGGCGATTGATGGGCTCCAGCTCAAAAAATCACCAGGTCCGGACGGCTTAACGTCGAAGTTCTACAAGACCTTTAAGGACCTTTTGGTCCCCTTATTGACTCAGGTTTTTAATGAGTGTCTCTCCTTGGGCACTCTTCCGAGATCAATGAGGAGGTCAGCTTTGATCCTTCTTTCTAAGGGAAAGGATCCGTCGCACATTGAGAACTGGAGGCCCATAGCGCTTCTCAATGTGGACAGGAAGGTTTTGGCTGAAGTACTCTTTAACAGGTTGGTGAAGTTTGCGCCACGGCTCCTTTCTGAGTCCCAGCACTGCTGTGTTCCTGGCCGTAGCACTTTTAGTGCTGTTCTCGGTGTCCGGAAGGCTGTGGAACAGGGTAGGGCTGGCCTCTGGAAGGGGTATCTGCTGTCCTTGGATCAGGCCAAAGCCTTTGACCGGGTTGATCACGAGTACCTGTGGTCCGCTCTTCTGAGGTATGGTCTGCCAGGGAGGTTCATGGACTGGCTGAAGACATTGTACAGAGGGGCGGAGAGTTTCCCACTTGTGAATGGTTGGATTGGACAGGCCTTTGCGGTGGGCTCCGGCGTTCGTCAGGGATGTCCTCTCAGTCCCCTGCTGTATGTGTTCGCGATTGATCCCTTCATAAGGAGGGTGGATCGTGGACCAATAGCGGGGGTGAGGATGGACCAGGCGGGCGAACGGGAGGCCGCCCTGAAGGTAGTGGCCTATGCTGATGATGTCTCTGTTTTTGTCTCCTCGGAAGAGGAGGTGCGGGCAGTGATGTCTGAGGTGGAGGACTACTCCAGGGCCTCTGGTTCCATTGTCAATCGGAGCAAGTGTGGGAGTCTTTGGCTGGGGGGAGGAGATCCCAGGTTTGATCTCCCGGACACCCTCCCAGAGCCCCAAGAGTATGCCAAGATCCTAGGCGTTGAATTTGGCCAGGGTGATTACCCAACCAAAAACTGGGAAGGTAGACTAAAAACTGCCGCCCAGAGAGTGGACCAGTGGAAGGGTTGGTCTTTGACCCTGAGGGAAAGGGTGAGCTTGTGCAAAGGTTTTCTGCTCCCATTGTTAATGTATCTAGGCAGCATTTGCATTTTGCCAGAGCCTCTCTGGACGCGGGTCTATGGCCTGTTTTTCCAACTGTTATGGGGAAACAGGCTGAACCTAGTCAAGCGGGAGGTTACTTACCGTACGAGGAGACTAGGGGGGTTGAATATGGTCAACCCCGTGGTGTTCTTGGTTTGCACCTTTCTTAAGCTAAATATATCAAACCTCTGGAAAGAGAGGGCTCCTCTGTGGGTATTCTCCTGTAGGGGATGGTTGCAGTCCTTCTTCCAGGATTGGGAGACAGGAGGGCGTGTGAAGGATCTTCACACACCGCACGGGCATCTCCCGGCTTATGTTACCCCGGTTTTGAAAGTAATACGCCGGTGGGGTTTGGGATTGTGGGAGGTGAGGACTCTCACGAGGAAACTTCTCGAGGGGAGGATCTTATCGACCCATTTTCAAAAGCCACTGGCACTCAGGGACTGCCCAAGTCGGGATCTGGAGGTGGGGTTGCGTCTTTTAAATTCAAAATGGATCCCCGCGAAGTATTGGGACTTGACTTGGCGCTGCTTTCAGGGTAAGCTGTATGTGAGGGACAACTTGAAGTACAGGAACTCAGAGGATAGGAATTGTCCTCGTGAGAGTTGTGCTGACACGCTTGAGAGCATGGAGCACTTCCTGCTTCAGTGTCCCTTTAATGCAGAGGTATGCAACAGGGTGGGCGCTTCCATTGACTGGCCTAGGCTGGCGGGCCTCTCCTACGCTGAGTGGGCCTATGGAGCATTCAGAGACCTTGGTGGACGGGACCAGTGCACTCTTTTTCTAGTTAGCCTAGTGGTTAGGTTTTTCACATGGAATGCACGGTGTTTAGTGTCGACGGGCAGTAAAATCCTCCCAGTGGGTGAGGTATGTAGCAACATCCTTGGTGACATGGTGAAGGTGCGCTCCTTGGAGTATGAAAGGCTGGGTGCATCGGGGGCCTCCCGTCTTTGGAGGGGTTTCTCCTTCCAGGTGCCTTAGTTCTGGATTGCTCCAAGCCTCCTGGTGGTGGGCTAAGTTCTCACCGTAGCTTTTTGTTTTGAGAATGGTATCATGAAAAGGGTTTACAAGCACCGAACTGGTGCGGATGGTATTTTTGTTATTGTTCTTGTTGTTATTATTATTGTTGTCTTATTGTTCTTTTACTTTGGGGGTTAGTTAGGTGGGGTGGTGGTTTTGAGGGGGGTTAAACATGAACTTGGACTGGCCCGGGCCCAAAACTGTCGGGGTTCACTCTAAGTCCGGAAGGACTTTTTCGGAACTTAGAGGCCGGTTCGGGTTGGGGGTATAGTGAGAGTTGGGGGGGGGGGTATGTGTTATTATGTGTTACTCATGATTTAAGTGTTGTGTGTTATTTCATATGGTTTATGTGGTTTATATTTTGTTATATGTATTTTGCTTCTGCATCTCTGGTTTTTGTTACGGCAGAATCAGGTGTAAGTGTGGAGGAAGTTTGAGGTATGTTTGGATAGGCTGTGGTTGTATGGTGGTTGTCAGGCAGGTGGGGTCCCTTGTATATACATTGTTTATGTATCGGTTATATTGCTGGAAATTGTTTTCGTTACTTGTACTAGTTTGTGTTTTTACATTTATAATAAAATAGAGTTCCAGCTCCAGTAGCGTCCACTAAAGCTGCTGCAGTTAAAAAGCGTTTATAAGGATCCAGCTTGGCGGTCCACCGCAAGGCGTCCTACCGCCAGTCCCAGCCCCTGTGCCTTGGGGTGCCTCCTGATGCTCTTCACTGAGTGTCCCAGGGGCCCGAACCATTTCCTTTGAAAAAATTAAGTGTCCAAACTACAGGTGGTGTAGCTTGCTTAACAGCTGGGTTAATCCGCTGACTAGCAGACACTGCTACTAGGCCCAAAGTATTGCTTGGGCTAGATGCAGTTAAAGATTTGTAATTAGATACTCTCGTTGGATGCTGAGAAAGTGACGCGCCCCCTGGGCCAGTGCTGTTTGGGGATTACCCGGAGCCGGATCAGATGGGGGTTGTAGTCTCCGAGTGGCGGCGACCCGGTCCGTGCCCAGGGTGTCAAACTCAGTGTGTGGCAGTCTTTACAGATGTTATTAGTTGTTCTTAGTGTCGACTACGCCACCCGTTGATTTGCGGTCAAAAGGCCGCCGCTGCAGCAGGGTCCGCTGAGGCTGGTGGTATATGTGCAGCTGTGGTAGTATAACCCCCAACGGGAGGGGTATAGCCTCAGGGGGTCAGGTGTAGAGGATGGTAATAAAACTCAGAGTCGGGCTGTGCAGTTCAGGGTTTTTACTTACTGCTGTTGTGCTGGTCACTCCGGCCTTGAGTGACCGCCCGAGCCGTGCTGCGTCCACCAGGTCCTGGACTCGGCCAACCCCCAGGTAATTCTGGAGCGTGATCCTGAGCTCCCTTTCTGACGTTCCTTTTCTCTGGCCTTCCCCACCAGGGATCCACTTATGTCCGGCTCCCTCGGGCCTCTTGTTGGTAAAACCCTTGTCTCTGGGTTCCCTGACCCTATACTCGGTGTGCCTTCGCAGTAGATTTAGTGGGGGGTCGTGGCAGATCCTGCCCACAACCTCCGGTCTCTGGCTGAGGATTAGTGCCCTCCACCAGCTTGGGATCCGGTACCCTTGTGCCAACCCTTCACCCTTCTGGCTGTATTTGGGCTCTTGGGGTTCCCTCTTCTTCCCCTCTGGGTCCTTCTCTTCTCCTCTCTCTCTTCTTTCAGGACTGCTTGACCCTCTACAAAAGACTGACTGGTAACTGTCTGCCTGTCTGACCCTGATCTAAGATGGTTCCCACCTTATATACTCCCTCTATGTGTGAGCTCAGGTGACCAGCACCCAATGAGCTCCTAGCATTACCCAGACTGCTCCCCCTATCTGCCCCTACACTACTGGGATGTTCCACCCCCCTCCCACTCCAGCCAGGGACAGACACTGTCGTACCTGCACATATACCTAGTGGGAGTACCATTGATCTGTCCCCCGGAAATGGGATGTATGTAGTGCATGCAGCCTACTGAGCTCAGTTCCACACTCCATCCTTACCCGGGAGTGGAATACCACACCTCTGGCTTGAGGTGCAATACCCCTGTAGCAGCCGAATCCTCAGGGTGCTACAAAAGCATTCCATAGAGTCTCCTGGCACGCCATATATTATTCTCTTAAAAAGCTTGGGGTAGGGGTCTAGGGGACCCTTTTATAGACAAAATCATGGCCCTGTATCGCAATCCGTCAACTAGGCTGAAGATAAATGGAACATTATCATCACCTTTCATAATCACCAATGGGACAAGGCAGGGATGTCCTCTGTCCCCTCTCTTATACATCCTAGTGATGGAGCACCTGCTCTCATCAATTCACGATAACCCCAATATTAGGGGGATTGAGGTGGGAGGCACCGAGTACAAGTGCTCTGCATTTGCTGATAATGTCCTAGTATATATCACTCAACCACATATATCCATCACTGCTGTTATGGCTGAAATTTTAAAATCAATGCAGCGAAGTCTGAGGCCCTCTATGTCTCCCTCCCCAAATCCATACAGGATTCCATCCAGTCCAACTTTCCCTTTGCCTGGCCCTCACAGGGTATCAAATACTTAGGAATTCGTATTCATAGAGACCTCTCCCGTCTATTTTATCTTAATTTTGGGCCCTTTATTGAACAACTCCATAGAGATCTTACTTCTTGGACGGTGAAGGATTTTTCCTGGTTCGGCAGAATAAATATACTAAAAATGAACGTTCTACCTAAACTCTTATACCTCTTCCAAACCATTCCCGTGGTAATTCCCTCAAATTTTTGGAAAAAACTATGCAGTAGCTTTTGCAGATTTATCTGGGCAAGTGGGCGTCCACGCATTCGGGGGGACGTTCTGATCAGACACAAACAAAAGGGGGGCCTTAGCCTTCCGGATTGTAGAAGGTATCACATGGCAGCAGTACACGCTAGAATCCTTGACTTCTTCCATCATTCGGAGGGGAGATTGTGGGTCAAAATAGCTCAATCCATTTGTCCTAAAGCTCTTACCACTCTCCCATGGTGCGCCCATTTAATTGTCCCCTCTCTTGGCCTCATGTCATATAGTACTTATACCACTGCTTTGGCTTTGAGATCCCCAAAAAAAAGCTTATCCTCAATCGACCCCCAGGGCCCCTTGCTCCTGATTTCAGATAATCCAGATTTCCCACCAGGACTATCTGCAAATAGATTTCTCGGTTCAAATCCCATCCGATATTATTTTCTCATGTCATCTTCAATACTTAGCTGCTCCCCCTCAATGACTTGTTACAGGGAAGAGCCACTTCCCTGAAGGCTAATTTTGAATATAGCCAGTTACAACACTTCTATTCAACTGTGAAGAAGCGCACACATCTTCATAGAGATCTCACAAACTTTGAAAAATTGAGCCTATCATTGTCACCCCCTACACACTCCATCTCCCTACTGTATAATCTCCTCATTGCCCAGGTAACTGACAATAGGTCAGGATTAGTGTTGAGCGAACATGCTCGACACTGCTCGGTACTCGCCCGAGCATCACGCTACTCGGGATGTTCGGCGAGCACCGAGCATTTCCGGGTTACTCGGGCGGGAGCTCAGGTCTCCGCCCTGCACGTTTGGTGCTCTTTACAGAGCCAATGAACATGCAGGGATTGCCAGCCAGTCACTGTAATGCCGCAGCCATGTTGTTTGTGGGCATTACAGTGATTGGCTGGCCGCACAGCGTCACCTCCCAGACGATCAGCCCGTCATGATTGGTGTGTGTGGGTGTCTGTGCGTGTGTCTGCGAGTGTGTGCGATGTCTGCGGGTGTGCGCGGTGTCTGTGCGATGTCTGCGGGTGTGTGCGGTGTCTGTGCGATGTCTGCGAGTGTGTGCGGTGTCTGTGCGATGTCTGCGAGTGTGTGCGGTGTCTGTGCGATGTCTGCGAGTGTGTGCGGTGTCTGTGCGATGTCTGCGAGTGTGTGCGGTGTCTCTGCGATGTGTGCGGGATGTGTGCGGGTGTGTGCGTGCAGGCAGACATAGGCCGATGTGACACTACTACTCCCATCGGCCTATGTCTGTCCCCGGTCCACTCATGCCAGCAGGATCAGCTCGATGGGAGCAGTAGTTCCCATCAGCCTGATCCTGCTATATAAATTGCCCTACTGTGTCCCCAATAAATGTTAAATACATGTCATTGGTGGCCAGTGGTTACCTACAATAAATTAGTTCATACATTACCTGTCCCCGCCGATCGCCACCTAAAATAAAGTAAAAAATAAAAAACTACACCTATACTCACCTAGACACCTAATTCCCCGAAGCCATCGATCTCCTGTAATAAAATATAAAATAATAAACCACAACCTTATCCTTACCCCTCCGTAGTAGTCCACGAGTGTCCCACGATGATCTCCAGTTTAGAGCAGCCACATAGAATGTGACCGCTCTGAACCGCTGCCGCCGCTAGAATGATGGGGCCGTAAAGCAGCCCCGTCATTGCATAAGCGGGTTCGCCGGAGTTCAGGCAGCCCTGCTCCGGTTAGCTCCTTTACGGCCCTGCTGTATCGTGAGAAATTCCCACGGTACAGCAGTGCCGTAAAGGAGGTCTCCGGAGCTGCGCTGCCTGAATGCACTCCGGTGACCTCAGTCAGTGGCTCCCGCTGCCGGGAGTGGACGTGTTCCCAGCAGTGTGAGCTTACAGCAGCCATGCACAGCTGTCACCATCTCCAGATGTGACAGCTGTGCATGGGAGATCAGCGCAGGAACGTGGACAGGTAACTATTTTTTTTTAGTAAACTAAGAATTAAATAAAATTGTGTGTTTTATTTCAAATAAATTATTTTTTTCTGGGTGTAGTGTGTGTTTTTTCTTTTTAACACTTTGTAGGTTAGTAATGGGGGTGTCTTATAGACGCCCATCATTACTAACCTGGGCTTCATAGCAGCTGGCGCTGACATGAACCCCAACCCTATTACCCCCTGCCACCGCACCAGGGCAGCGTGGAAGAGCGAGGCTAAGTGCCAGAGTTGGCGCATCCTATGGATGAGCCATTTCTGGGGCGGCTGACGGCTGGTGTTTCTAGCCTGGGAGGGGGCCAATATTCATGGCACCCTTCCTGGGCTATTAATATCAGCCCCCAGCTGTCTGCCTAGCCTTTGCTAGCTATTAAATAGGGGGTACCAGACGTCATTTTTTTGGGGGGGTCCCCCATTTTAATAGCTAGTAAAGGCTAGGTATTCAGCTGGGGGCTCATATTAGTAGTCTGGGAAACTCCGTGGGTATTACCCACTTCCCAGGCTTCAAACATCTGCCCCAGCCGTCTGCTTAACCTCCGCTAGAGCCTAAAATTATGGGGGATCCCCACGCCAATTTTTTTTTAAATAAATCCTTTATTTTAACACTAAATGACATTTGAGGAGTTAATAAAGATGCAGTCCCTAAATTATTATTTACTTTTTAATTAATTTTTCCCAAAAATTTTGACGTGGGCTTTGCCATATTTTTGTATGCCAGCCAGGTACAGCATCCAGCTTCTATGAACGCGCCATTTTCCGGGGTGGCTGCGGACTGCAATTTGCACCGGGGGGGGGGGGGGCAGAAAGCTTGGTTCTCCCTGCGCTGCAGATTCCAGCCCCCAGCTGCCTAGTTGTACCTGGCTGCACACACAAATAGGGAGAAGCCCCACGTATTTTTTTTTTAAATTATTTCATGAAATTCATAAAATAATTAAGAAAAAAAGGGCTTCCCTATATTGTTGTGTCCGGCCAGGTACAAATAGGCAGCTGGTGGTTGGGCGCAGCCCGTTCCTGCCTGCTGTACCTGGCTGGACACAAATATAGTGCGAAGCCCCAAGTCAATTTTTTTTTAATTATTTCAGGAAATTCATGAAATAATTAAAAAAAAATTGATGTGGGGCTTCGCCCTATTTTTGTGTCCAGCCAGGTACAACTAGGCAGCTGGGGGCTGGAATCCGCAGCGCAGGGAGGCCCAAGCTTTCTGGGCCCCACCCGCTGCAAATTGCAGTCCGCTGCCACCCCGGAAAATGGCGCGTTCATAGAAGCGCCATCTTCTGGCGCTGTACCCAACTCATCCAGGGCGCTGGTGCGGTGGCTCACTGGGTAATAAAGGGGTTAAGGCCAGCTTGGCATTATCAGCTGGCCCTAAGCCCGAAATTCATGAGGTCACGCCAATATTAGACATGACCACCATGAATTTCTAGTAAAGTATTTAAAAAAAACACAACACCCAGAAAAAAGTCCTTTAATTGAAATAAACACACAATTCTTTATTGTTCTAAATTAAACTATACTTACCATCACGCCCATTCCAGCTGAAGCCAACGATCTCCTGCAATAAAAGAAAAATAATAAAGCAACCTCATCCTTACCTTTCCATGGTTCCCACGACAGCTTCAGCTCTGCTACATCGAGATGACAGGCTGGACCGCAGCAGAACGCTGCCATCCAGCCTGTCATCCCGCAGACACTGAGAAGCGCAGGTATGCTTGCGCTCCTCAGTGTCTCTCTGTGACGGCATAAAGATGAGCCGAGGTCATGTCCAATGAACTCGGCTCACCTCATGCACGTCACTGACAGCGTGGGAAAATTCTCCTGCACTCAGCGCTTCAGCGTGAGAATTTTCCCACGCTGTCAGTGACGTGAATGAGGTGAGGTCATGTCCAATGAACTCAGCTCACCTCATGCACGTCACTGACAGCGTGGGAAAATTCTCACGCTGAAGCGCTGAGTGCAGGAGAATTTTCCCACGCTGTCAGTGACGTGCATGAGGTGAGCCGAGTTCATTGGACATGAACTCGGCTCATCTGGATGCCGTCACAGAGAGACACTGAGGAGCGCAAGCAAGCCTGCGCTTCTCAGTGTCTGCGGGATGACAGGCTGGATGGCAGCGTTCTGCTGCAGTCCAGCCTGTCATCTTGATGTAGCAGAGCTGGAGCTGTCCTGGGAACCATAGAAAGGTAAGGATGAGGTTGCTTTATTATTTTTCTTTTATTGCAGGAGATCGTTGGCTTCAGCTGGAATGGGCGTGATGGTAAGTATAGTTTAATTTAGAACAATAAAGAATTGTGTGTTTATTTCAATTAAAGGACTTTATTCTGGGTGTTTGTGTTTTTTTTTTTTAACTTTGACTATGGGGTTAGTAATGGGGGTGTCTAATAGACGCCTCTCCATTACTAACCTGGGCTTGATGTCAGCTGGCATTATAAGCTGACATCAACCCCAACCCTATTACCCCACTGCCACCGCTACAGGGCAGTGGGAAGAGCGAGGCTAAGTGCCAGAATTGGCGCATCCTATGGATGCGCCATTTCTGGGGCGGCTGACGGCTGGTGTTTCTAGCCTGGGAGGGGGCCAATATTCATGGCACCCTTCTTCGGCTATTAATATCAGCCCCCAGCTGTCTGCCTAGCCTTTGCTAGCTATTAAATTAGGGGGGACCCCACGTCATTTTTTTGAGGGGGTCCCCCATTTTAATAGCTAGTAAAGGCTAGGTATTCAGCTGGGGGCTGATATTAGTAGCCTGGGAAGCTCCGTGGGTATTATCCCCTTCCCAGGCTTCAAACATCTGCCCCAGCCGTCTGCTTAACCTCCGCTAGAGACTAAAATTAAGAGGAACCCCACGCCAATTTTTTTTTAAATAAATCCTTTATTTTAACACTAAATGACAAGTACAGTAATCAACACTGTCACTGTACTTCATATATATGTGACTGACATGTTTCTTTCTATATAATCTATGTGTGATTCTCTATTCCTTCTATTCTAAATTGTCGGGTACCGCAGCTGAATTGCCGGCCGGCTTTTTTAAAGAGACGGTGCATGAAAACACAATTATTTTTTTAAATAAATCCTTTACACTAAATGACAAGTACAGTAAGCAACACTGTCACTGTACTTCATATATATGTGACTGACATGTTTCTATCTATCTAATCTATGTGTGAAGCTCTATTCTTTCTGTTGTAAATTGTCGGGTACCGGTGTATGCCGCTGATGAATTGCCGGCTTTTCGCGTAATACATTCTACATTATTCTTAGTTGTTTTCCTTCATGTAGAATTAATCTACAAGGAAAGAAAGGGTTTATTTTCATTCCGATATTTGTGTCCCATTGACTTGCATTGGTTTCCTGTATCAGAATCAGCGATATCCGATACTTTTTGGGTATCAGTTCGATCCAATCCGATACAATATTTCCTGATATCGGAAGGTATCGCTCAACACTATCCTTAACATATTTCACAGGAAAGCACTTTCACTTTCGTTTTTGAACGTTTTATTGTGAGCCTGTAAAAGTGTATTAATACCTCTGACCACGTTGTTGACAGCAGTGACCTGGGGGTCAGAAATGCTTCCTGGGGCGATCCCCATGCTGTCCCCATGTCATTTGAGCACTGTCACTATCGTTTTGGGCACTTGTTAGGCTTTTAAAAGACTGCCGGGGGAGCCGCCGCAAAAATGCTCGAGTCTCCCATAGACTAACATTGGGCTCGTTGCTCGGGTCGAGCACCCGAGTATCACGGCGAGCTCGGCCCGAGCTTCGAGCACCCGAGCATTTTAGTGCTCGCTCAACACTAGTCAGGATTCTGCGGTGCATGGGAAAGGGAACTGGGGAAGTCCTTCTCTGACTCACAATGGGATAAATGTTTCTTCCTAACACATAAAACCTCAATAGGGTCCAAAGCTCAGTAAACCTCCTTCAAAATGATCTCTAGATGGTACCGGGTACTAGCAGTCCTTCATAGATGGTATCCAGTGGTCTCAGATAGATGTTGGAGATGTGGGGAGGGGGAAGGGACAATGTCACACATATGGTGGGCATGCCCTATAATAAATGCATTTTGGGCAAAGGTGGTTCCCATGATTGAGAAAATAACTGGTTTGACTATCCCTAATACGCCAGAAGCCCTCCTTTGATCAATGTTACCAATAAGTAAACGTAGTTATAAAAGGTCATCAATAGGCTACCTAATACAGGCGGCTAAGAATGTCATTCCATGACACTGGAAAAGCAGAGACTCACCCACTGTGGAGGAATGGTTTGCGGAGATCTCCCTCCTTAATAGGATGGAGCATCGGATTGCCATCTCACCGGCTGATGTTGATAGATACTGTGTGCTTTGGACAGATTGGATTGATTTGCAAAACTCTGACGCCTACCATCTAGCCCCCAACTAAAGTTATCCGTGATATCGGCACAACAATGATCCTAATCGCAGTCTATTGATTGGTGGTCTGCCATGGTCCGCTCCCTCTCTATCTTTCATATGGAAAAATACATGCTTGATCTGGATATTGATGGAAAACCCTCCCTGTACCCCCCAATGTACTGTTGTTATGCATAGATTTATAGTTATACTACCCCTTTTACTATGTATATTGTATTTTCTTGTACTTTTTCAACACAAAAATAAAAAAAAACTTGAATTTGAAAAAAAAAATTGTAATTAGATCTACAGGCGGTGGCTACTCCGCTGACTAGCAGACACTGAAGCTTTGGAGCAGACCTCTGATTCCCAGGCTATAGTATGAGTAAACAGCTCTTCAGACTCAACCATCTGTGTTACCCCAAGCCATAGTGTATGTAGTTTCTTACGGTTAAAAGGGGGAGGAGAGACCCAACCCACCTGGAATTGACGATGGCAACGTCATGTAAAACACAGCAAGGGGACTCCAAAAAGAGTCTCCATTTTTTCCCAAAATTATGGCACAGACACCACTTAAGTGGCATCAATTGTCCCAGAGTTGCTTAAAATGGTTGGTGAGGTGATTTTCCAAAATCCTCAAGCTTTTAGTCTCCCCAGAATGACACAGGTGGGGCAGATGGTGGTTGTCGCACATTGAGCTTCGCACTGCAACTTATGCTTCATATCCGTGTGACGGTTCATGCATGAAGTAATCAAACTATGGATTTTTTGGCCTCTACTTAGCTTTTGGTGACAAATGTTACAGATAACACGAGTTGGGTCATCCTTATCGATCTGAAAAAAAGCACAGGCTATGCAAGGTTTAGAGCCCATGCGACTCTGCTACTAGCAATACTATCAAATGATTGGCTGGGTTAGATGCAGAGCGTCTGGGTTTGGTTGGGGGTCCCCACAGTCTGCCTAGGCTAGATGCAGTTAAAAATTATTATTAGATACACAGGCGGTGCAGCTTGCTTCGCAGCTGGGCTAATGCGCCCAAAGTATTGGTAGACTCTATCCTAAATAAGGAAGGATTCACTGATTGTGGTGTCCCCTCTGTGGGCCATGGCGATTGGTGGAGATTTGGTGATGATTATGGGAGAAAGCTCCTTAATAGAGAAAGATGGTGGATTTATACTTTAAATACACGTGTACCAGCGGGTTTAAACATCAGACATGATTTGATGTATCATTATGAATGATCATTTATAGATTATTATTATATATATGTTCCTTTTTTCTTCTTTTCTTTTTCTTTTTGATTATTTACATTTATATGCATTGTTTCTATGCTATACGATTTTAACATGGTATGTTTGTTTAAATTACTGATTAACTCAGCCTTGAACAGGTGCATAGCAGGACATGACATATAAATACCACTTCCTTGCTGTTTTTTTGCTATGCAATGATTAAGAACCTTTAGTTCGAAACGCGTTTGCTGTTCTTCTCCAAGGTGGACTTTTAAAATATTTTTTTTAAGACCCAATAAAAAGTGGATTTTAGACGATTTGTTCAGCTGGATCTTCCTGGTTCCTCATGTTTGTCTGGTAGCACTCCTGGTTCCGTGCTGTTGATCTTCTAGGTGGGTGAGCTGATTTTTTCCTTTCTTTTTCTGCCATGTGGCGATTGGTCATCCACTTTCACTGCCCCTTACTCAACGAATTCACAAACATCTCCCGTCGGTTTGTAGTCCCATTATGCCCAACCAAAAACATAGGCCCCACAACTAAAAAAAATCGTTCTTAGGCATCGAAATCGACACCACAGCAAGTTTGTTCCGCCTCCCATGGGAAAAAATACCAAAACATTACACCTGATCTAGGTTTTTTGCGCAGTATGGAAAGTAACACTACAGCAGATGCAAGTATTACTAGGTCTCCTCGTGTTTGCGAGCCGGGTGATGCCAGTCGGAAGGGTTTTTTCTCTTTTTATCGCCCGCAACAAAAGGGGCATCTAAACCGAGTCATACAATCAGAATCAGCAGGCAGCTACGGGCGGACTTAGAGGTGTGGAAAACCTTCTTATAATCATTCAACGGTCACACGTTATTTATGTCAGCAGAACAGTCCAACATTCAACTAAGATTATTCACCGGGGCGGCAGAATCAGGCGGATATGCAGCAATACTAAATAACCAATGGTGCACAAGCTTATGGCCTCCGTATTGGGCATAACAAGTGCTGACAAAAAAACAGACAGTCCTGGAACTCTGGAACTGTTTCCAATAGTGTTAGCAATAGAAATATGGGGCGCGAACCTGGCTAACAAAAATATACTCTTCATAACAAAAAACACCAGCCTAGCGCACTTCATTAATAATATGGCATCATCGTCTCTCCCAGTGCTAGGCCTACTACGCCGGCTAGCATTCCTGTGCCTATAACACAATGTATGGGTACGCGCTAGCCACGATGCTGAGGGGTCTAACGCTGCTGCTAATGCTTTATCACAATTCAATTGGCAGATTCTCACAGAGCTCCTCCCCAACGCCCACCCATCGGGCAACAGTTGCCCAGCCTCCCTATGGGATCTAGTGGAGAATAGTTGATGCCATTAATCAGAGAGTCAGTTGCCCCGTCGATGTGGCAAGCATACGGTAAGGCATGGGAAGAGTGGACACTACTAGTAGCAGGCAGACGGGTTGACCAATGTGAACAAGCCAGATTACAAGTGTTAGAACTCTCCTGTTAGGTTTTTTCTATTTTGCTGGTCACATGACCTCTTTGCCTATTTAATCCTGCTCCGCCCTTCTGGCAATGCTGGACTTCATTGTAATTTCTACTCTTAAGCTAGCCAGGTGCTTTGTAACCTTTCTCAGTCAGTTTAGCTAGGTCTTTTGACCTTTATGTTCTATGTTGTGTGTTTGTCTTTTTACTGCTACAATTTCTGCTAGGAGGTGTCCATCTTTCTCCCAGTCCCTAGTTCTTGTAGGGATCCCTCCCTCACATCTATAGGTCTTCGTTCAGACTAGCTGAGGACTTTAGCGGGTCTGATCGCAGGATCAGGTTCCCCGTTACATCGTAGGGATCTAGCTTAGTTCTATTGTAGGGACAGATCTCCTGTCTTTCCTTAGTGCTTGTAGCCTATCATAACAGTAAGTCCAGCCCAAAAATATCTCTAAGGAAAGACCTCCAGTTTCCATCATGGTGTCGGTTCAGGATTTGGCTCAACGCCTGCAGGGACTCTCTCTGGAGGTGGCCGAGCTCCAACAACATGTGAGTAGCTGTTCTGGAGCGCATTTTGTGGAGCCAAAGGTACGATTGGCTGATTTATTTTTTGGTGAACAACAAGATTTTTTTTTCTTTAAAAATGCTTGTTTATTGTATTTTCGTTTGAGACCCAGATCCTCTGGTGATGAATCACAGCGCATAGGGTTCATAATGTCACTTTTGCGCAAAGAACCTCAGGGATGGGCCTTTTCTCTCCAACCTAGTGATCCGTGCTTTAGATCAGTGGATAGGTTTTTTTTTGCTTTGGGGTTGTTGTATGATGATCCTGATCGTGTCTCATCAGCTGAGACGGAATTGAGACTTTTGAGACAGGGATCAGGTAATGTGGAAAATTATTGTACTCACTTCCGTCGGTAGTCTGCTCAGGTGGGGTGGAATGATTCAGCTCTGAAAAGTTTGTTTCTTGCTGGGCTAGGTGAAAGGGTTAAGGATCTGCTTATTGCTTATCCTACACCAGGAAACTTGCTGGAGGCAATGCAATTAGCTATACGGGTGGACAGGAGACTGCGTGCAAGGGTTAATGAGAGTAAATACTTTGCCATGTCAGCTCCTAGTCTTGAGAGGGTCTGTACTGACATTGGAGAGCCGATGGAGATTGGGGCGATGTCACCCCGCTCTCAGGAAAAAGACCGCTGGTTTTCTGAAGGTTTGTGCTTTTATTGCCGAAAATCTGACCATTTCATTAAGAACTGTGTGCTTCATATGAACAAAGAAAAAAAAAAAAAAAGGTCAGTTACGCCCGTATAGCCTGTTTAAACACTAAGGGGGTATTTCTTTCGGCTACTACTGCAGCTCAGGAAGAATTAATTGAATTTCGGGTATTTGTGGATTGTGGTTCTACTCTGAATGTGATTGATGGGGGATTCTTGGAAAAACTTAAATTAAAACCCAAACCTTTGTCATCCCCTATTGCCGTGGTTTCTGTCGATGGCTCTCCCTTGAAATGTGTTACTCCACAAGGTTTATGAATTTCCCCTCACTATTAATGGTATTCACCAAGAAAATTTGGATTTGGTATTATTAAATAATTTGCCTTCTCCAGTAATTTTGGGGTTACCCTGGTTAAAATTGCACAATTTGTACTGGATTGGTCTACTAATGAAATTAAGTCCTGGAGCCCGAAGTGTTATGACAAGTGTTGTAACGGGCGCATTGCTGCTGTGGATAAAGGGGAATTACCTGTACCTATTCAGGATTTTTGGAAAGTTTTTTCTGAGGAGGAGTCACAAATTTTGCCTCCCCATAGAGACTATGATTGTACCATTGAATTTGTCCCTGGAGCGACTCTTCCTAAAAGTCGTTTATTTAATCTTACTATTCCTGAGAGAAAGGCTTTGGAGGAATACATACAGACAAGCTTGGCCGCCGGTCATATCAGACCCTCTAAGTCACCTGTGGCTGTTGGATTTTTTTTTGTTAAAAAAAAGGACGGCGGTTTACGTCCTTGTCTGGACTTTCGCGAGATTAATAAAATTACTGTACGTAATCCCTACCCACTGCCATTGATTCCTGATTTGTTTAACCAGTTAGTGGGGGCCAAGTGGTTCTCTAAAATTGATCTCCGGGGGGCATACAATTTGTTGCGCATGAAGGAGGGTGATGAATGGAAGACTGCTTCTAACACTCCTGTGGGTCATTTTGAGAATCTGGTTATGCCTTTTGGTCTTACTAATGCACCAGCATTTTTTCAGAATCTTATTAATGACATCCTTAGACCTTTGATCGGCAAAAATGTGGTTGTGTATTTGGATGACATTTTGATTTATTCACCGGATCTGGAGTCTCATTGGCGGAGCGTACGTGAGGTATTACAGTTATTAATTGACAATTCGCTTTTTGCTAAGCTAGAGAAATGTGAGTTCGCTGTACAGAGAATTAGTTTTTTGGGCTACATTATCTCCAGCGAGGGCTTTGAGATGGACCCGGTGAAAGTTCAAGCTGTGCAGGAATGGCCTAGGCCTATTGGTTTGAAATCGATACAGAGGTTTTTGGGTTTCGCCAATTATTACAGAAAATTCATTAAAAAATTTTCTATTATTGTTAAACCACTGACCGATCTCACGAGGAAAGGTGCTAATACGGTTCTGTGGACTACTGAGGCCATTGAAGCGTTTGTGTTTCTAAAGGAGAGGTTCAGCTCTGCCCCCATCCTTATGCAGCCTGATGTGACTAAGCCGTTTTTGGTTGAGGTTGATGCTTCTTCTGTGGGGGTCGGTGCGGTGTTGTCTCAGGAAAGAAAGGATGGAGTACATCCCTGTGCTTTTTTTTCAAAAAAAATTTCTGAGACTGAACTTAATTACGATATTGGTAATCGGGAATTGCTGGCTATTAAACTCGCATTTGAACACTGGCGTCATCTCTTGGAAGGTGCTGAATTTCCCATTCAGGTTTTCACTGATCATAAAAATCTGATCTATCTTGATGCTGCCAAGCGCTTGAATGCCCGTCAGGCTAGGTGGGCACTTTTTTTTTCGCGGTTTAATTTTTCCGTTACTTACATCCCGGGTACCAAGAATGTTAAAGCTGATGCGTTGTCTCACAGCTTTTCTCCCATGGTCGGTGCTGAGGAGGAGGAGAGCATTTTACAAGAAGGTGTTGTGATTGCTGCATTGGACTCCGTTTTGGAAGATGAGATTCTTAAAGCACAGGAGAATGCCCCATCTAACACTCCCCATGGGAGGTTGTTTGTGCCTAGGACCTTTAGGAGAGATTTGTTTGTTGAGTGTCATGAGTCTCGGTTGGCAGGTCATCCAGGAATTTCTGAGACCAAGAGACTTGTGGGTCACAGTTTTTGGTGGCCTGGATGGCAGAAGGAAGTCATTAAGTGGGTGCGTCAATGTACTGTGTGTTCTAGATCTAAGTCTTCTCATACTCCAACTGCGGGGTTGCTTTGCCCTCTGGAGGTTCTTAGTGCACCTTGGACACATCTGGCTATGGACTTTATTACTGATCTTCCCCCCTCTGAGGGTTTCACGGTCATCTGGGTGGTCATGGACTGTTTTAACAAGATGTGTCACTTGGTTCCCTTCATCAAACTGCCCTGCGCTAAGACGCTCGCTAAGGCCTTTGTCAAGGAAATTGTCAGACTCCATGGTGTTCCTACTGACATTGTTTCTGATAGGGGACCTCAGTTCGTGGCTCGTTTTTGGCGTGCCTTTTGTGACAGGTTGGGAGTTCATTTGTCGTTTTCATCTGGATATCATCCTGAGTCTAATGGCCAGACAGAAAGGAAGAATCAGGATGTTGAGCAGTTCTTGCGTTGTTTTGTGGCAGACAATCAAGAGGGGTGGTCTGAGTTTCTGCCGCTTGCTGAATTTGCTCTTAGCAACCATACATCCTCTTCTGCTGGGTGTTCACCTTTTTTGTTGTTGTTCTGGGAGACATCCGTCTTTTGGGTCATTCTCCAAATTGGTATCGGCTGTGCCTGAGGAGGAGAGTTTTTCCGGTGATTTGGAGAGAGTTTGGACGGATGTGCATGGTAATCTTCAGGAGCTAACAAAAAATCTAAGAGGTACTTTGACAGGAAAGGTCAAGAGGTTTTGTTTACGGTTGGTGACATGGTTTGGTTGTCATCTAAGAATCTGCAGTTGAGTATTCCTTCTAAAAAATTGGGTCCCAAGTTTGTAGGGCCCTTTAAGGTGCTTCAGGTAGTTAACCAATCTGCTGTTAGGTTGGAGGTTCCTACCTCCTGGAAGATTAATCCGGTGTTTCATGTTTCTCTATTGAAAAAAGCTGATGTATCAGATAGAGACTCCACTGCCACTGTTCCTCCGGTGGTGGAGGACGGGGAATATGAAATTTCCCGCATCCTTAATTCTAGACGGTATAGGGGGAGTTTGCAGTATCTCGTCGCTTGGAAGGGTTTCGGTCCCGAGGATAACTCATGGGTGAGGGCGGATGATGTTTCTGCTTCCAGACTTGTCAGAGCGTTTCACAAGAGGTTTCCGGATAAGCCTGGGCCTAGGGGATCCGGAGGATCCTCTTAGAAGAGGGGGTACTGTTAGAACTCTCCTGTTAGGTTTTTTCTATTTTGCTGGTCACATGACCTTTTTGCCTATTTAATCCTACTCCGCCCTTCTGGCCATGCTGGACTTCATTGTAATTTCTACTCTTAAGCTAGCCAGGTGCTTTGTAACCTTTCTCAGTCAGTTTAGCAAGATCTTTTGACCTTTATGTTCTATGTTGTGTGTTTGTCTTTTTACTGCTACAATTTCTGCTAGGAGGTGTCCATCTTTCTCCCAGTCCCTAATTCTTGTAGGGATCCCTCCCTCACATCTATAGGTCTTCGTTCAGACTAGCTGAGGACTTTAGCGGGTCTGATCGCAGGATCAGGTTCCCCGTTACATCGTAGGGATCTAGCTTAGTTCTATTGTAGGGACAGATCTCCTGTCTTTCCTTAGTGCTTGTAGCCTATCATAACAACAAGTCACCATAGAATTTCTCCACCAGCTAATGATGAGGGGCATATCAGGTGCGTCAGCGCAGCTGTGGCTGACCGGAGTAGCATTTCACTTCCAACTACTGAATTGGGGACATGTGACAAAGAGATTCATCATCAGACAATCCATAAAAGGGTGGAAAAGGGGTCAGCCAAGTCAGGAGTGTAGACGTCCCATCCCGTGTCACTAAAACTGATTTCTCACATAATATCCCTAACACCATTAACATGATACTCACAATTCGAAGCAACACTACTGTCTACTGTATTTGCGATCGCCTTCTTCGGGGCGCTATGCATAAGCGAATTAGTCCCTCAATCCAAAATTAACACCAGTGGAGGCTTATTACACCAGGACATAGTCATAGACAATAATGCAATACGTCTACGCATACGCAAATCAAAAACGGTTCCAGCGGGCAGGGGCACTTGGGTACTTCTACAACCCACAAATGGTACGCTGAGTCGGGTAACAATAGTAAAATCATATATAACCATCCTATCACACATTGATGGAACGCCATTATCAAGATACCAGTTCCAAGCTATATTTAATAAATGCATAACATCGGCAGGGAACCACCCCAAAGATTATGGGACACACTCTTTCCGCATAGGCACGGCCACGGAAGCAGCAAGAGCAGGACTGTCACAAACGGAAGTTCAGAGGATAGGGAGATGGCGAGCCACGTGTTTAGCGAGATACATAAGACCGGACTTGTTATCCTAACGTGGTTTGTTTCTTTTACAGGTGACGCTAAGCCAACAGTTTGGGTGATAGGCCATTCGTATATATGTTGGGCAGAAAAAAGGGCGAAAGTCCGCCCAGGCGGGAGGAAATTAGAGTTTCATAACACATATTTGAACTGGAGAGGTATTAGAGGCCTGCAATGGCCACAGGTACTAATGGAGGTAATCAAGGTAGGGAGAGAGGCAAGAGGTCCGGTCATCTTAGTTATACAGGCCGGGGGAAATTACCTAGGTTATCACAAGAGCGCATAACTAATGGCAATAATGAAACTAGACACTGAGAATTTTTCACAAAAATAATCAGAGATTGTGCCGAGCCCGGTATGGCAAGGTGCCCGAGACATCACGGCCATCGAACGGACAAGGCGGCTAATAAATATTTGGAAGCGGATAAAGCAGGCCTCATACGGCCCGACTGTGTTCACTTAATGGATATTGGACTGAACATATTCCTGTCAGGACTCCAGGACGGAGTGGAACAAGCGTTAAGAGTGATGGATGGGGGTCAGAGTCCTGCATACGAGTACGCAGGATCCTCCGTGGCCTGGAAATAGAAAGGACATGTTGGAGAGTTACACTTGTTGGCCAACTTGCCGTTGTGGAGACTGGAGACACAGGGCATGCTGCAACAAGCTGAATTATTTTAGAAATAAAATGCGTTTCTAATGTAATGAGTATAAACAGTTAATAAAGCTGTGACCGATCCTCACCCATCCAGTTGTAAGAGTTACATGATTGTATTGTCAATGAAAGGGGGGCGGTAGGGGGCTGAGCGTCTGGATTTGGTTGGGGGTCACCACAGTCTGCCTAGGCTAGATGCAGTTAAAAATCATTATTAGATACACAGGCAGTGCAGCTTGCTTCGCAGCTGGGTTACTACGCTGACTAGCAGACACTGAAGCTTTGGAGCAGACCTCTGAGTAAACAGCTCTTCAGACTCAACCATCTGTGTTACCCCAAGCCATAGTGTATGTAGTTTCTTACGGTTAAAAGGGGGGGGGACCCAACCCACCTGTAATTGACGATGCCAACGTCACGTAAAACACAGCAAGGGGACTCCAAAAAGAGTCTCAATTTTTTCCAGAAATTTGGGGCACAGACACCACTTAAGTGGCATCAATTGCCCCAGAGTTGCTTAAAACGGTTGGGTTGGTGAGGTGATTTTAACAAATCCTCAAGCTTTCACTCTCTCCAGGATGACACAGGGGTAGAAAAGTCCTTGCGAATCCATGATTTGTTCATCTTTATGAACGTGAGTCTGTCTACATTGTCAGTGGACATCCGTGTGCGCTTATCTGTCAGCACACCACCAGCAGCGCTAAACACACGTTCAGAGAGAACAAAAATTATTATTAATTTGAAAGCTGGTGGAGCTTAGTATAGATGGCTTAATAGAATGAGTACCACACACTGCTACAGGCCCAAAATTATTTTCCGGGCTAGATGCAGCTAAAAATTATTATTAATTTGAAAGCTTAAAACGGTTGGTGAGGTGATTTTAACAAATCCTCAAGCTTTTACTCTCCCCAGGATGACACAGGGGTAGAAAAGTCCTTGCGGATCCATGATTTGTTCATCTTTATGAACGTGAGTCTGTCTACATTGTCAGTGGACAGCCGCGTGCGCTTATGACGCACCCCCTGGGCCATGTGTGTGTGGGGATACCCGGAACCGGACCTTTTGTGGATGCTGGGGGTTGTAGTCCTTGCGTGGCGGGGACCCGGTCCCGTGGCTCAGGGTAGTCAACCCAAATGGCAGTCTATATGCTGAATGTCCGACTACGCCACCCGTGGATTGCGGTCAGAATGAACCGCCGCTGCAGGGCAGACCGCTGAGGCTGGTGTTGTTGATGCAGCTGAGAATAGTATAACCCCCCACGGGAGGAGTATAGCCTCAGGGCAGTAAATAGGGATGTTGGGGGTGATGGTGCGCTGGAGCAGCAGTAATGACACAGAGTCCTGTAATGCAGTCCAGGGCATTTACTCACAGTTCTTTATCCGCGTTACTACAGCTGGTCATAATGTCCCACGTCGCACTGTGTTCACCAGGTGAGGGGCTCGGCCTACTCCCATATAACTTTGGAGCGTTTCACAGGACCCCCTTTGTGTGTCCTTTCTTCGGCTTTTCATACCCCGCCAGTGACCTCGCTTCTGTCCGGCTGCCTCGGGCCTTCTCTGGTGAACGTTGGTGCCGTTTCCCTGACCCTATGTGGTGCCTTCCTAGTGGGTGTAGCGAGGGGCTGCGCCACATGAAATGTCGCAGCCTCCGGTTTCTAGCTGAGGGTAGTTCCCCGCCTCCACTAGTTTCGGGGACCGGTCTCCCCCTTTGGCCTGACCCCCCTACATAGGTAGATTCGGGCGTGCGGTGGCGACTCGCCGGTCCGCACCCCTGGGGTCCCTTCGTTCCTTGTTCCTGGAGCCTCCTCCGCTCCTCTTCCTTCCTCCTTCCTCCAGGCCCCAGCCGCCCTCTCCGGCCTGCCTGCAGAGCAGAGCCCATGCAGAGCCTCTGCTCCCAGCCTCCTTCTCTCCCATCTACTGAACTGAACTGAACTCTGGACCTAAGATGGCTCCCACCTTTTATACCTCCCTCTAAGTGCACCCAGGAACTGCCCTCTCCCTCCTATGCACTACAGGGTTCCCCCTTGCTCAGTGTTCCCTCCCCCCACTTCAGCCAGGTACAGGGACTGTTGTGCTCTACTTGGAGTATATTGGTCGCCTTGCCCCCCGGAAATGTGGTGTAATGCATGCAGGTACCGGGGTCCTGATCCACACTCCATGCTTACCTGGAAGTGAGATATCACACATCTGGATGAGATGCAATACCTCTGTAGCGGCCGAACCCTTGGGGCGCTACACTTATCTGTCAGCACAACACCAGCAGCGCTGAACACACGTTCAGAGAGAACGCTGGCTGTGGGGCATGACAAGATCTCCAAGGCGTCAGTGGTGAGCTCTGGCCATTTATCCAGATTGGAAGCCCAAAAAGAGCAAGGGTCCAGTGACACAGTCATGGCTTCGATGTTCACTTGGAGATACTCCTGTACCATCGTCTCTAGGCGTTGACTATGTGTCTGACTTCTTGTCTCCTGTGGTCTTGCAAAGGATGGGCTAAAAAAGTGGTGAAAGGATTCCGCAAAATTGCTGTTACCAGCAAATACTGTGTTTCTGTTACGGTTTGAGTGCTGAAGACTCGACAGTCCCACGGTTGGCAAGTTAGAACTGAGATTCACTACGTGCACCACTGGTGTTTTGTGGAAAAGCACATGTAAGATTCTGCAACAGTCTCTGCTGATACTCCTGCATGCGTGAATCCCTTTCTATGGCAGGAATTAATTCGGCAAATTTATTTTTGTACCAGGGATCTAAGAGCGTGGCTACCCAGTAGTCAGGATTATTTCGAATTCTGACAACTCGAGGGTCACGTTGCAGGTAGTGCAGCAAGAAGGCACTCAGGTGTCTTGCGCATCCAGGAGCACCAAGTCCCTGTTGTGTTGGTGGTGAGGTAAGAATCATGCTTCCTTCCTCTGCCCTCTCCCCCCAACCTCGCACAACAGAAATGTGATCAAGGTCTCCCTCATCTGATGAGTTTTCCATGTCCATCGCCAGTTCGTCCTCCACTTCTTCCTGGGCTCCTGCACCTTCCTCACTAGTTTGGCTGCTACCATACACCCTGGTTAATCCCTCTCCTCCACCCTCACATGCCTGCCGCCTTGGTGCTGCGGACCGTCTGGACCTTGCAGATATTAGCCCTTCCGCATACAACTCCTCCTCCTCTACTACCTCCACCTCCTCTTGTCTCACCACCTGACTCCGAATTCTGTTTAACATGTGCTCCAGCATGTAAATCACCGGAATAGTCATGCTGATAATGGCATCGTCAGCACTAAACATCTTCGACGCCATTTCAAAACTGTGCAGAAGGGTGCATAGGTCCCTGATCTGAGACCACTCCTCCAGCGTGATTTGCCCCACCTCTGGATCTCGTTGGCCCAGGCTATAAGTCAGAACGTATTGCATCAGGGCAACATGTGCAGAGTTGAATTCCACCATGTTGGCACATCGCATTTTAACCGGTGAAATGGCAGGCCCAACGACTTCTGTAGAGATGTAAGTCGCTGAGCTGTGGGATGCGAACGGCGGAAGTGAGCACACAGCGACCGTGCCCTCTGCAGAAGGCCATCTAGTCCGGGATAGTGGGCTAAAAATTGCTGGACAACCAGGTTCAACTTGTGAGCCATACAAGGCACATGTGTGACATTGCCCCGGCGAAGGGCCGCACCCAGGTTTGCAGCATTGTCGCACACGGCCTTCCCTGGTTTCAGGTCCAGTGGAGACAACCATTCATGAAACTGGTTCTCCACAACTGACCACAACTCCTCAGCTGTGTGACTCACATTTCCCAGACATTTCAAAGTAAAAGCAGCCTGATGACGTTGAGCCCTGCTGCCAGCATAGTAAGGAGGTGTGCAGGATCCCTTCTGCGCAGTTAGAAAGCGGGTGGCATGACCAGACAAGCTTTGGGTGCAGGTGGAGGACCGAGAGGAAGTTGAGGAGGCTGAAGCAGTGGAGGAACTTCGAGATAAAGAGGATTGACGCACAACTCGTGGCGACGGCAAGACTTGGACAGCAGCCCCTTGTCCTGCTGTCACCATAGTTACCCAGTGCCCAGTCAGCGACATGTAACGCCCCTGTCCATGCCTACTCGTCCAAGTGTCTGTGGTGAAATGCACCCTGTCACACACAGAGTTTCTCAAAGAAACGGTAATGTTGTGTGCGACATGCTGGTGGAGCGCAGGCACACCTTTCTTTGAGAAGTAGTGCCGACTGGGCATCTGGTACTGGGGCACTGCGACGGACATAAGGTCTCGAAAATCCTCTGTGTCCACCAGGCGGAAAGGCAGCATTTCTGTAGCCAAGAGCTTGCAGATGGTGAAATTCAACCTCTTAGCTTTCTCATGGCTAGGAGGAAAGGGTCTTTTACTTGTCCACATCTGAGGGACCGAGGGCTGGCTGTTGTGCTTAGACGGGGTTGAGTAGGGTGTCCCCGGCAAACTGACGGTCTGCGAGGAAGATGCAGGCGGAAAAGTTAGATTGCCTTGATCCAAAGGTGGTGCTCTCGATGTCGGAGAGCGCTCAACACCAGCTGGTGTTTCCACTTCCAAATGAAATGATGACCTGCCAATCACACTGGCTGTTGCGGGTAAAGAGGTGGCAGGTCAGCGTCTCAAAACAGGTGTGACTGCTGTCCCCCCAGTCACAGAGGATGAAGAGGCCGCGGTTGCACAAGATGGTGGCAGACGGTGGTTGCCCTGGCCCGCTAGGCCGCATTGTAGCACAGTGAGCTTACCACTGCAACTTATGCTTCATATCCATGTGACGGTTCATGCATGAAGTACTCAAACTATGGATTTTTTGGCCTCTACTTAGCTTTTGGTGACAAATGTTACAGATAACATGAGTTGGGTCATCCTTATCGATCTGAAAAAATGCCCAGGCTATGCAAGGCTTAGAACCCATGCGACCTGAAGAGCCACCACGACTTGTTGTCAGAGGCAGAGTTGTGTTTGAGGATGCAGTTGTTGACGTGCTTCCAGTACTACGTCTCTGTCCAGGAAGGCGCAACCTGACCTCGTCGTCACTAGCATCCTCCTCCACCTCCTTTGCTGACCTCATCGACTGGCTGACTGTGGGTTGACAGTAAGTGGGATCTGCAACCTCATCATCATCACCCTGTGTGTTATCACACCCGTCGTCCTCAGAGCCAACCTCTTCCTGCCCTGACAAAAAACTCAAGTTGTCGCTCCAATCAGGTATTTGAGTCTCATCATCATCTTCCTCATTGTCTCCACCAACAGGAGTTACAGTTTGGGAAAAAGGGTCTACATTATGCTCAGAACCTTCTTCATCTGGTCCTGGATCCGACTCATAAAGATTCTGGGCATCAGTGCAGATCATTTCCTCATCTGGATTCACAGAAGCTCTGGAGCCGAACTCTGATTCCCAGGCTATAGTATGAGTACACAGCTCTGCAGACTCAACCATCTGTTCTACCCCATACTGAGACGAGCAGCTGGAGACTTGGGAGCTGTGAGGAAGAAAGTGCGATTGGGTGACACCTTTGAGGACTGGAGTATTTGTGATGTTGAAGTTGAGGTGGAGGAGAGCCCACTTAAAGGAGCACTTGATATCCGTTGAAGCACCTGCTGTTTTTGTGCCTCATCTGGAATTTGTAGCGATGGGCGTGGCCGTAAGAAAGGGATCGTATCACATTGTCCACTAAAAGAAGTAGACATCTTAGTTTGGCCGGAAGATGGTCTTTCTTCTGCAGATGTTACTGTTGCTTTAACACCTACCCCACGGACACAACCTTTTTTTACCTTCCCAACGCGCCTATTCCCCTTTCCACCAGCAGCAGGCCTTTTGCCACTCATTTTGGTGGTTAACTAATTGACAAGTCTGGAGTTGTTTGCACAAAAAACGATGGATGGAAACCGAGCAGAGCTGAGTAGCCAAATTGTGGTACTAGCCCAAAAGGATTGGCTGGGTTAGAAGCAGTAAAACAATTTTATTAGAAACACAGGTGGTGGAGCTTGGTATAGATGGCATAATAGAATGAGTACCAAACACTGCTACAGGCCCAAAATTGTTTTCCAGGCCCGATGCAGCTAAAAATTATTAGTAATTTAAAAGCTGGTGGAGCTTAGTATAGATGGCCTAACAGAATGAGTAACACACACTGCTAATATGCCCAAAATTATTTTACAGGCAAGATGCAGCTAAAAATTATTAGTAATTTGAAAGCTGGTGGAGCTTGGTATAGATGGCCTAATAGAATGAGTACCACACACTGCTAATATGCCCAAAATTATTTTCCAGGCAAGATGCAGCTAAAAATTATTAGGAATTTGAAACCTGGTGGAGCTTAGTATAAATGGTCTAATAGAATGAGTACCACACACTGCTAATATGCCCAAAATTATTTTACAGGCAAGATGCAGCTAAAAATTATTATTAATTTCAAAGCTGGTGGAGCTTGGTATAGATGTCCTAATACAATAAGTACCACACACTGCTAATATGCCCAAAATTATTTTACATGCAAGATGCAGCTAAAAATTATTAGTAATTTGAAAGCTGGTGGAGCTTAGTATAGATGGCCTAATAGAATGAGTACCACACACTGCTAATATGCCCAAAATTATTTTACAGGCAAGATGCAGCTAAAAATTATTATTACTTTCAAAGCTGGTGGAGTTTGGTATAGATGGCCTAATACAATAAGTACCACACACTGCTACTAAGCCCAAAATTATTTTCCGGGCTAGATGCAGCTAAAAATTATTATTAATTTCAAATCTGGTGGAGCTTGGTATAGATGGCCTAATACAATGAGTATCACACACTGCTACTAAGCCCAAAATTATTTTCTGGGCTAGAGGCAGCTAAAAATTATTATTAATTTCAAAGCTAGTGGAGCTTGGTATAGATGGCCTAATACAATGAGTACCACACACTGCTACTATGCCCAAAATTATTTTCCGGGCTAGATGCAGCTAAAAATTATTATTAATTTCAAAGCTGGCGGAGCTTGGTATAGATGGCCTAACACAATGAGTATCACACGCTGCTACTATGCCCAAAATTATTTTCCGGGCTAGATGCCGCTAAAAATTATTATTAATTTCAAAGCTGGTGGAGCTTGGTATAGATGGCCTAATACAATGTGTACCACACACTGCTACTATGTCCAAAATTATTTTCTGGGCTAGATGCAGCTAAAAATTATTATTAATTTCAAAGCTGGTGGAGCTTGGTATAGATGGCCTAATAGAATGAGTACCACACACTGCTAATATGCCCAAAATTATTTTACAGGCAAGATTCAGCTAAAATTTTTTATTAATTTCAAAGCTGGTGAAGCTTGGTATAGATGGCCTAATACAATGAGTACCACACACTGCTACTAAGCCCAAAATTATTTTCCGGGCTTGATGCAGCTAAAAATTATTATTAATTTCAAAGCTGGTGGAGCTTGGTATAGATGGCCTAATACAATGAGTACCACACACTACTACTATGCCCAAAATTATTTTCCAGGCAAGATGCAGCTAAAAATTATTAGTAATTTCAAAGCTGGTGGAGCTTGGTATAGATGGCCTAATACAATGAGTGCCACACACTGCTACTAAGCCCAAAATTATTTTCCGGGCTAGATGCAGCTAAAAGTTATTATTAATTTCAAAGCTGGTGGAGCTTGGTATAGATGGCCTAATAGATTGAGTACCACACACTGCTACAGGCCCAAAAGGTTTTACTTGGCTAGGTGCAGTAAAAAATTTGTATTACATACACAGGTGGTGTAGCTTGCAACACAGCTAGGCTACTCCACTGACTAACACACACTGCAAGAGGCCCAAAAGGATTTGCTTAGCTAGATTTAGCCAAATGCTGTGAAAAACACAGCACTAAAACAGAGCTGCCTGGCAAAAAGTGATAGGAACTGATGTAACCTAGCCCTCAAACGGGCTGGAATTACAACTAGTCACTGCTCCCAACCTATCTGTCGATTTAAGAGCACAGACCTGCCTGCTAAAAGTGCTACGAACTGCTGTAACCTAGCCCTCAAAAGCGCTGCAATTACAAACTAGTCCCTACTCCCTAAACCTTTCTGTCTATTTAAGAGAAAATTCACTTGCAATTCAGTTACACAATATAGCGCTAACAGCAGCAGCAGTGCCGTCTAACACTCAGCTGCAGCAGTGAGAAAATGGTGGCGATGGGGAAAATGGCTGGGTCTTATAGGGCAAGGACATGTGACATACACAGCCAATGACACATGCCCTTGCTTGTGTGAAAAAAAGCACTTCGCTCCGTGTGTGCGCTGCTGATAGGCTGACAGACTGCACCTCCCCACTGTAAATGCAGGAAAGAGAAAAAAAAATAGAGATCTTCATTATTTCTGCAGAGATCCATCCCATGCCCCTCCCCCCGCCCTGCTGTACACTCAAACTGCGTATTAACATTAATTTTCAGCATTACTGTGAAAAAATCCAGTTACGATTTGGGTGCACGAACAGTTATTGAACATAACCTCGAACAGCCGGGTTTTTTTCAAATCGTTCAGGTTCGTCCTACGGCTCGAACACCACCCAAAACAGCTTGAATTTGAGATTGGCGAACAGTTCGATTCGAACACCGCTCATCTCTAATCAGGAGGCCCTATACCCGCTCACTGGGGAGAGTCCAAAAGTGCGCCCTTCGCCCGGAGTACCCTGGACCGTGCCTGCAGCATCACCAGTAAAGGTACTGAAGCTTACTGTTAGAACCTTGCTGTTAGGTTTTTTTTCCTTTGCTGGTCACATGACCTTGTTGGCCTATTTAATCCTGCTCCGCCCTTCTGGCTTTGCTGGACTTCATTGTATATCTACTTTCTAGCTAGCCTGTGCTCTGTATCCAGCTCTGTTAGTTTGCTTGGTCTACGGACCTCTATGTTCTATCTATTTTGTTTGTTCGTCTGTCTGCTACTATTTCTGTTAGGAGGTGTCCCATATTCCTCCCAGTCCTTAGTACTTGTAGGGATTCCCTCCCCACATCTATAGGTCTCCGTACAGACTAGATTAGGACTTTAGCAGGTCTGATCGCAGGATCAGGTTCCCTGTTACATCGTAGGGATTCAGCTGAGTCCTATAGTAGGGACAGATCTCCTCCCTTTCCTTAGCTTTGGTAGCAGAACATAACAGTAAGTCCAGCCTGCAAATTCTCTAAGGAAAGATTTTTTTTTTTTGTTCCATCATGGTGTCGGTTCAGGATTTGGCTAAACACCTGCAGGGACTCTCTCTGGAAGTGGCCGAGCTCCGTCAGCACGTGAGTAACTGTCCTGGAGCATATTTCTTGGAGCCTAAGGTATGTTTGCCGGATTTATTTTTTGGTGAACATCGAGAATTTTTTTCATTTAAAAATGCTTGCTTATTGTATTTTCGTTTGAGACCCAAGTCCTCTGGGGATGAATCCCAGCGCGTAGGGTTCATAATGTCACTTTTGCGCAAAGAGCCTCAGGAGTGGGCCTTTTCTTTGCAACCTAGTGATACATGCCTCAGATCAGTGGATAGTTTTTTTTCTGCTTTAGGATTATTATATGATGATCCTGACCGTGTGGCATCAGCTGAGACTGAGTTGAGACGTTTAAAACAAGGATCAGGTAATGTGGAAAAATATTGTACTCATTTTCGTCGTTGGTCCACTCAAACAGGGTGGAACGATTCTGCTCTCAAAAGTCTATTTCTTGCTGGGCTCAGTGAAAGGGTTAAAGACCTGCTAATTGCTTATCCTACACCTGAGGATTTGCAACAGGCTATGCAATTAGCTATACGGGTGGATAGAAGACTGCGTGCTAGGGTTAATGAGAGCAAATCCTCTGCTATGTCAGTTTCTGGTTATGATAATGTGTGTACTAACAGTGGTGAGCCGATGGAGTTTGGATCGGTGGCACCTCGCTCTCAAGAAAAAGACCGTCGTTTTTCGGAAGGCTTGTGTTTCTATTGCGGAAAATCTGGTCATTTGATTAAAGGCTGTGAGCTTCGTATGAAGAAAGAAAAAAAAATGGTCAGTCACGCCCGTATTGCCTGTTTAAATTCCAAGGGTATATTTTTAGCTGCTTCCACGATTGCTCAGGAAAAATTAATGGAATTTCGGGTGTTTGTTGATTGCGGGTCTACACTGAATGTAATTGATGGGGGATTCGTGGAAAAACTCAATTTAAAACCTGAACCTTTATCATCCCCCATTGCTGTGGTTTCTGTGGATGGCTCCCCTTTGAAGAATATTACTCTCAAGGTCAGTGAATTTCCTCTCACTATTAATGGTGTTCACCATGAGAAATTGGATTTGGTAGTGTTGAATAACTTGCCTTCTCCAGTAATATTGGGTTTGCCCTGGTTAAAATTTCACAATCCTGTACTGGATTGGTCTACCAGTGAAATTAAATCCTGGAGCCATAAATGTTATGACAAGTGTTGTAACGGGCGTATTGCAGCTTTGGATAGGGGAGAATTGCCTGTTCCTATTCAGGATTTTTGGAGAGTTTTTTCTGAGAAAGAATCGCAGGTTTTGCCTCCCCATAGAGACTATGATTGTTCTATTGAATTTGTCCCTGGAGCGATTCTTCCTAAAAGTCGTTTATTTAACCTTACTATTCCTGAGAGGAAGGCTTTGGAGGAATACATACAGACAAGTTTGGCCGCCGGTCACATTAGGCCCTCTAAGTCTCCTGTGGCGGTTGGATTTTTTTTTGTAAAAAAAAAGGACGGCGGTTTACGTCCTTGTCTGGATTTTCGTGAGATTAACAAAATTACGGTACGCAATCCTTACCCACTGCCATTGATTCCTGATCTGTTTAACCAGTTATTGGGGGCCAAGTGGTTCTCTAAAATTGACCTTAAGGGGGCATACAATCTGTTGCGCATGAAGGAGGGTGATGAATGGAAGACTGCTTTTAACACTCCTGTGGGTCATTTTGAGAATCTGGTTATGCCTTTTGGTCTTACTAATGCTCCTGCATTTTTTCAGAATCTGATTAATGACATCCTTAGACCTTTGATCGGTAAAAATGTGGTTGTGTATTTGGATGACATTTTGATTTATTCGCCAGATCTGGAGTCTCATTGGCGGAGCGTGCGTGAGGTATTACAGTTATTAATGGACAATTCGCTTTTTGCTAAGCTGGAGAAATGTGAGTTCGCTGTACAGAGAATTAGTTTTTTGGGCTACATTATCTCCAGCAAAGGTTTTGAGATGGATCCGGTTAAGGTTCAGGCTGTGCAGGAATGGCCTAGGCCTATTGGTTTGAAATCGATACAGAGGTTTTTGGGTTTCGCCAATTACTATAGAAAATTCATAAAAAAATTTTCTAGTATTGTCAAACCTCTGACTGATCTCACCAGGAAAGGTGCTGATGCGGTTCAGTGGTCTTCTGAGGCCATTGAAGCTTTTGTGTATCTCAAGGAGAGGTTCACCTCTGCTCCCATCCTTATGCAGCCTGATGTTACTAGGCCGTTTTTGGTTGAGGTTGATGCTTCCTCTGTGGGGGTTGGCGCAGTATTGTCTCAGGATAACGGGGATGGATTACATCCCTGTGCCTTTTTTTCAAAAAAATTTTCGGAGACTGAATTGAATTACGATATTGGTAATCGGGAATTATTGGCTATTAAACTCGCATTTGAACACTGGCGCCACTTCTTGGAAGGTGCGGAATTTCCCGTTCAGGTTCTTACGGATCATAAAAATCTGATATATCTTGATGCTGCCAAGCGCCTGAATGCCCGTCAGGCTAGGTGGGCACTGTTTTTCTCGCGGTTTAATTTCTCCGTTACTTACATCCCTGGTACTAAGAATGTTAAGGCGGATGCCTTGTCTCGCAGTTTTTCTCCCATAGTCGGTGCTGAGAAAGAGGAAAACATTTTACAAGAAGGTGTTGTGATAGCTGCTTTAGACTCCGTTTTGGAAGATGAGATTCTTAAAGCACAGGAGAATGCCCCATCTAACACTCCTCATGGGAGGTTGTTTGTGCCTGGGACCTTTAGGAGAGATTTGTTTGTTGAGTGTCACGAATCTCGGTTGGCAGGTCATCCCGGAATCTCTGAGACCAAGAGACTGGTGGGTCGCAGTTTTTGGTGGCCTGGATGGCAGAAGGAAGTCATTAAGTGGGTGCGCCAATGTACTATATGTGCTAGATCTAAGTCCTCACATACTCCTGCTGCGGGGTTACTTTGTCCTTTGGAGGTCCCCAGTGCTCCTTGGACACATTTGGCTATGGACTTTATAACTGACCTTCCCCCCTCTGAGGGTTTTACTGTCATCTGGGTGGTCGTGGACCGTTTTAGCAAGATGTGTCACTTGGTTCCCTTCGTCAAACTGCCCTGCGCTAAAACTCTCACTAAGGCCTTTGTCAAGGAAATTGTCAGACTTCATGGCGTTCCTACTGACATTGTTTCTGATAGGGGTCCTCAGTTCGTGGCTCGTTTTTGGCGTGCCTTTTGTGACAGGTTGGGAATTCATTTGTCGTTTTCGTCCGGATATCATCCTGAATCTAATGGCCAGACAGAAAGGAAAAACCAGGATGTTGAGCAGTTCTTGCGTTGTTTTGTGGCAGACAATCAAGAGGGGTGGTCTGAGTTTCTGCCACTTGCCGAATTTGCTCTGAACAATCATACATCTTCTTCTGCTGGTTGTTCGCCTTTTTTTTGTTGTTCTGGGAGACATCCGTCGTTTGGGTCGTTCTCCAAGTTGGGATCTGCCGTGCCTGAGGAGGAGAATTTTTCCGGTGATTTGGAAAGAGTTTGGACGGATGTGCGTGGTAATCTTCAGGAGGCCAACAGAAAATCTAAAGACTACTTTGATAGGAAACGACAGGAGGTTTTGTTCGCTGTTGGTGACATGGTTTGGTTGTCCTCTAGGAATCTGCGGTTGAGGATTCCTTCTAAGAAATTGGGTCCCAAGTTTGTAGGGCCCTTTAAGGTGCTTCAGGTTGTCAACCAATCTGCTGTTAGGTTGGAGGTTCCTACCTCCTGGAGAATTAATCCGGTCTTTCATGTCTCTCTGTTAAAAAAAGCTGTTGTGTCGGATGGTGACGCCTCTGCCTCTGTTCCTCCGGTGGTGGAGGACGGGGAATATGAAATTTCTCGCATCCTTGACTCTAGACGGTATAGAGGTAGTTTGCAGTATCTTGTGGCCTGGAAAGGTTTCGGACCCGAGGATAACTCTTGGGTGAGGTCAGATGATGTTTCCGCGTCCAGACTTATCAGAGCGTTTCACAGGAGATTTCCTGATAAGCCTGGTCCTAGGGGATCCGGAGGATCCTCTTAGAAGGGGGGGTACTGTTAGAACCTTGCTGTTAGGTTTTTTTTCCTTTGCTGGTCACATGACCTTGTTGGCCTATTTAATCCTGCTCCGCCCTTCTGGCTTTGCTGGACTTCATTGTATATCTACTTTCTAGCTAGCCTGTGCTCTGTATCCAGCTCTGTTAGTTTGCTTGGTCTACGGACCTCTATGTTCTATCTATTTTGTTTGTTCGTCTGTCTGCTACTATTTCTGTTAGGAGGTGTCCCATATTCCTCCCAGTCCTTAGTACTTGTAGGGATTCCCTCCCCACATCTATAGGTCTCCGTACAGACTAGATTAGGACTTTAGCAGGTCTGATCGCAGGATCAGGTTCCCTGTTACATCGTAGGGATTCAGCTGAGTCCTATAGTAGGGACAGATCTCCTCTCTTTCCTTAGCTTTGGTAGCAGAACATAACACTTACCCCCGTGTGAGTGTCCGTCTTTTCTCCAGGACCGTCCTGCCGTCTCTCCCCTGCACCATCCACCATTCACCCCTACACTGCCCTGGAGCCAGCTATACCTGTGGAGAGCTACACCATCCCTGCTGCCGTAACACCAGCTCCAGAGGACTGCTCCGCAGCGGTGGCTCCCCTTATCCGCATTCCACAGGTGGCGTCACGAACTTCCCAAATCCCCTATATATATTACCCTTTTTACTGACCGCCCTGGGTCACGGACCGGGCCAGCCACCGTGATATCCCCGCCATACCGGCATCCATAGGCCCGGCTGCCGAGTACCCCACGGCCGAGGGGGCGCGTCACAGGCAATCCCTGCATATTCACTGGCTCTCTAAAAGTGCCAAACATGCAGGGAGGGGACCCAAGTTCCCGCCCGAGCAACCGGGAAATACTCGCCGAGCTTGTTGAGCACCATGATGCTCGGGCGAGTACCGAGTAGTGGCGAGCACATTTGCTCATCACTAATAAAAATGAAATTCCGGCATTACCCTGTTCCACTGCAAACCCCTGATTCTGATCCACCGGACCAACACCAGATCCTTTGCTAAACCCAACTGGCAGCCTGACACTATCACGTCTGCCTGAATAGCTCCCCAGTAGACATAGGAATGGCCTAACACCCATTCTAATACGAGGTTTCCTGTAAATGAGAATTGAAAATAAGGTTGATAACAACAAAACCTTTAACCCCAACAATGCATAACCAAATAGACTAAGACCCTTACAACATGTGTGGTCTAATATAAGTCCTATATCTGGCAGATTCCCATCGACCTATGCTCTTTACCGCTTGAACCCCCAGACCCCATCGGGCCGCCTCTGTAGCTGCCCCAATATGGAAGGAGTGCGAGGCAAACTCTAATGCATCCAAACCACAGTTAGATAAACTTTGACAAAAAATAGCAATGAATTGATAAACTGACAAAGCAGATACATCCTGCTGCACCAAAAATGAACCTGGTAGAAAACCTCTCATTTCCATAAACGAGGATACCCATCTAACCGGGCATTCAAACAAACCGATCACACCACGGAACTCCACCGTATGACCTCTCCCAACCACGTCAGTCTTCGACCACCTCAAATAACATTGAACTGCTTCGACCGAACATGGCACATCCTGAAATCACAGACCCCCCTGACACTTGACATTCTTGCACACCAACTCACTCAATCGAAAGGCCCCAAAAAAGGTCAACATTAAAGATGCCCCAAGCAAGCGGCATTCATATGTGGCACCCCTGAGGGTTCAGTCGCCACAGAGGTACTGTACCTCACCCAGAGGTGTGGTATCTCCTTCTCTCAGGTAAGGAGGGAGTGCTACCCAGAACCCAACAACCACATTCAACACTACACTGCTCCAGGCCGGCTGGAAGGGCAAGATGCATGTGGGCAGCTCCTGAGCCCTGTCCCTGGCTAGAGTGGGGGGGAACCAGTAGTGGGTGTGGGTGGAGGAAGCAGTTTAAGGGAGCACTTTGACAGTAGATATATAAAGGGAAGCCATCTTAGGGTGGCAGGTCAGTCAGTGAGAGGAGAGAGTGAAGACAGTCTGGGAGCAGAGTCTCGTCAGGAGCTCTGCTCCGCAAGTGGGGCCTAGATATAGAGGCCCAGGAGGGAAGCAGAGGAGAAAGGCTCCGTTCTATTGAAGGGATCCCAGGGGATACGGCGAGTGCAGGACAGCACCCGTACGCCCCGAATCTGAGAAGACAGAGGGATCGTAGGCCACAAGAAGGGAACCGGCCCCTGGACCAGCCGTGTTACTTCAAGTCTCGGCTGGGAAAACCGGAGGCTTATGGCTTATATAGTTCAGTTGTCAGAGCCTCGTTCTAATCTCCGTGAGGGTCAAGCAGTTCCGGGAACTCCAGTTAGACAGGAGGGACTTCAGAGCACCCGAGCGGGACTGAGAGTGGGGAAGCGCAGGGCAGGAGGGAGAAGACCCAGCGTGAAGATGGTCTAGAGAGGAACACAAGAAAGCAGGGTTCCGTCAGGTGCTCCTAAACTACTTGAGGAAGAGCTGAACCCCCGTTCTGGTGAACGCAGCGCGACGTGGGAGGCTGTAAGCTGGACAGTGCAACCTGAGGAACTTAACAACTGTGAGTAAAGACTCGGATGACTGCACCGCACAGCCTCCGTCCATTATTTCCTCTGCGTAATCTTCCCCCCCTGCACTACAACGCCCAGCGCAACCACCAGCACCTACACTGCCCTGGAGCTAGCTCTTCCTGTGAAGAGCCACACCATCCCTGCTGCAGTAACATCAGCTTCAGAGGACTGCTCCGCAGCTGCGGCTCCCTTTAGCCGCATTCCACAGGTGGCGTCATGAACACTTTACAAATCCCCCATAAATAATTCCCCTTTCTGTTGACCACCCTGGGCCACGGACCGCCAGAATCCATAGGCCCGGCTGCCAAGTACCCCACGGCTCTGGGGGTGCGTCACATACTCTGACTTACAAATCTTCCCAACACCCTGCAATAACTGGCCCAAAATTTTAAACTAAACCGGCCGTCACCAATCCCTCTTGTTACAATTCTTCCGGAAGGTTTTCATAGCCTGCTGCACCAAAAACTCTTTTGTACAATCCTTCCAGCCCAACATTTTGAAAAAGAAGGCCAATCCTGCTAGCCTACTGGCCACCACCAAAAAAGTCAAACCCCGTTGAAACGCCCTACCATATACAGCAACAAATAAGGATGATCATCCACTGTTACCTGCTCACCCACCGAATCCATCAAATCCTTCCACACCTGCAATGCCGAAAAATACCTATGCTAGGTACTCGGCGTAACTGAAGTCCTAACCAGATTCAATGCAGTACCAACACCAGATCCCATAACTACCGGGGCCACTCTGTCTCCACTGCTCCACATCCGGCACCAGCTCTCGAAACCGATCCCACTGGAAGCGAGATAAAGCAACAGCAATAGAATTCTGTACCCCCGGGAAATGCGCAGCACGAAACAATATGATGTGCCCCCAGGGCAGTGGGGTACTCGGCAGCCGGGCCTATGGATGCCGGTATGGCGGGGATATCACGGTGGCTGGCCCGGTCCGTGACCCAGGGCAGTCAATAAAAAGGGGAATTATTTATAGGGAATTTGGAAAGTTCGTGACGCCACCTGTGGAATGCGGCAAAAAGGGGGGGCGCCGCTGCGGAGCAGTCCTCTGAGGCAGATGATAGGGCAGCTTGTGATGGAACGCCTCCCCACAGGTGGAGCAGGCCTCAGGGCAGCGTGGGATGTAATGGGTGGTGGTGCAGGGGAGAGAGACGGCAGGACGGTCCCAGAGGAAAGACGGACACTCACACGGGGGTAAGTTTCAGTACCTTTACTGGTGAAGATGCAGGCACGGTCCAGGGTACTCAGGATGAAGGGCGAAGGGCTCACTTTTGGACTCTCCCCAGTGAGCGGGTATAGGGCCTCCTGATCCGAGGCTTTACTCGCTAAGCTTCTGACCTGCCTGGAGCTAGCATGGTTACTGTCTCTCTCTCCCTTGCACCTGTTGACCTGGTGGTAGGGCCTCCTCATGGAGATCAGTCTCCCTGGTCGCCGGGGCCTCCGTGACTCCTAGCCCTGGTACTGTAGTCAGCGTTTGGTAAACCTGGTAAACCTGGGACCTGTAGTCCTCCAGGGGTTCCGGTGGTCCCTACTGGGTATAAAGGGACCCCGTAGGCGTGGACCCGGTGTCCGGTATATATCTCGGGGTGAGCCTGGTATGCTCCTCTGCCCCCTCGCTACTTCTTCCTTCTCCTCTCGCCTTCGGCCACACTCAGGGCCCTCACTAGGCCTTCATTCACTTCATTCGTGCTGTAGGCCTTGGCTTGCCTAAGCACAGCAGCCAGCGTGCTGCCTCTTCACTGCTCTCTGAGCGTCAGCACGCTCTCTCTCAGTCTGAGAGACTAATTACTAACTAACTAACTGACTGAGCTGCCTGGCTCCACTCTCCCTATATATATCCCTAATGGGCTCCTTCTGCTGGTCTGAGGTGGTAGGGTGGATGTGTGTGAATGTGTGAGGGCCTCTTGTGGAGAAGTCCATTCATGCACCCTTTTGGGTTCTGTGGCACCAGTGCGTAGCAGGGCGCCACACATACATTGCAATTCAGACATCTGAGCACAAGATGTCGCAACAGAGATACGACCGGCGGGGAATCCACTGTAATGTTGTTAATACAACGAACCACACTCAAATTATAACAAAAGAAACACACTTTTTTATTTTTCAATTCCGCACCCCAAACCTCCAACGCCACCACAACTGGAAACATCTCCAGCAATGTCAAATTTTTCTTCAACCCAGCATGCATTCAAGACTCAGGACACTCGCTAACGCACCACCTGCTGTTGAAGTATGCTCCAAAAACAAAAGAACCAGACGCATCAGTGTATAAAACTAAATCTACATTAGACTTTTCTTTCTCCAACCAAACTGATTTTCCATTATACAACTCCAGAAAATCTGCCCACACGGCCAAGTCAGCCTTGTGCTCTGCGTTCAACCTCACAAAATGCAACGGGCATTTAACCCTCGCCGTGGAATGAGATAACCTACACGAAAAAACCCTACCCATAGGTAAGATTCCGCAAGCAAAATTAAGTTTCCCTGAAAGAGATTGCAGCTGCCTCAAACGCAATTTCCTAGCCTGTCAGGCTTCCTGTACGGAATTATTCAAATCCACCAGTTTATCTGCTGGCAACCTGCATTCCATTTGGACGAAATCAAGCTCAATCTCCAAAAACTTTAAAACTGTAGACAGGCCTTCTGTCTTGTTGACGCGCCCAGGGGATGGGGACGACTCGGCGCCCGGGCCTTGTTGTTGCCTGACCTTGGGCGATGTTGCGGTGGTCGGCTCCCGGGCCCGTACCCTGGGTTCACTCTTAAAAGAAAGGGCGGAAGTTATATGAGATAGGGGAATGTTCATGATGCCACCCGTGGTGTCTGGTGATGATCACCAGCGCTGCAACAGTCCTCTGAGGCCGGTGTTCAGGCAGCTTAGTTGGTACATCTCCCCACAGGTGGAGCGAGGCGTCAGGGCAGCGTAGGTGTAGGGATGCAGGATAGAGTGGACCCAGCCGGGTCAGAGGAAGGGTAGAAGAATAGGCACACACCCCGGAGTTCACTTCAGTACCTTTACTGGTGGTGTTTCAGGCACGATCCAGGGCACTGAAGGGTGCATATAAGGACTCTCTCCAGTGAGCTGGTGTGGGGCCTCCTGTTTCTTGCCTTTCCTGGTTAAGTTTCTGACCTGCCTGGAGCCAGGCCTAACTTAGTCTTTGTCTTGCACCTGCTGACCTGGTGGTAGGGCCTTCTGTTGGAGATCACACTCCCTGGTCTCTGGGGCCTCTGTGACTCCTGACCCTGGTATAACAGTCAGCTTTTGGTGTTCCTGGGACATATAGTTCGCCAGGGGTCCCGGTTGTTTCTGCTGGGTGTAAGGAATCCCTGCAGACGAGGACCCAGTGTCCGGTAAAAGGTTTTTGGAGTGAGCGGTTAATAAAGCTCCTCTGCCCCCTGTGTTACTCTCTTGCTTACTCCACTCGCCTTCGGCCACGCTCGGGGCCCTAACTAGGCTTCACACGGGCAGCAGGCACACTGCGCTTCGCCGGTCTTTTGGCGTCCGCACGCCCTAGGCTCACTAACTCGAGCTCTCTGAGACTGAACTGACCTGACAACCTCTCTGGCTGCAGCAGACTGTAGACTGCACACTCCAGGCTGTAGATTCCAGACTCCAGACTGATCTGCCTAGCTCCACCTTCCCTATTTATATCCCTCTGGTGGTCTGAGGTGGAAGGTGGAGGTGTGTGAATGCTATGAGGGCCTCTTGTGGATGAATCCGTCCATGCACCCCTCTGGGATCTGTGGCACCAATGCGCAGCAGGGCGCCACATTGTCAGGGCCCAGAGGAATGCCAAATCTAAACGCCACCTGTTGAACTGTCCGTAGAAGCACAAAACAAACCGAGGACCAAGCTAGTCAAACGGCTAGTCAATAGGCAAGTCCAAGGTCTGGCAACAAAATATCAGAGTCAGAATGCTAAGAACAAGGCACAGAGGAACAAGCCACACAGAGCTTAAAGCTATGACTGACAGCTATATGGGCCCACAGCTCAGTAAAGTAGCTAACTAATCACTGGACAAGGGAACACCTGAAGGAATATCAGCACTTGGGGTATAACGACCCATGATATATATGATTAAGACCACAACCCCTCTATCAGTATTTGGTCAGTATTTTTTCCCAGGAGTGGGTGATAAATGCAGAATTGGTGACTTGTTTCTATTATACCTTTTCTCTAATTGTTCCTCACCTGGTTTTGGCTCCTGCTCCTGAGAAAAGATACTGACCAAATACTGATCATGGGGCCATGGACTAAGCCTGATTGTTAGGGTCATTTAGGGCATTTCTAGGGCTAGCCGCCGATGAGGGGAAGCACCATTGTGGACCACAATTAGGGTGCCAACCTCTGCGGATAGGCAGTTATGCATCTAGGAATCAGTCTAGGATGAAATAGATGCCTTCTTGTTGCCGGATTCTATTAGTATATATTTTAGAAATTTTGCATCTATCTTGCTACTTGTGTTTTATGTCATTCTAGTCCTTGCTTTTAATGCATCTCCAATTCAGTTTTCTTTTAGGGTTTTTATTCTATATGTTAGTCATTCACATTTATAGTTATAGCTCTCAGAATAAAGTGATACGAAAAAATAATTATTTCTATAAAATAGTTTTTATTGTGTAAAATACTAAAGATATAAAAAAAGGATATAAATGGGGTACCGCTGTAAACGTACTGACCAAAAGAATAACATTGCCTTATCAATTTTACGACACACTGAACTGCATTAAAAAAAAAATTGCAGAATTGTTGGTTTTTGTTTATTCCTCCTCCCAAAAATCGGTATAAAAAGCGATCAAAAAATGTCAAATGCCAGAAAATGGCACCAATAAAAAGTCAACTTGTCCCTCAAAAGACGCAAAACCTAGTGTCACGGGTCCGGGTGGTGGAACCTCTGAGCCGAGGTGCAAGGAGGGACCCAGAGGGGCGTGACTAAGTATCAACCCGAACCGACCCTGGTCGGACGGCGGCTAACGACTCCGTGACCAGGGAGGATCCGGGCAGAGGGAACAGGTGCTACTCTGGGGACAACCTTGTAAGAGAGTAGGTGGCTCCCACAGGTCAGATGGCTGGGACTGACCGGTATGACGGATGGACATGGCAAGCAGGCAGAAGTCTCTGAGAGAGGGAGCGCACGCGCGCCCTAAGCACAGTGCCCGGGGGACTGCGCGCACTGACAGCAGGCTGAGAAGGAGAGCGGGGAGCGCGGAGAGAGCGGAGGTGAGAGGGATGGCGTCTCTGCCGGGCAGGAGGCAGAGACGCCAAGGCTACAGGACTGCGCGCGCCGACAGCAGGCTGGGAAGGAGAGCAGGGAGCGCGGGGAGAGATGAGGTGAGAGGGACGGCATCTCTGCCTGAAAGGAGGCAGAGACGCCGAGGCTACAGTACCCCCCCCTTTACGCCCCCTCTTTTTTAGGCCAGAAAGGAATTTTTCAAGGAGAAGTGGGGCATGAATGTTCTCCCTGGGTTCCCAAGTTCTCTCCTCTGGGCCAAACCCCTTCCAATCCACCAGAAATAAAGGTTCTCCCTCTTACCCTCTTGGCGTCCTCAGCAGCAACCGGAGTAGGAGGAGTACTTGAATTATTGGAGAAAGAGTTAAAGACTGCAGGTTTGAGGAGAAAAACGTGGAAGGAGTTGGGAATGCGTAGGGTGGGAGGAAGCTTCAACTTGTAGGCCACTGGATTGATCTGTTTAAGGAACTGAAATGGACCGATGAACCGAGGGCCCAGCTTGTAGGAGGGTATTTTGAGCCGCACATGTTTGGAGGAGAGCCAAACCTTGTCTCCCAGACGGAATTGAGGCGGATCCAGACGTCTTTTGTCAGTAAATCTCTTCATCCGCTCGGAAGACTGGAGAAGTGCGGACCTGGTACTCTCCCAGATAGTGGAAAAGTCACTGACCAGGGACTCCGCAGCAGGATTGTCCACAGAAGCAGAGACGGGAAACGGAATCCGGGGTTGTTGGCCATAGACAATAAAGAATGGGGACTTGGAAGTGGATTCGCTCTCATGATTGTTATAAGAGAATTCAGCCCATGGCAGGAGGTCCACCCAATCAGTATTGTGGGCATTGACAAAGTGCCGGAGGTAGCAGGTAAGGATCTAGTTGATCCGCTCTACTTGACCATTGGACTGAGGGTGATAAGTGGAGGAGAAATCCAGGGTGACATCCATCAGCTTACAGGTAGCTCTCCAGAAGCGTGAGGTGAACTGAACCCCTCTATCCGACACGATGTGGAGAGGTAGGCCATGGAGATGAAAGATATGGTGAAAGAAGTCTTTAGCTAGCTCAGATACAGACGGGAGACCAGGCAGAGGAATGAAGTGGGCCACTTTAGAAAAGCGGTCCGCGACCACCCAAATGACTGTACAACCAGCAGAAACAGGAAGATCGGTAATAAAGTCCATAGCGATATGTTGCCATGGGGCAGCAGGTACGGGAAGAGGCAGGAGATGACCGACTGGTAAATGTTTGGGGACTTTGTTGCGGGCACAAGATGAACAGGCTGAGATGAAGTCTACCACATCCTTACGCAGGGTAGGCCACCAGTAATGCTGGGTAATGAGCTGGAAGGTCTTCTTCTTTTGGCCAGCATGACCAGCTAGTTTAGAAGAATGGCCCCAGCGAAGAACCTTCTCACGATCTGGAACCGCCACAAACGTCTTACCGGGTGGAAGACGAGTTACATCCAAGGGGGCCACATTCATCACCTTGGAGGGGTCGATGATGTGCATAGGCTCCTCCTCTTGATCGGAGGACAGGAAGGATCGGGACAAGGCATCAGCTTTGACATTCTTGTCCGCCGGGCGGAAATGCAGGATGAAGTCGAAGCGGGCAAAAAACAAAGACCACCGGGCCTGACGCGGATTGAGTCTTTGGGCATTCTGGAGATATGCCAGATTTTTGTGATCCGTATAGATGATCACCGGGTATAGAGCCCCCTCGAGCAGGTAGTGCCACTCCTCCAGCGCCAATTTGACGGCTAGCAATTCTTGGTCTCCTATGGAGTAGTTGCGCTCAGATGAGGAGAAGATTTTGGAGAAGAAGCCGCAGGTTACCATTCTCCCGGAAGAAGATTTTTGGGTGAGCACCGCCCCGGCTCCGGAGGAGGAAGCATCAACCTCCAGGTAAAATTGTTTATTACAGTCCGGACTGTACAGTACAGGGGCAGAAGAGAAGGCTTGTTTTAAGGAAAGGAAAGCCTCCTCGGCTTCGGGCGACCATACCTTGGGATTTGCTCCCTTACGGGTGAGCGCAGATATGGGAGCCGTCCGGGACAAGAAGTGTGGAATGAAGAGACGATAGTAATTGGCGAAGCCCAGGAATCGCTGAATCACCTTCAACCCCTCCGGACGGGGCCATTTTAGAACAGCAGAGAGTTTCTCAGGATCCATTCGCAAGCCTGTCTGGGAGATAACATAGTCCAGGAATGGAAGAGAGGTCTGTTCGAAGAGGCACTTCTCGTATTTAGCATAAAGGTGGTTCTGCCTGAACCTAAGTAGGACCTGACGAACGTCCCTCCGGTGTGTGGGAAGATCCGGAGAGAAGACCAAGATGTCGTCCAGGTATACCACCACGCAGGAGTAAAGAAGATCACGGAAGATGTCGTTGACCAGTTCTTGGAAGACGGCGGGAGCATTGCAGAGACCGAAGGGCATCACACGGTACTCATAGTGACCATCCCGGGTATTGAATGCCGTCTTCCCCTCGTCTCCTTGCTGGATACGGACCAGGTTATATGCTCCACGTAGATCCATCTTGGAAAAGATCCTGGCGCCTTTAAGGCGATCAAACAACTCGGAGATGAGTGGCAAGGGGTATTTGTTCTTTACCGTGATCTGATTGAGTCCTCTATAGTCAAAACAGGGACGTAGCGAGCCATCCTTTTTTTTGACAAAGAAGAATCCGGCTCCAGCCAGGGAGGTAGACTTCTGGATGAATCCCCTAGCCAGATTCTCTTTAATGTACTCAGACATGGCGACGAGCTGGATGGTCACCGGAAGGAGTCCTCCATCCACGGAGGTGACTGACAATGGTTCATCCAGAGACTTGGTGGGAATACATATTTCTCAACCAGGGACTGGGCAATGAGGTTTCCAGCAGCTCCAGAATCCAGGTGGGCGAGTTCAAAGTGACGGTTCTCTCCACAGGAGATAGAGACAGACAAAGTCAGAGATGGAGAGGGCTTAGTTTTGTCTAGGGCCACCTCTCCGTGCGGTCCTAGACACCGGAGTTTCCCGCCTCTCCGGGCAGGAACGGATCAGGTGCTCCTTACTGGCACAATAGAAACAGCTCCCCTCGGCTCGGCGTGACTCTTGGCGAGATTTGACTATCTTGGTCTGGTCGATCTGCATGGGCTCGGGTGAGTGCGCCTGGGGAGTGACAGAAGAGGAGACAGGTCTCTGGAAAGTAGGAGCAAGGCGGGGGAACCTTCTCTCACGGGTGGTCTCCTTGGTGCGTTCTTGAAACCGGATGTCAATCCTCGTAGCCAGCGACACCAGGTCATCCAGAGTGGTAGGAATGTCCCGACCGGCAAGCTCGTCTTTAATCCGACCGGAAAGACCCTCCCAGAAGACGGACACCAGGGCCTCGTTATCCCAGGCAAGCTCAGAAGCGAGGGTGCGGAACCGCATGGCATATTGGCCCACGGTGAGACTCCCTTGGCGGAGACGTAGCAGAGAGGAGGCTGAAGAGGTCTTACGTCCTGGTTCATCGAAGACTTTCCGGAAAGCAACGAGGAAAGACGATAGGTTGGACACCAGGGGATCCCCTCTGTCCCACAGGGGATTAAGCCAAGCCAGTGCCTCTCCAGTGAGATGGGACATGATGAACGCCACTTTGGCCCGGTCGGAGATAAACTGATGTGCCAGGAGTTCAAAGTGCAGGGTGCACTGGTTTATGAAACCTCGAGCCAAGGCGGGGTCTCCACCAAAACGAGGCGGTGCAGAAAGCCGGGGACCGGGGCCAGATACCATGGTATTGGTGGGTAGCGGAGCTGCCGGGGTGCGAGTCGTGCCACTAGAGGAGGGCCCTGGTGGGGCAGTCAGCGTGTCCAGGCGGGAGTTGACATTCCGCAGGTGGTTCAGGATGGATTCCTGTTGGGATCTCTGACGGGAGACTTCGTGGTAAAAGTCAGAGAGCGAGGGCGCTTGGGTGACACCGGGTTCCATGGCCTGAGCAAACTGTTACGGGTCTGGGTGGTGGAACCTCTGTGCCGAGGTGCAAGGAGGGACCCAGAGGGGCCTGACTAAGTATCAACCCGAACTGACCCTGGTCGGACGGCGGCTAATGACTCTGTGACCAGGGAGGATCCTGGCAGAGGGACCAGGTGCTACTCTGGGGACTACCTTGTAAAAGAGCAGGTGGCTCTCACAGGTCAGATGGCTGGGACTGACCGGTATGACGGATGGACACGGCAAGCAGGCAGAAGTCTCTGGTTAGCTGACAGGTGGTCACGGTACGTGACAGCAGAGCGAGTAATAGTCTCTAGGTTTACCAGGCAGGTGGTCACAGCAGGTGACGGCAGAGTCTCCAGGCAGGCAGGAAACAGGCGGGCGCTCCCAGGTGAGCTTGCTGACGGACACAGCAGGTAACAGGCGGGTGCTCCCAGGTGAGCGGACTGACAGCCAAGGCAGGTAACAGGCAGGTAACAGGTGGACGCTCCCAGGTGAGCGGGCTGACGGACACAGCAAGTAACAGGCGGGTGCTCCAAGTGAGCGGACTGAGAGCCAAGGCAGGTAACAGGCAGGTAACAGGTGGGCGCTCCAGGTGAGCAGGCTGGCAGGCTCGGCAGGTTACGGGCAGATAACAGGCTGGCAGGCAGGACGAGGAGTCAGGCTAGCAGCGGGACCTGAGGGCTGAAGCAGAGATAAGAAACTGTGCAACAACTATTGCTGGGGCACCTCCATTTTGGAGGAGGTGCCCTATATATGGGAGATCCTCCGGCTATTGGCCGGGGACTCCTTAGGACGGCGCGCGCGGCCCCTTTAAGAGAGAGGGAGCGCGCGCGCGCCCTAAGCAAAGTGCCCGGGGGACTGCGCGCGCTGACAGCAGGCTGAGAAGGAGAGCGGGGAGCGCGGAGAGCAAGGAGGTGAGAGGGACGGCGTCTCTGCCGGGCAGGAGGCAGAGACGCCAAGGCTACAGGACTGCGCGCGCCGACAGCAGGCTGGAAAGGAGAGTGGGGAGCGCAGGGAGAGATGAGGTGAGAGGGATGGCGTGTCTGCCTGAAAGGAGGCAGAGACCCCGAGGCTACACCTAGTCTTTGCAAAAAAAAGCGTCTTTTCGTGTGTGACAGCTGTCAATCATAAAAAAACAATATGAATCTGATTTCGCTGTAATCGCACCGACCCAAAGAATAAAGTCATCTAATCAATTATACTGCACGAGGAACGGCGTAAAAAATAAACTCTAGGTTTGTGCTTTGGTCAGGGTTTGGCTAGGGTTAGGCTTGGGCTAGGGTTAGGGTTGGGCTAGGATTGGGTTTGGGTTAGAGTTAAGCTAGGGTTAGGGTTGGGCTAGGGTTAGGGTTGGGCTAGTGTCAGGGTTGGGTTAGTGTTGGGCTAGGGTTAATGTTGGGCTAGGGTTAGGGTTGGGCTAGGCTTAGGGTTGGGCAAGGGTTAGGGTTGGGTTAGGATAGGGTTAGGGTTGGGCTAGGGTTAGGTTTGGGTTAGGCTAGGGTTATGGTTGGGTTAGGGTTGGGCTAGGGTTAGGGTTGGGCTAAGGTTAGGGTTGGGTTTGTGCTAGGGTTAGGGTTAGGATTGAAGTTGTATTAGGGTTGGGGTTGTATTGGGTTTGGGGTTGGGATTTTTTTTAAAAGTAAAGAAAAAAAATGACGACGATATGGCGAATGACATGCTCGAGTCTCCGCCCCATATGTCTTGCAGCTATTATATAAAAAAACCTTGCGGGGATTGCCTGCCATGCATGAGCGATCCCCATATGTCTTTTTGGGGTGTCTAATAACCGTGAAACATGCCGGGCGGGGACTCGAGCATGACACTCCAGCACCTGTGATACTTGGTGCTTACCCGAGTACCCGATGCAAACTCAAGTAGCGAGCACTTGCGCTTAAGACTAAAGACAACTTATTCAATATGATAACCTAATGTTATCAAATTCTGTGTCGTACCTCTGGGTTCAAAATGTTCACTATACCCCTTGATAAAATCCTTGAGGGGTCTAGTTTCCAAAATGGTGTCACTTGTGGGGGGATTTCCACTGTTTAGGCACATCAGGGGCTCTCCAAAAGCAACATGGCGTCTGCTAATTTTTCAAGCAAATTTTACATTCAAAAAGTCAAATGGCGCTCCTTCCCTTCCAAACCCTGCCGTGCACCCAAACAGTGTTTTTTCCCCACATATGGGGTATCGGCGTGCTCAGGAGAAATTGCACAACAAATTGCATGGTGCAATTTCTCCTGTTACCCTCATGAAAATGCTAAATTGGAAGCTGAAAAACATTTTTGTTGGAAAAATGTGAAAATTTTATTTTTACAGCTCAATGTTCTAAACTTCTGTGAAGCACCTGGGGGTTCAAAGTGCTCACCACACACCTAGATAAGTTTCCTGTGGGGTCTAGTTTCCAAAATGGTGTCACTTGTGGGAGGTTTCCACTGTTTAGGCACATCAGGGGCTCCCCAAATGCAACATGGCGTCCGCTAATTATTCAAGCAAATTTTACATTCAAAAAGTCAAATGGCGCTCCCTCTCTCCCGAACCCTGCCGTGCGCCCAAACAGTGGTTTTCCCCCACATATGGGGTATAAGCGTGTTCAGGAGGAATTGCACAACAAATTTTGTGGTCTATTTTTTCACGATACCCTGGCAAAAATAAAAAAATGGGGTCTAAAGTAACATTTTTGTGAAAAAAAGTTAAATGTTCATTTTTTTCTTCCACATTCCAAAAATTCCTGTGAAGCACTTAAAAGGTTAATAAACTTCTTCAATGTGGTTTTGAGCACCTTGATGGGTGCAGTTTTAAGAGTAGTGTAACTTTTGGGTGTTTTCTGTTATAAAGGCCCCTCAAAGTTTCTTCAAATGTGATGTGGTCCCTAAATTTTAATTAGAAGATAATAAATTCAAGGTGATGTAATTGAAAAAATATCTATATATAGAGAATGGGGTATTAGAAAATACAATAAAAAATAAAAATAAAATTAACGCTGATCTAATTGAAGAGCATAGACAGTGGAGTAGTAAAATAATTTAAAAGGCTAAAAATAAGGCACAAAGGGTCCTGGGGTATTGTTCAGACCTGGATGTAGATTAAGGTGGATCCTATTAGGAGAAGAGAGGAAGAATGAAGTCAATATGAATTACATGCTAGGGTAAGTTTAAAAGAAGTTAGAAGGACAGGGACGTACCTGTGGAAGGGTACAGGTATTGTTTATCTTCTATTAACCCTAGGTGGGGTTTGTGTGGATCCTGGTTGAGGACTTACTTACTTGGGGTCTCTGGAAGTTAGTTTGTTGGCACAATAGTATTATCCTAGAGCGATTTAAGGTATACTTGGTTTAAGGGGGGTGTAACCGATGACATCCGGTGTAAAGGTATGGTATAGGAAGGGTAGTTACCTGGTACAAGCAGCCGGTACCTGGAGTATCAGGTGGACTGCCAGGTGGATGCATTCACTCCTGGTGTATCGGTCTGGGATTTTTTTTGAAGATTGGCCCAGTGGGTGGCTCTAGGGGAGAGAAGTGTAAGGGACGAGGAAAAAATGACACAGTGGGTGTGAGAATCTGCCAGAGCTTGCTGGGGGTATCTTTAGGTGAAATAAAATGCAGGAGATATATAGTAAATAGTACCGTATATATAATGGATATAGGAGTCCTTGAAGGTACAGTGCTACTGAAGGCGATCCTTCAGGGGCAGGTAGAGGTTGTCAGATCTATTAGACTGACCTGTAGTCCAACCGATTTTTTGTGGGAAAAATTAGAAATCACTGGTCAACTCTTAACCCTTATAAATTCCTTACAAAAAAAAAAATTGGTTCCAAAACTGTGCTGATGTAAACTAGACATGTGAGAAATTTTATTTATGAATTATTTTGTGTGACATATCTCTCTGATTTAAGGGCATAAAAATTAAAATTTTGAAAATTGCAAAATATTCATTCATTATTGTGAAAATCGGTTAAGAAGATAAGTCCTTCGGTAGAAAAGGATCTGGAGGACAATTGGCCAAAATATTCTTAAGACACACACCTGTGTCTTGGGATTGAGGCTCTAGACCTCTATGTTTGCTGTGCTCCACCTTCCATGCATACCATGCTGTAACTTGCCTCCATCGCTGCTGGGTTCCATTTCATCCATCCTGCTGCCCCTGAAATTCCTGAATGTGCGAAGTCAACACTGCCCATGTGCCTTCTTGTTTGCTGCATCAATGCTCGGGGACGGTGTGCCCACCCAGACCTGAGGTTTAGAGGATCCACCTCACCTGGTGAGCCTATCAATGGGTCTTGTAAGCACATATGTTTTATAAGTACAGTGAAATTTTTACTGCTGTAAACCTTCTAGATATTTAAAGGGGTTGTCTGGTCCAAACCGATAAGTCTGCAGTCACTCTGTGCAACTGCAGATTTATGAATTTCCTCAGCGTACGCACTGTGCAATGAGGAGATTCACCGGTTTCAGACCCGGGAACCAAGGGTATATATGAGTTATACATACCCCTGGCCAGTAGGCATGGCTTCGCTCCATACAAGTGTATGGAGCGCAAGGCCGTGCCCACTGGCTGGGAGTATGTATAACTCATACATACCCTCTGTTCCCAGGTCTGAAATGTTTGCTTAATGACAAATAGGCTCATGAAGTAGATGAACCGGTAGGCAAACCAAAATAATCAGCAACAATGACTGGAATCTTTATTATTCAAGGGAATGTGTTATCAGAAAATTACCTGTAGTTTAAATTAGATTTTTATACTAAATGTATTTTTTTTTTTGACCACTAGCCCTAATAATGGATTCCCAATTCTTGTTGGGTACATGAATATTAACAGTAGTAGACTGACTCAAACCCAACTGAATTATATTGAGGTTTATCATGGGCATGACATCATCAGGGTAAAGGTCATTCTGCAGGGAGGGTGGAGGTGAGCTGTAACATCATCTATTGTGAATAGTGGATCCTGTCTTATCTGGATTTATCAATCATTGTACAGTAGGGGGAGGTGAGCTGTGACATCACCTATTGTGGATGTGGATTCTGTGTTATCTACTGTATATAGAGGTGTTATCAGTCATTGTACAGGAGGAGGAAGAGGTGAGCTGTGATATCTCCTATTGTGAATGGTGGATCCTGTGTTATCTACTCTACATAAAGGTGCTATCAGTCATTGTACAGGAGGAGGAGGTGAGCTGTGACATCACCTATTGTGAATGGTGGATCGTGTGTTAGCTACTGTGTATAGATGCGTCACCTTTGTTATCCTGTCTGTGATGATCATAAGAACAAGAAGTATTAGTTTTATATAAAGGCTTAGTGGTCGGTGTGTAAATTGTAAGATTAATTATTTGCTGTTTGCATAAACAGTGACTGGGAAAAGTTTAATTAAAATAATTATTAAAAAAATACATTGATCATAAAATTCTGATTTAACCACCTTAAAGAAATACAAAATATACAAGAAACAAAATGAGTATAAACCCTGCTGTAACTAAGTAAGTAAAAAGCAAAAGTATATTTAAAAAACATAGGGTTCTTAGTAACACTGCTTTTGATCAAAAATAGCATAAAAGCCATCCCACCAAAGCAAGGTGACCCTATTCGGGACGGTCCTATAATATTAGACAGTGTAGATTCGTCCCGATTAGGGTCACCTTGCCGTGGTGGGATGGCTTTTATGCTATTTTTGATCAAAAATAGTGTTTACTAAGAACCCTATGTTATTTAAATGTACTTTTGCATTTTACTTAGGTAGATAAATCAGGATTTATACTCATTTTTGTTTCTTGTAGGTTTTGTCTGTTTCATGGTCAATGTGAACATGCATTTATATGCTGCATGTATACCAACTCAAACTCACGTTGTTCAATGTGTGTTTTTTCACCCTAAAGACCTGTAGTGTACATTTTTGTCACAGGTCATTGAGGGTTTGATATGAAGCGGGCTCAGGCGCTGAAACTACATCATAGGCGGCAGATAACAGCTGTGTTACATAGTCTGCATTTGCCTGTAACAGAGTGGCTCCAATCACTGCTGTTAATCATTTAAGTGTTTCTGTTAATCATTGACAGTGAAATATAAAGGGAATCTGTCACCAGTCTGAAAGCAATATAACATAGAGATAGAGACCCAGATTCCAGCAATGTGCCACTTATTGGGCTGTTTGCTGTAGTTTTGATAAAATCACTGGAGATTTTCACTAGAGGACTAGTAGACCTGTTGCCATGTAGTCCTGCATATTCATGAGCTCTGTATAACCCCGCCCCCACTACTGATTGGCTGCTTTCTGTGTATACTGTGCAGAGGTAGAAAGCAGCCAATCAGTGGTGTGGGAGGGGTTATACAGAAATCAGCATTCAGAGAACTGCTAGACATGCAGCAGATAAAATATTTTTTAATCAAAACTGCAGCAAGCAGCCCAGTAACTGATGCATTGCTGGAATCAGGATCTCTGCCTCTACATCATGCTGCTCTCAGATGGGGAAGCAAAAACTTAGTGACAGATTCCCTTTAAATGTCACGATTACTGGTGGACCTGCTTCGCGACATGATCCTGAGATTCTGATGATTTTCCATGTGGATGGAAAAATAAAAGTTTATAGCTCTTGGAACACGGGGAGGAAAAAAACCAAAAGCGTAAATACAAAAAATTTTCAGATCCTTAAAGGGTTAAATATTGGGTAATTTTCTGTTGACACATTGCCCTTTAATCCATATAGCTGGTCACATCAATGTCGGCCACCGACCTTCTTGCGTCACTCACGATAGAGACAAAAGAAATGTTGCCATAGCCATAAAGTACACCTGTCCGTGCGCACTCTCATTTTTCTATATTCAGAGCAGAACAAACTCACAAAGAAAAGAAGAAACACACAAAATCCTTTCGATAGAGCAATTCTAGCCACTAAATGTATACTTCATTCACAGCAGTGACCCAACGTGAACCTGTGATGTGTTTAGCCATTAGAATCAGGCTTCAGCAAAGTTGGCATTTACGGAGCGACGTGCCCTTAACCGGGGCCACTCTGAGCTACACTCTGATAGAGATTACTACATTTATGTTACTCCTGAGACTAAAGATAGGTCAGTTCAGATTAAAACGTCTTCTTTTTGAAGCAGTTGCTCAAACTTCAGTCACTATTGCCTTTGCAGAAAAAAATGCCCATTTCGGTATCTTTTGCTTTGTAACCATATTAGTTTAGAAAACAATTTATTCAAAAGTATATTAACATTATAATTATTATTATTGTTAATATTATTGTTTAAATTATTATTTTATTATTAATTGTAACATTATTATTAGTGATGAGCGAGTATGCTCTGTTAACCCTTTTGGCGAGCATGCTCGGGTGCTCACCGAGTATCTTCAGCGTGCTCTGGTGTTATGTTTTAGTCACTCCGTGCTCATGATTTGTGACTGTTTGACAGCTTTAAAGCATGTAAGGAATGCCTAAGAAACAGACATTCCTCACATGTATTAAAGCTGTCAAACACTCACAAATCATGAGCACGGAGTGACTCAAACATAACACCCGAGCACGCTGAAGATACTTGTAAAACACCCAAGCATGCTCGTAAATCTTGATTAACGAGCATGCTCACTCATCACTAATTATTATGATTATTATTTTCTAGACATCAATTAATTTCCAGATTTGCTCAAATTTGGATGGGAAATTTGATTCACGGCACATTGATCAAATTGCTGCCTACACAATAGGGTGAATAACCCAAAGACAAAGGTAAAATTATATTAAAAAGATATAAATTTTATTGGTACATACAATTTAAAATATGTAAATTGTGGCCAGCAATACACAGAAGGAATGTAAGAAAGTTCACGACAAACGTATGCATTAAATGTATAAGTAAGAGGGGCTAAAGGCTATATTCTCACTGCTTCAGTTATATATGAGATGAAATATAGTCTATATCTAATAAATCAATCAATAAATGTGTAAATACAAAAATTAGATAAATAGATAGATTGCATATACATATTACAAGAACGATATAGCATGTAGGAGAAAAATAGCTATTATAGGACCCCAAGACTCCAACGTACATTTCGCCACTTGGCTTTCTCAAGGAGTCAAGTCAAGCAAATAAAATTGCTGGTGAAAGCCGTTTAGTATGCTTTGAGATCTCTCCAGTCCCCACAAAATAAAAGAGGGTTTCCTAAATAAGAAATATTATACTCACCTTGCTCCTTACCTATCTTGGCGCTGCAATTTCTAGCCCAGTTCTCCTCTGACTCGATTTCACCTGGTTCTAGTCTACTCTTCCAACTTGCGTCTTCTTCATGTGTTGGTGCCTCCAATGGTCATTAGGCTCCACCAGTAGTGGACACATACAGAATAGGACCCTTATATAAGAACAATATGTGGGCTCATCAGAAATTTCATACAATTTCACCTACTTTGGAAGTGGAAATGGGCCCCTCTACTTATTGGGCACCTATGCGGCTGCAAAGGCCACACCAACTGGTATGTCCACCGGTGGGCCCCATGACAGTATGATGTCACTTTAAAACTAGCTAGTGCCAAAGATACCATATAGTGGAGATGGAAGAAAAGACTGGAGCCGAAGGGAGAAAGTGATCCAGGGGAGAAGTGGATGGGAATCTGGAGTGCCAAGACAGATGAGGATCGAGGTGACTATATATTTTTATTTCTTAAAACCCTCCCGACCCTAAAAAAAGAATCAAGCCTGCAGGCAGCCATTTTACTTGATTTGTGTAAATCAAATCGCCAAAAAATTTGGGATCCATTAAATCAAAAAAGTTTTTGTAACATTCAAAACAATTTCGAATCACCTCCCATCATACTGTACATCTCTTTTATCAGCATTATAATTTGAGAGGAGAGAATCAATTCGAGGGACACTAGTTTAGCAACTAAGTCAATATTCCATTCCGCTGGATGGAAGCCCTTTGAACCACCTTCTACCTACCGGCATCCACAGCTCCTCTTTTGGTTAGCTGGTCTGGCGCAATATCATCATTGCAACATAACGTACACTTGACGTTGCACCAAACCGGCTAACCAAAAGAGGTGCCGAGAATGCCGGTAGGTAGGAGGGAATTCTCAGGTCTCCAGTCCAGTGGCCACAGAATATTGACTCGACCACTAGGCCAGGGTACTGTGAATTTATTCGCTCATCTCTAATTATAATTAAAGGGGTTGTTCACTACTAGGACAACCCTTTCTTGATCTAAATGTTTGGCCCCGATAAAATAAAAAAGCTTATACTCACCTCCCAACTCGGCACCGTCCAGCGGTGTCGGCACTCGCGCTCCTGCGCATTGTTGTGACACGTGAGCAAAGCGCCTTACTGTCTCCGCCTTCTGTCGAATTGAACATGAAGAGGAAGTCTGGGCTGCGGCTGATCTCTGACTTACTCTTCATTTTCGATTTGGCGCTGATTGGGCACCTGTCACAACAACCCCACAAGAGCCCCAGGACGCGATGGCTGACACCTCTGGAACGGCAGCACGGGAGATGAGTATAAACTTTTTTATATTATCGGGGCAAAGCGTAGGGTTTGATAAGGAGTTGTGCAAGTAGTGGACAACTTCTTTAATATTATGATGATTACTTCGTAAAAGTGCCACTATATAGCTGAAGAATAACATTTTAGCCCAGAGCACTGATACCTATCGTGATCGCTTACATTCATGTTATGTATGTGAGTCTGTGTATCTCGTGGCTTCAGATTTTAGGCAGACCTACTGCAATGCACTGCATTTTCCATTTGATCTAATATATGATATAATTTACAAGATTAGCAGCACATGATAGGATATGCAATAGGAAGAATATAAAAGAAACAGATTCCCCAGTGTATAATGTAATCTTATTAGCTCCCCCTTGTTGCATAACCTTTCTTTTATCCATGTACAATCTAATATTTCATTCTATTTCTGTCCCGGTGGAGATAAGATTTAAGACATTGTTTTCTGCTTTGCATCTTGCCTGCTGTATTCATTGAAAATATTCCCCAACGCATTGGCAAAAAATCGTTTTTATTCGCCCCCCAAAAAATAATGGACGATCGTCTTAAGTGCAAATTTGTGGAAATGTAGAACACGCCGCAGCCGGCCTCGCTGCAATAAAATGCAAATATATGCATGGTATCATTTGTTACTCATGAGTGGAGCAATATTTTACAGGACGAGTTCCTTTCCGAAAGGTGCTTTTTCTGTCCTCCTTCTAACTTTGAGTTCTTAAGAATAACACCTTGTAAGCATCGCAGCGCTGGAAGCTGTAGGCAGAAGCTGTTCTGCAGAGCTTTATGCACTCTGTGTACCGCCATATGGTGCTCTCTGCGGTGTCGTATGTCAGAGATATGCTTACCTGGAGGCAATGCTAGGGCCTCGCGTTAGATTCTCGACAACACATGAAATTGGAGGTATGCTGAGGTCAACAGTCTTTTGGCTTTGTTGGTTGAGCATCAAAGTGTATATGAATTATATAATGCATCTGTGTGAAATATAATCACAAAAAGAAAAGGATACAAAAGAGGAATGAATGGGGAAAATGAAGACTTGCTTAAAAGGAATCTATCAGCGGGATTTTATACTCCAAACTATTTATAAGTGCTGTAGAATTTGTACTCACTCAGTTGTGCTTGAGGTAGACATAGTGTTACGCCTAACGGTGACGCAAGTGGATTTGTGGACCGGACCTACCCTGGATGGGCATGACTAAGCAGTAGAGATGAGCGTTGTTCTACTCGAACTGTTCGCCAATCTCAAATTCGAGCTGTTTTGGGCGGTGTTCGAGCCGTTCGGCGAACACGAACAATTTGAGAAAAATTCGGCAGTTCGAGGTTATGTTCGATAACTGTTCGTGCACCAAAATCATAGCTGGATTTTTTCTCAGTAATGATGAAAATTAATGTTAATACGCAGTTTGAGTGTACAGCGGGGCGGGGGGAGGGGCAGGGGATGGATCTCTGCAGGAACAATGAAGATCTCCATTTTTTTTTCTCTTTCCCGCATTTGCAGTGGGGAGGTGCAATCTGTCAGCCTATCAGCAGCGCACACACGGAGCGAAGTGCTTTTTTTCACACAAGCAAGGGCATGTGTCATTGGCAGTGTATGTCACATGTCCTTGCCCTATAAGACCAAGCCATTTTCCCCGTCGCCACCATTTTCTCACTGCTGCAGCTGCGTGTTAGACGGCACCGCTGTTGCTGTGTGCGCTATACCTTGTTAATTTCAAGCCAATTTTCGCACAAATATACAGATAGCTTGGGAGTAGGGAATAGTTGTGATTGCAGTCCTTTTAAGGACTAGGTTACAGCATTTCCTACGACTTTTATCAGGGAGGTCTGTGCTCTTAAATAGATAGGTTGTGGGAGTAAAGACTAATTGTAATTGGAGTCCTTTTCAGGACTAGGTTAAATCAGTTCCTATCAGTTTTTGCCAGGCAGGTCTGTGCCAGTGCTGTGCAAGTTTTTTTCACAGTATTTGGCTGAATCTAGCAAAGCTAATCCTTTTTGGCCTATTGCAGAGTGTGTTAGTCAGTGGAGTAGCCTATCTGTGTTGCAAGATATACCACCTGTGTATAGAATACCAATTTTTTTACTGCACCTAGTGAAGTAAAATCTTTTGGGCATAGCATCATTCTATTAGTCCATCTATACTGACCTCCATCAGGTTGCAAACTGAATCTAATTTTTTTCTGCATCTAGCTCTGAAAAAATATTGGGCTTCTAGCTGTGTGTGGGTCTTGTTCTATTAATCCATCTATACTGACCTCCATCAGGTTGCAAACTGAATATATTTTTTTCTGCATCTACCTCTGAAAAAATATTGGGCTTCTAGCTGTGTGTGGGACTTGTTGTATTTGTCCATCTATACTGACCTCCATCAGGTTGCAAACTGAATCTAATTTTTTTCTGCATCTAGCTCTGAAAAAATATTGGGCTTCTAGCTGTGTGTGGGTCTTGTTCTATTAATCCATCTATACTGACCTCCATCAGGTTGCAAACTGAATATAATTTTTTTCTGCATCTAGCTCTGAAAAAATATTGGGCCTTCTAGCAGTGTGTGGGACTTGTTCTATTAGTCCACCTATACTGACCTCCATCAGGTTGCAAACTGAATATATTTTTTTCTGCATTCAACCCAGCCAATAGTTTTGGCCTAATACCACAGTTTGGCCACTCAGCTCTGCTCGGTTTCCATCCATTGTTTTTTTGTGCAAACAACTCCAGAGTTGTGAATTAGTTAACCACCAAAATGAGTGGAAAAAGGCCTGCTGCTGGTGGAAAGGGGAATAGGCGTGTTGGGAAGGGGAAAAAAGGTTGTGTCCGTGGGGTAGGTGTTAAAGCAACAGTAACATCTGCAGAAGAAAGACCATCTTCCAGCCAAACTAAAATGTCTACTTCTTTTAGCGGACAATGTGATAAGATCCCTTTCTTACGGCCACGCCAATCGCTACAAATTCCAGATGAGGCACAAAAACAGCAGGTGCTTCAACGGATATCAAGTGCTCCTTTAAGTGGGCTCCACATCAACTTCAACATCACAAATACTCCAGTCCTCAAAGGTGTCACCCAAATCGCACTTGCTTCCTCACAGCTCCCAAATCTCCAGCTGCCCGTCTGAGTATGAGGTAGAACAGATGGTTGAGTCTGCAGAGCTGTTTACTCATACTATAGCCTGGGAATCAGAGGTCGACTCCAGCGCTTCTGTGAATCCAGACGAGGAAATGATCTGCACTGATGCCCAGAATCTTTATGAGTCGGATCCAGGACCAGACGCAGAAGGTTCTGACCATAATGTAGACCCTCATTCCCAAACTGTAACTCCTGTTGGTGGAGACAATGAGGAAGACGATGATGAGACTCAAATACCTGATTGGAGCGACAACTTTAGTTTTTTGTCAGGGCAGGAACAGGTTGGCTCTGAGGACGACGGGTGTGATAACACACAGGGTGATGATGATGAGGTTGGAGATCCCACTTACTGTCAACCCACAGTCAGCCAAGAGATGAGGTCAGCAGAGGAGGTGGAGGAAGATGCTAGTGACGACGAGGTCAGGTTGCGCCTTCCTGGACAGAGACGTAGTACTGGAAGCACGTCAACAACTGCATCCTCAAACACAACTCTGCCTCTCACCACAAGTCGTGGTGGCTCTTCAGGTCGCATGGGTGCTAAGCCTTGCATAGCCTGGGCATTTTTTCAGATCGATAAAGATGACCCAACTCGTGTTATCTGTAACATTTGTCAGCAAAAGCTAAGTAGAGGCCAAAAAATACAGAGTTTGAGTACTTCATGCATGAACCGGCACATGGACATGAAGCATAAGTTGCAGTGGGAAGCTCAGTGTGCTACAATGCGGCCTAGCCGGCCGGGCCAACCACCGTCTGCCATATCTTGTGCATCCGCGGCCTCTTCATCCTCTGTGACTGGGGGGACAGCAGTCACACCTGTTTTGGGGCGCAGACCTGCCACCTCTTTACCCGCAACAGCCAGCGTGATTGGCAGGTCATCATTTTCTTTGGAGGTGGTAACACCAGCTGGTGTTGAGCGCTGTCCGACATCGATAGCACCACCTTTGGATCAAGGCAACCTAACATGTCCGCCTGCATCTTCCTCACAGACCGGCAGTTTGCCGGGGACACCCTTATCAACCCCGTCTAAGCACAATAGCCAGCCCTCGGTCCCTCAGATGTGGACAAGTAAAAGACCATTTCCTCCTAGCCATGAGAAAGCTAAGAGGTTGAATTTCACCATCTGCAAGCTCTTGGCTACAGAAATGCTGCCTTTCCGCCTGGTGGACACAGAGGATTTTCGAGACCTTATGTCCGTCGCAGTGCCCCAGTACCAGATGCCCAGTCGGCACTACTTCTCAAAGAAAGGTGTGCCTGCGCTCCACCAGCATGTCGCACACAACATCACCGCTTCTTTGAGAAACTCTGTGTGTGACAGGGTGCATTTCACCACAGACACTTGGACGAGTAGGCATGGACAGGGGCGTTACATGTCGCTGACTGGGCACTGGGTAACTATGGTGACAGCAGGACAAGGGGCTGCTGTCCAAGTCTTGCCGTCCCCACGAGTTGTGCGTCAATCCTCTTTATGTCAAAGTTCCTCCACTGCTTCTGCCTCCTCAACCTCCTCTCGGTCTTCCACCTGCACCCAAAGCCTGTCTGGTCATGCCACAAGCTTTCTAACTGCGCAGAAGGGATCCTGCACACCTCCTTACTATGCTGGCAGTAGGGCTCAACGTCATCAGGCGGTTTTTACATTGAAATGTCTGGGAAATGTGAGTCACACAGCTGAGGAGTTGTGGTCAGCTCTGGAGAACCAATTTCATGAATGGTTGTCTCCACTGGACCTGAAACCAGGGAAGGCCGTGTGCGACAATGCTGCAAACCTGGGTGCGGCCCTTCGCCGGGGCAATGTCACACACGTGCCTTGTATGGCTCACGTGTTGAACCTGGTTGTCCAGCAATTTTTAGCCCACTATCCCAGACTAGATGGCCTTCTGCAGAGGGCACGGTCGCTGTGTGCTCACTTCCGCCGTTCGCATCCCGCAGCTCAGCGACTTACATCTCTACAGAAGTCGTTGGGCCTGCCACTTCACCGGCTAAAATGCGATGTGCCTACCCGGTGGAATTCAACTCTGCACATGTTGCAGCGACTGTGGCAGCACCGACAAGCCCTGGTACAATACGTTCTGACGTATAGCCTGGGCCAACGAGATTCAGAGGTGGGGCAAATCACGCTGGAGGAGTGGTCTCAGATCAGGGACCTATGCACCCTTCTGCACAGTTTTGAAATGGCGACGAAGATGTTTAGTGCTGACGATGCCATTATCAGCATGACTATTCCGGTGATTTACATGCTGGAGCACATGTTAAACAGAATTCGGAGTCAGGTGGTGGCACAAGAGGAGGTGGAGGAAGTAGAGGAGGAGGAGTTGTATGCGGAAGGGCTAACATCTGCAAGGTCCAGACGGTCGGCAGCACCAAGGCGGCAGGCATGTGAGGGTGGGGGAGATGGTTTTACCAGGGTGCATGGTAGCAGCCAAACTAGTGAGGAAGGTGCAGGAGCCCAGGAAGAAGTGGAGGACGAACTGATGGAAGACTCATCAGATGAGGGAGACCTTGATCACATTTCTGTTGTGCGAGGTTGGGGGGAGAGGACAGAGGAAGGAAGCATGATTGTTACCTCGCCACCAACACAACAGGGACTTGGTGCTCCTGGATGCGCAACACACATGAGTGCCTTCTTGCTGCACTACCTGCAACATGACCCTCGAATTGTGAGAATTAGAAATAATCCTGACTACTGGGTTGCCACACTGTTAGATCCCCGGTACAAAAGTAAATTTGCAGAAATTATTCCTGCCATAGAAAGGGATGCACGCATGCAGGAGTATCAGCAGAGACTGTTGCAGAATCTTACATGTGCTTTTCCACAAAATACCAGTGGTGCACGTAGTGAATCTCACAGTTCCAACTTGCCAACCGTGGGACCGTCAAGTGTTCAGCACTCAAACCGTAACAGAACCACAGTATCTGCTGGTAACATCAATTTTGCGGAATCATTTCACCACTTTTTTAGCCCATCCTTTGCAAGGCCACAGGAGACAAGAAGTCTGACACATAGTCAACGCCTAGAGACGATGGTACAGGAGTATCTCCAAGTAAACATTGAAGCCACGACTGTGTCACTGGACCCTTGCTCTTTTTGGACTTCCAATCTGGATAAATGGCCGGAGCTAGCCACTTACGCCTTGGAGATCTTGTCATGCCCCGCAGCCAGCGTTCTGTCTGAACGTGTGTTCAGCGCTGCTGGTGGTGTGCTGACAGATAAGCGCACGCGGCTCTCCACTGATAATGTAGACAGACTCACGTTCATAAAGATGAACAAATCATGGATCCGAAACGACTTTTCTACCCCTGTGTCATCCTGGGGAGAGTAAAAGCTTGATGATTGGTTAAAATCACCCTACCAACCATTTTAAGCTTTCAAATTACTAATCATGTTTATCTGTATCTTGACTGGAAAATAATTTGGGCTTTGTAGCAGTGTGCAGCACTGATCCTGTTAGGCCATCTATACTAAAGCTTCACCAGATTTAAAATTAAAAATAATTTTTAGCTGCATCTAGCCCGGAAAATAATTTTGGGGCTCCGAGATGCGCAAGACACATAAGTGCCTTCTTGCTGCACTACCTGCAGCATGACCCTCATATTGTCAGAATTCGAAGTAATCATGACTACTGGGTTGCCACACTCTTAGATCCCCCAAACTTTTCGATCAACCTTTTCATTTTAATAAAGACCAAAAAAATGGTCATTTTTGAAATTATAAGCATTAGCAGGTTGTTAGAAACTGAAATCAAACAGTTTTCAACTCAAAACTTTATTCTAGGTGATGTTACATTTTCACATAGGACCCCTTGTTCGAAAGGAGCTTCTGAACTCTCTCGTCCATTGAATTTGTCAGGTTTTGGATGGTTTCTGCTTCAATTGTTTTGCATGAGGACAGAATACCCTCCCAGAGCTGTTGCTTAGATGTGAACTGCCTCCCGCCATCATAGACACTCCTTTTAATGATGCTCCAAAGGTTCTGAATGGGGTAGAGGTCAGGGGAGCATGGGGGTCACACCATAAGTTTGTCCCCTTTTATGCCCATATCAGCCAGAGATGCAGATGTTTTATGTGCAGCATGAGATGGTGCATTATCATGCAGAAAAATGATCTTGCTGTGAAATACACGGTTCTTCTTCTTGAACCATGGCAGGAAGTGCTGTTTGAGAAAATCCACATACATTATGGAGTTCATCTTTAGCGCCTTCAGGGATCCTAAAGGGGCCGACAATCTCTCTCCCCATGATTCCAGCCCAAAACATTACTCCACCTCCTCCTTGTTGGCGCTGTAGCCGTGTTTGCGTGAGGTGTCCATCAACCAGCCATCCTCCACTCCATCCATCTGGACCATCGAGCGCTGCACGGCACTCATCCGTGAACAAAACTGTTTTGAAATCAGTCTTCATGTAATGTTTGGCCCACTGGAGCCGTTTCTGCTTGTGTGAAGTGGATAGAGGAGGTCGACAGGATGGCGTATGCACAGCTGCAAACCTCTGAAGGACCCTGCATCTTGTTGTTGGGGGGACGTTGGAGGCACAAGCAGCTTCAAAAACTTGTCTGCTGCTATGACAAGGCTTTTTGGCCGCTGCTCTTTCAACCTGACGTAATTGCCTGTAGGAAAGAGTCCTCAATTTGCCCTTATCAGCACGCACACGTGTGTACTGTGAATCAGCTACATACTTCTTGATTGCCAAGACACTTCATCCTGATCATCGCACAATGTTGATTGTAGTCATGCCTTGACCTAAACACTCCACAATTTGTTGCTTCTCAGCAGCCGACACATCCTTTTTCTTTCCCATTTTGGCAGAAAATGTAGGCTGCTTAATAATGTGAGAGAGCCTTCTTAAGTAGTCTTGCCTTTCATTGGACACACCTGCCAAACTAATTAGCACAGGTGTCTGCAATTGCTTACAGTGATATAAAGAGCCCTGACACACATCACCATCAATGAGTTTAACTGACAAACAAACAAATTCTTCCCTTATCACTCCTAAACACTTTTTGCATAATAATTTGGAACGCAGTGTACATGTGCTTTTCCACAAAACACCAGCGGTTCACGTAGTGAATCTTACAGTTCTAACTTGCCAACCGTGGTCTGTATGGAGTTGTTCAATAAAGGGCCCAAAATTAAGATAACATAGATGGGAGAGGTCTCTATGAATAGGAATTCCTAAGTATTTGATACCCTGTGAGGGACAGGCAAAGGGAAAGTTGGACTGGATGGAATCCTATATGGATTTGGGGAGGGAGACATCGAGGGCCTCAGACTTCGCTGCATTGATTTTAAAATTTGACCATGTAACAAAGTGATCTATTTCAGCCATAACAGCAGGGATGGATATATGTGATTGAGTGATATATACTAGGACATCATCAGCAAATAGAGAGCACTTGTACTCGGTGCCTCCCACCTCAATCCACCTAATATTGGGGTTATGGCGAATTGATGAGAGCAGGTGCTCCGTCACTAGGATGTATAAGAGAGGGGACAGAGGACATCCCTGCCTTGTCCCATTGGTGATTGTGAAAGGTGATGAAAATGTTCTGACGCACCCCCTGGGCCTTGGGACACCCGGAGCCGGACCCTTTTTGGTGGATGCTGGTGGTTGTAGTCTTCGTGGCGGCGACCCGGTTCCGTGGCTCAGGGCGGTCAAACCAGTGGCGGAACTATTTATGTGGTTTTGATGTTTAAATGTCCGACTACGCCACCCGTGGATTGCGGTCAGAGTGAACCGCTGCTACAGGGCAGACCGCTGAGGCTGGTGTTGTGGGTGCAGCAGAGCGTAGCATAACTCCCCACGGGAGGAGTATAGCCTCAGGGCAGTGTATGCGGAGGATGGGGGTGATGGTGCAGGGCAGCAGCAGTAACGACACGGAGTCAGTGATGCAGTCCAGGGCCTTTACTCACAGTTCTTATTATCCAGACCACGTCTGCAGGTAACGGCTGCCCACGTCGTACTGTGCTCACCAGGTGAGGGGCTCAGACAACTCCCAGATAACTTTGGAGCACTTCACAGGACCCCCTTTGTGTGTCCTTTGTCTGGCCTTTCTTACCAACACTTCTGTCCGGCTGCCTCGGGCCTCCTCTTGGTAAACTTGGCCCAGTTTCCCTGACCCTATGTGGTGCCTTCCTAGCGGGTGTAGCGAGGGGCTGCGCCACATAAAATGTCAGAGCCTCCGGTTTCTAGCTGAGGGTCGTTTCCTGCCTCCACTAGTTCGGGGACCGGTCTCCCCCTTTGGCCAGACCCCTCCACGCAGGTGGATTCGGGCGTGCGGTGGCGACTCGCCCGTCCGCACCCCTGGGATCCCTTCATTCCTCGTTCCTGGAGCCTTCTCCGCTCCTCTTCCTTCCTTCTCCCTCTTCCAGGCCTGGGCCTCTGTTACTAGGCCCGCCTCCGGAGCAGAGCTCATGCAGAGCCCCTGCTCCCTGCCACTTCTGCTCAGACTTCTCTGCACTGAACTAAGATGGTGCCCACCTTTTATACTCCCTTCTCAATGCACCCAGGAACTGCTTCCTCCCTGCTCCTGCACTACAGGGTTCCCCTTCCTCAGTGTTCCCTCCCCCCACTCCAGCCAGGGACAGGCACTGTCGTGCCCATCTCAGGGGCATATTGGTCGCCCTGCCCCACGGCAATGTGGTGTAATGCATGCAGGTGTCGGGTCCTGATCCACACTCCATCCTTACCTGAGAGTGAGATATCACACCTCTGGGTGAGGTGCAATACGTCTGTAGCAACCGAGCCCTCAGGGTGCTACAGTTCCATTTATCTTCAGCCTAGGTGACGTATTGCGATACAGGGCTGTGATTTTGGCTATAAAAGGGTCCCCTAGACCCCTACCCCAAGCTTTTTAAGAGAATCATATATGGCGTGCCAGGAGACTCTATGGAATGCTTTCTCAGCATCCAACGAGAGTATCTAATTACAAATTTTTAACTGCATCTAGCCCAGGAAATACTTTGTGCCTAGTAGCAGTGTCTGCTAGTCAGCGGATTATCCCGGCTGTTAAGCAAGCTGCACCACCTGTAGTTTAGACACTTAATTTTTTCAAAGGAAATGCTTCGGGACCATGGGATACTTAGTGAAGAGCATCAGGAGGCACCCCAAGGCATAGGGGCTGGGACTGGCAGTAGGATGCCTTGCGGTGGACAGCCGAGCTCGATCCTTATAAAAGCTTTTTAACTGCAGCAGCTTTAGTGGACGCTACTGGAGCTGGAATTACCGCGGCTGCTGGCATGAGACTTGCCCTCCAATAGATCCTTGTAAATGGATTTAAAGTGTATTCATTCAAATTAGAGAGACAATTTAAATTAAAAAGCTTAGAGCTGTCTCCACCACAGGGGGGCTCGCTCGACCCACCAGCGGACAGGCACCAGTATTGGGAGAGGGGGGCTGGCCGTCAGGGTTCACCGCGGCTCTGGCACAAACCCGGCGACACGGAGGTGGCACGGGCAGGAGCGGACTGGCCGTGTCGGCTTCTCACTTTTTGGATTTTAGAAGGGCATGACATGCCTATATCTGTGTCTCCCCCTCCTTTTACTCCTCCACCTCTTTTATTTTCGCATGACTATATGTACTTGTCACTTTTCCATGTGTTAGTTATGTCTTCTGAGCAGTTTGTCAGCTTTTGGACACCTTTGAAAGTGTTTTCTATGTGTTTCTATGTGTCTTTGTTTGCCTGCCATTGGTTTTAACGGTGTTCGAAGGTGTTCGACGAACACACGGGTGTTCGACGAACCGAACCGAACTCGAACACTACGGGGGTGGCTCAACACTACTAAGCAGCTACCTTGATGTTCACTGGAGCCTCTAGTGGTGAGGTCAGGCTTGTGCGGCAGGTATCTGCCAGGTACCGCTCCAGGGTGGAGTCCGGCAGCAGCTGACCCCAGGGGTCCGTTCAGACTTAGTAGGTTTAGAATCACTGACCAGGAGATTCAGATAGGGAAACACTCAGATACTGGCCGCACCGAGACCAGGGGACTTCGGGAGCATGGCTGGCTGCACCACTACCTGGGGACAGGAACTTCGGGGCAAGACTGGCCGCCCTGGGACCAGGGGGCAATGTTCAGACACTGGCCGCTCTGGGACCAGGGGATGAAGGTTCAGGCACTGGCCACTCTAGGGCCAAGTGAACGAACGTTCAGGTACTGGCCGCTCCAGGACCAGGGGAAGAGAGTTCAGGCACTGGGCGCCCCAGGACCAGGGGACGAGGGTTCAGGACTGACCACACCGGGACCAGGGGCTATGGACACAGGACTGGCCACACCAGGACCAGGGAGACAGGTACAGGACTCTGGCCGCACCGGGACCAGGGGACCTGACAACTCACTAGTAGTACACCTTACTGCTCCTTTGGCGGTCAGTCATGCAGGAGAAGGAAGCAATTCTTCTCTATTCCATGCTGTCCACAGATCAGTCTACATTTACAATGTGACAGGTTCACTCTAAGATCTAGGGTCTAACCTTGGGGGATGTATCATCAGAAAATGAGAAGTTTTTATAGTAAAGTGAACCTGTAATGTCTTTTTGGCCTCCAGACAAATATCATTAATTTTTTTGTTTTTTTCAGTACATTATATGGTAAATGAAATTATGGTATTCAAAAAAATACAACTCGACAATGAGCTTTCATACTGTTATGTTGATATAATGTTAAAGAAATTGTGATTGTGCCAGTACTTTAGTAATCGCCTACTCGGAGAAGTTTTTTTGAAGTGTCTCTTACAGAAGAGGCCTTTTCTCCTAACTAACTAGACCTACATAAAGTTATTTATATATGTGCATATATATTCAGTTGTAAATGGTACCGGTGCATTTTGAGACTAAAGTGTCCTTGCTGGGCTGAGTCCCAAATAATCTGAAACGCTAACTTGAATCTCTTAGAGAATGCTGATCTCTCAAACGCAGGGCTTCTCTAAGTCCTTAGAAATAAGACCTCATGTGGCCTAGTCCAAGATGCTGTGTCCTCGGTCGTCCTAACCGAGTCAGCTCATGTCAAGCCGAACAACGCAACCCAGAGTCACCAAAAACAGATCAGAGTTGCACCGCTCTATCCAGACCTTTTTCCAGCGATGCATAGCTTCCCTCTCTCCTTGAACTCCCCTAGCAATGGACACCAATCGCCAAACCCCTGCACTGCAACTCTGACCTCTCCACTGCCTTCTATTGGCCAGATGATATACTGTGTGCAGAATTATTAGGCAAATGAGTATTTTGATCACATGATACTTTTTATACATGTTGTCCTACTCCACGCTGCATAGGCTTAAGAGCCAACTACCAATTAAGTAAATCTGGTGCATCTCTGTAATGAGGAGGGGTGTTGACTAATGACACCAACACCCTATAAAAGGCAAATAGCCAACAGGGTCGCAAGAAGCGTGTTGGCCAAAAAAGGCACAAAATAACTGCCCATGAATTGAGGAAAATCAAGGGTGAAGCTGCCAAGATGCCATTCGCCACCAGTTTTGCCATATTTCAGAGCTGCAACGTTATTGGATTATCAAAAAGCACAAGGTGTGCAATACTCAGGGACATGGCCAAGGTAAGGAAGGCTGAAAAACGACCACTTTTGAACAAGAAACATAAGATAAAACATCAAGAATTGGCCAAGAAATATCTTAAGACTGATTTTTCAAAGGTTTCATGGACTGATGGAATGAGAGTGACTCTTGATGGGCCAGATGGATGGGCCAGAGGCTGGTTCAGTAAAGGGCAGAGAGCTCCACTCCGACTCAGACGCCAGCAAGGTGGGGGTGGGGTACTGGTATGGGCTGGTATCATCAAAGATAAACTTGTGGAACCTTTTTCGGGTTGAGGATGGAGTGAAGCTCAACTCCCAGACCTACTGCCAGTTTCTGGAAGACAACTTCTTCAAGCAGTGGTACAGGAAGAAGTCGGTATCGTTCAAGAAAAACATGATTTTCATGCAGGACAATGCTCCATCACATGCATCCAACTACTCCACAGCGTGGCTGGCCAGTAAAGGTCTAAAAGAAGAAAAAATAATGACATGGCCCCCTTGTTCACCTGATCTGAACCCCATAGAGAACCTGTGGTCCATCATAAAATGTGAGATCTACAGGGAGGGAAAACAGTACACCTCTCGGAACAGTGTCTGGGATGCTGTGGTGGCTGCTGCACGCAATGATGATCGAAAATAGATCAAGCAACTGACAGAATCTATGGTGGAAGGCTGTTGAGTGTCATCATAAAGAAAGGTGGCTATATTGATCACTAAGTTTTTTGGTTTTAGTTTTTGCATGTCAGAAATGTTTATTTCTAAATTTTGTGCACTGATATTGGTTTACCCGGTGAAAATAAACAAGTGAGATGGGATTATATTTGGTTTTTATTAAGTTGCCTAATAATTCTGCACAGTAATAGTTACCTGCACAAACAGATATCCTCCTAATATAGCCAAATCTTAAAAAAAACACTCCAACTTCCAAAAATATTAAGCTTGGATATTTATGAGTCTTTTGGGTTGATTGAGAATATAATTGTTGATCAATAATACAAATAATCCTCTAAAATACAACTTGCCTAATAATTCTGCACACAGTGTATATTACATTACAAATCTCCAACAATTCAGTAAACTATGATTAATCCTTACTGTTTTTCAACTAAAAAAAATAAGTCTCAATTTATCCTTTACACTTTATACTAACAATTTGTTTTCAAGGACCAGGTTTCCAGAGATGCACTCGCACTGCCTTCATCAGGTTAAGCAGTTCTGATTACCTGGTTTAAGAAGGAGACAAAAGAAAATCTTACCAATCAATCAGAGAAAGGAAAAATTCAAAGCAATGCAAATAAAGTGAAACCTGTATAAAAGACCATCCTTTTCAGAAGACCACCCCTCACCCAGACCAGATATTTTATGACAGATTTTTTGCTACATCACATATTATGCCTACTGGCGTTCATTTTTTAGAAGACCATCCCCTAGAAGACAACTTTTCAATGCAATTTTGACTGGTGTTCTCAAAGGGGCTTCACTCGATCTACGATAGTGAGGTGTGAGGGTTGAGAAATTATAGGTAAGGATGATCATGGATGCAAAAGTGTGTTAATGTAAACAGGTCACGAGATGCAACACGCAGATAAGAGCAAGGCGGAAGTAACCAAGTTAACTGTTTATTCCCTTGACGTGAGGATGGGAAGAATGGGTTTAACAGGAGGTTAGGATAGATCAAAACAGAGTAAATACAGTATGAAATATACAATGTTGTTATCAGGACACAGTGATTCTTATAGTGAGTTCTCTATACTATCTAGCTATACTATCTGGCTAATCTCCGAGGCCGATAGTGTCCACAAATATATATCACAATGCTCCCCTTGTTTGTTCTAGGTCCAAGTGGAGGCTACCAGTTTTTTCCCGCTAGGCCGCAAGTCTTTCTGACAAAGTCAAGCAATATTCTCTGGGCCTTTTTCACACTGGCCGGTCACTGTCTCGCCTGCTGCACTAGCCCAGATTGTAGCCTGTACCGTACATCTTATGGATGCACCATTTCTGGGGAGGCTGAAAGCTGATGTTCTTAGTCTGGGAGGGGGCCAATATCTATGGCCCCTTCCTAGCCTATTAACATCAGTCCGCAGATGTCTACCTTGCCTTTGCTGGTTATTAATTATAGGGGGGACCCAAGTCATTTTTTGGGCGGTCCCCCATTTTAATATCCAGAAAAGGCTAAGAATACAGCTGTGAGATGATATTAATAACCTGGGAAGCTCCATATTTATGACCCCCTTGACAAGCTATAAACATCAGCCCCAACCTGTCAGCTTTCCCTCAGCTGGATAGTATAAATTCGGAGGACCCCATGTTATTTTTTTTCTTAAATTTATTGAATTATTAGCTAAATACATGAATATTAAACTACACACGCACTGCACGATTTATATATGTCACTGACATTTATCTATCTATGTATTGAAGAACATTTACTTAGAAAACTATCTTTAAATGACAGAATTACTCTATGTAAAAGCTAATGTTAAAGTCGCATTGCATATAGATTGCATACGGATGTCATATGGATGCCAGGTGAGAAAAATCGCATTGTACTTGCATAACACTTGCACGAAACTCGTCCAACTTTTCAGGAGCAACATCGGACCGATTTTATTAACACAGATGGGTATGAGCCTACACAGAGAGAAACCATAGTTCTCCTTATTGCTAGGAACAATAAATGGCAGTATTAAAAGTAGGTCCTAATTGTCCAAAGTGGGAAATATTGAAACATAGCCCATAGATCTCAAAATTTCTCCTGAGGAAGAGGCTTTCTTAGCTGCATCCTCAGCATGCAAACTATTCATTGTTCAACCATGGACTATATCGCAGAAATTGGGATTGTGATGCCCAACAATTTATACATTAAACACTTACACAGCACGTTCCGTAATTGGTTCATGGTACCCATTAGAGTCCATACATTAATCACTGAAAGGTGAGTTTCTATATCTGGTCTTCACTTAGCGATATTCTTTACATTAAGTAGATTACTTTGCACGCTGCTATGTATAATGATTCTATACATCATGTAAAGAGGGAATAAGGTCGCTAAGCCGCCCGGCATTTTTCTTCTTCCTAAATACCAGTTGTGTGGTCATGTTTATTCTGTATAAAGGTTCTACAGATGAGTCAGTACGTCCCTAAGGTTTCAGTCTGACCTGATTTACAAAGAGCCTTAAAGTAGGGATTAATATTTTAACACAATAGTACAGTGACCTCATCACCCATGTAAAGCGGAACCATAGTACTATTGCCGCTCTGTAAACCGGAGCAGATGTTCTTTTTATCATTCATGGACTCTACCTTGTATTGTTTTGGAAATCTGTTACATTCATGTTTTATGCAAGAAGAACATTTTGAGACTTTGTTAAAGGGGTTCTCTGGAAATAGCAAAAAAACAGAAGAAGCTAAAAGAAACTCCATTCTAAAAATATTCCTATAAATTCTTATATAACTTTAATTAGCAAATCACAATTGTTTTATCTAGGGGGGGAAATCACTGTAGAGTTTTTACAGTCATTATATTGTTACATTGAAGAAACCTGTCCTATGATTGTACAAGTGGCTGTGAGCATGTGCAGTAGGGTCTCCGCTGCTGTGACCTGAATACACTCTATACCCCATAATAGCAGGGGTGGGATTCTGCCGGTTCGGTCGGGCTCGGGAGAACCGATTGTTTAAATTGCTGCCGGTTCCAGAAGCGTCGCTGTGATCCTGTTCCCTGGCCGCCTTTCTCAACTAGTTTGCATCCGGCCACACATGTAGTTGAAAAAGGCACACATCCAGGAACGGCGCCAGCACCCGGTGCACCCAAAAGTGCCAGCGCCCTGAGCAGGAGGGGGCCCGCTTGCTCAGGACCCCGGCACAATACTTACCTCTCCCCGTACCACCGCAGCAGCTCCGGTGTCTTCCGCGGCCGCGCACTGTGACGTCTCAGGTCAGAGGGCATGATGACGTCTTTACACCGCGCTCACTCCTGAGCCATCACAGCGCAGAGCAGGAAGATGCTGGCGACGCTGAAGAGTGAGCAGGTGAGAAGTGAGGTGAGAATTTGATTTTTTTTTTTAATGTATGGAGATATGGGGCATTATATGGAGGGGGTGATGACATCCTGCATGGGGCATTATATGGGGGGGAAGTGACATCCTGCATGGGGCATTATATGGAGGGGGTGATGACATCCTGCATGGGGCATTATATGGGGGGGTGACATCCTGCATGAGGCATTATATGAGGGGTGACATCCTGCATGGGGCATTATTTGGGGGATTGATGACATCCTACATGGGGCATTATATGGGGGGGGGTGACATTCTGCATGGGGCATTATATGGGAGGGGGAGTGACATCCTGCATGGGGCATTATATGGGGGGGTGACATCCTGCATCGGGCATTATACGAGGGAGAGGTGACATCCTGCATGGGGCATTATATGGGGGAGAGGTGACATTCTGCATGGGGCATTATATGGGGGGAGAGGTGACATCCTGCATGGGGCATTATATGGGGGGAAGAGATGACATCCTGCATGGGGCATTATATGGGGGGGAAGTGTCATCCTGCTTGGGGCATTATATGGGGGTGACATCCTGCATGGGGCATCATATGGGGGGGAAGTGACATCCTGCATGGGGCATTATATGGGGGGGAGGTGACATCCTGCAAGGGGCATTATATGGGGGAAGTGACATCCTGCATGGGGCATTATAAGGGGGGAGAGGTGACATCCTGCATGGGGCTTTATAAGGGGGGGAAGTGACATCCTGCATGGGGCATTATTTGGAGGGAGGTGATGACATCCTGCATGGGGCATTATATGGAGGGGGTGATGATATCCTGCATGGTGCATTAAATGGGGGGGAGTGACATCCTGCATGGGGCATTATAAGGGGGGAGAGGTGAAATCCTGCATGGGGCATTATATGGATGGGGGTGATGACATCCTGCATGGGCATTATATGGGGGGGGAAGTGACATCCTGCATGGGGCATTATATGGATGGCGGTGATGACATCCTGCATGGGAATTATATGGGGAGGGGAAATGACATCCTGCATGGGGCATTATATGGGCTGGAAGTGACATCCTGCATGGGGCATTATATTGGGGGGGTGATGACATCCTGCATGGGCATTATATGGGGGGAAGTAACATCCTGCATGAGGCATTATATGGATGGGGGTGATGACATCCTGCATGGGCATTATATGGGGGGGAAGTGACATCCTGCATGGGGCATTATATGGATGGCGGTGATGACATCCTGCATGAGCATTATATGGGGAGGGAAAATCACATCCTGCATAGGGCATTATGTGGGGGTGTAAGTGACATCCTGCATGGGACCTTATATGGGGGGAAGTGACATCCTGCATGGGGCATTATATGGGGGGAAGTGACATCCTGCACGGGGCATTATATGGGGGGAAGTGACATCCTGCACGGGGCATTATATGGGGGGTGATGACATCCTGCATGGGGCATTATATGGGGGGGAGTGACATCCTGCATGGGACCTTATATGGGGGGGAAGTGACATCCTCCATGGGGCATTCTATGGGGGGGAGTGACATACAGCATGGGGCATTATATGGGGGGAAGTGACATCCTGCATGGGGCATTATATGGGGGGCGGGGAAGTGATATCCTGCATGGGGCATTATATGGGGTGATGAGATCCTGCATGGGACATTATATAGGGGGGGTGACATCCTGTATGGGGAATTATATGGGTGGGTGACATCCTGCATGGGGCAATATATGGGGGGGTGACATCCTGTATGGGGAATTATATGAGGGTGATGACATCCTGCATGGGGCATTATATGGGGGGTGACATCCTGCATGGGCATTATATGGGGGGGTGACATCCTGCATGGGGCATTATATGGGGGGTGACATCCTGCATGGGGCATTATATAGGAGGGGGAGTGACATCCTACATGGAGCATTACATGGGGGGTGACATCCTGCATGGGGCATTATATGGGAGGGGGAGTGACATCCTGCATGGGGCATTATATGGGGGGAATGTGACATCCTGCCTGGAGCATTATATGGGGGGTGATATCCTGCATGGGGCATTATATGGGGTGGTGACATCCTGCATGGGGCATTATATGGGGGGTGACATCCTCTATGGGGAATTATATGGTTGTGATGACATCCTGCATGGGGCATTATATGGGGGGTGACATCCTGCATGGGCATTGTATGGGGGGGTGACATCCTGCATGGGGCATTATATGGGGGGTGACATCCTGCATGAGGCATTATATGGGGGATTGATGACATCCTCCATGGGGCATTATATGGGGGGGTGACATCCTGCATGGGGCATTATATGGGAGGGGGAGTGACATCCTGCATGGGGCATTATATGGGGGGTGACATACTGCATGGGGCATTATATGGGAGGGGGAGTGAAATCCTGCATAGGGCATTATATGGGGGGAATGTGACATCCTGCCTGGGGCATTATATGGGGGGTGATATCCTGCATGGGGCATTATATGGGGGGGTGACATCCTGCATGGGGCATTATATGGGGGGGTGACATCCTGTATGGGGAATTATAAGGGGGGGTGACATCCTGCATGGGGCATTATATGGGAGGGCGACATCCTGCATGGGGCATTATATGGGGGTGACATCCTGTGTGGGGCATTATGATGGGGGGTGGTGACATCCTGCATGGGGCATTATATGGGGGGTTACATCCTGCATGGGGAATTATGTGGGGGGACATCCTGCATGGGGCATTATATGGGAGTGGGGAACATCCTGCATGGGTCATTATGTGGTGGTGGGAACATCCTGCATGGGGCATTATATGGGGGGTGACATCCTGCATCCGGCATTATATGGGTGAGAGGTGACGACCGGCATGGGGCATTAAATGGGGGAGAGGTGACATTCTGCATGGGGCATTATATGGGGGGAGAGGTGACATCCTGCATGGGGCATTATATGGGGGGGAAGAGGTGACATCCTGCATGGGGCATTATATGGGGGGAAGTGTCATCCTGCTTGGGGCATTATATGGGGGTGACATCCTGCATGGGGCATTATATGGGGGGGAAGTGACATCCTGCATGGGGCATTATATGGGGGGAGAGGTGACATCCAGCACGGGGCATTATATGGGGGGAAGTGACATCCTGCATGGGGCATTATATGAGGGGAGAGGTGACATCCTGCATGGGGCTTTATAAGGGGGGGAAGTGACATCCTGCATGGGGCATTATTTGGAGGGAGGTGATGACATCCTGCATGGGGCATTATATGGAGGGGGTGATGATATCCTGCATGGTGCAATAAATGGGCGGGAGTGACATCCTGCATGGGGCATTATAAGGGGGGAGAGGTGAAATCCTGCATGGGTCATTATATGGATGGGGGTGATGACATCCTGCATGGGCATTATATGGGGGGGAAGTGACATCCTGCATGGGGCATTATATGGATGGCGGTGACGACATCCTGCATGGGAATTTTATGGGGAGGGGAAATGACATCCTGCATGGGGCATTATATGGGCTGGAAGTGACATCCTGCATGGGGCATTATATTGGGGGGTGATGACATCCTGCATGGGCATTATATGGGGGGAAGTAACATCCTGCATGAGGCATTATATGGATGGGGGTGATGACATCCTGCATGGGCATTATATGGGGGGGAAGTGACATCCTGCATGGGGCATTATATGGATGGCGGTGATGACATCCTGCATGAGCATTATATGGGGAGGGGAAATAACATCCTGCATGGGGCATTATATGGGCTGGAAGTGACATCCTGCATGGGGCATTATATTGGGGGGGGTGATGACATCCTGCATGGGGCATTATATGGGGGGAAGTGACATCCTGCACGGGGCATTATATGGGGGGAAGTGACATCCTGCATGGGGCATTATATGGGGGGGTGATGACATCCTGCATGGGTCATTATATGGGGGGGAGTGACATCCTGCATGGGACCTTATATGGGGGGGATTTGACATCCTCCATGGGGCATTCTATGGGGTGGAGTGACATACAGCATGGGGCATTATATGGGGGGAAGTAACATCCTGCATGGGGCATTATATGGGGGGTGGGGAAGTGATATGCTGCATGGGGCATTATATGGGGTGATGAGATCCTGCATGGGGCATTATATAGGGGGGGTGACATCCTGTATGGGGAATTATATGGGTGGGTGACATCCTGCATGGGGCAATATATGGGGGGGTGACATCCTGTATGGGGAATTATATGAAGATGATGACATCCTGCATGAGGCATTATATGGGGGGTGACATCCTGCATGGGCATTATATGGGGGGGTGACATCCTGCATGGGGCATTATATGGGGGGTGACATCCTGCATGGGGCATTATATGTGAGGGGGAGTGACATCCTACATGGGGCATTACATGGGGGGTGACATCCTGCATGGGGCATTATATGGGAGGGGGAGTGACATCCTGCATGGGACATTATATGGGGGGAATGTGACATCCTGTCTGGGGCATTATATGGGGGGTGATATCCTGCATGGGGCATTATATGGGGGGGTGACATCCTGCATGGGGCATTATATGGGGGGTGACATCCTGCATGGGGCATTATATGGGAGGGGGAGTGACATCCAAATGGGGCATTACATGGGGGGTGACATCCTGCATGGGGCATTATATGGGAGGGGGAGTGACATCCTGCATGGGGCAATATGGGGGGAATGTGACATCCTGCCTGGGGCATTATATGGGGGGTGATATCCTGCATGGGGCATTATATGGGGTGGTGACATCCTGCATGGGGCATTATATGGGGGGTGACATCCTGTATGGGGAATTATAAGGGGGGTGACATCCTGCATGGGGCATTATGTGGGGGGGTAAGTGACATCCTGCATGGGACCTTATATGGGGGGGAAGTGACAGCCTGTATGGGGCATTATATGGGGGGAAGTGACATCCTGCACGGGGCATTATATGGGGGGGAAGTGACATCCTGCATGGGGCATTATATGGAGGGGGGATGACATCCTGCATGGGGTATTATATGGGGGGGAGTGACATCCTGCATGGGACCTTATATGGGGGGGAAGTGACATCCTGCATGGGGCATTCTATGGGGGGGAGTGACAAACTGCATGGGGCATTATATGGGGGAAGTGACATCCTGCATGGGGCATTATATGGGGGGCGGGGAAGTGACATCCTGCATGGGGCATTATATGGGGTGATGAGATCCTGCATGGGGCATTATATAGGGGGGGTGACATCCTGTATGGGGAATTATATGGGTGGGTGACATCCTGCATGGGGCAATATACAGGTGGGTGACATCCTCTATGGGGAATTATATGGGGGTGATGACATCTTCCATGGGGCATTATATGGGGGGAGACATCCTGCATGGGCATTGTATGGGGGGGTGACTTCCTGCATGGGGCATTATATGGGGAGTGACATCCTGCATGAGACATTATATGGGTGATTGATGACATCCTGCATGGGGAATTATATGGGGGGGTGACATCCTGCATGGGGCATTATATGGGAGGGGGAGTGACATCCTGCATGGGGCATTATATGGGGGGTGACATCCTGCATGGGGCATTATATGGGAGGGGGAATGACATCCTGCATAGGGCATTATATGGGGTGGAATGTGACATCCTGCCTGGGGCATTATATGGGGGGTGATATCCTGCATGGGGCATTATATGGGGGGGTGACATCCTGCATGGGGCATTATATGGGGGGGTGACATCCTGTATGGGGAATTATAAGGGGGGTGACATCCTGCATGGGGCATTATATGGGGGGGCGACATCCTGCATGGGGCATTATATGGGGGTGACATCCTGTGTGGGGCATTATGATGGGGGTTGGTGACATCCTGCATGGGGCATTATATGGGGGGTGACATCCTGCATGGGGAATTATGTGGGGGGACATCCTGCATGGGGCATTATATGGGGGTGGGGAACATCCTGCATGGGTCATTATGTGGTGGTGGGAACATCCTGCATGGGGCATTATATGGGGGGTAACATCCTGCATCCGGCATTATATGGGGGAGAGGTGACATTCTGCATGGGGCATTATATGGGGGAGAGGTGACATTCTGCATGGGGCATTATATGGGGGGAGAGGTGACATCCTGCATGGGTCATTATATGGGGGGGAAGAGGTGACATCCTGCATGGGGCATTATATGGGGGAAGTGTCATCCTGCTTGGGGCATTATATGGGGGTGACATCCTGCATGGGGCATTATATGGGGGGAAGTGACATCCTGCATGGGGCATTATATTGGGGGAGAGGTGACATCCAGCATGGGGCATTATATGGGGGGAAGTGACATCCTGCATGGGGCATTATATGGGGGAGAGGCGACATCCTGCATGGGGCTTTATATGGGGGGGAAGTGACATCCTGCATGGGGCATTATATGGATGGGGGTGAAGACATCCTGCATGGGGCATTATATGGAGGGGGTGATGACATCCTGCATGGGGCATTAAATGGGGGGAAGTGACATCCTACATGGGGCATTATATGGGGGGGAGAGGTGAAATCCTGCATGGGGCATTATATGGATGGAGGTGATGACATCCTCCATGGGCATTATATGGATGGGGGTGATGACATCCTCCATGGGCATTATATGGGGGGAAGTGACATCCTGCATGGGGCATTATATGGATGGCGGTGATGACATCCTGCATGGGAATTATATGGGGAGGGTAAATGACATCCTGCATGGGGCATTATATGGTGGATTGATGACATCCTGCATGGGGCATTATATGGGGGGGTGACATCCTGCATGGGGCACTATATGGGAGGAGGAGTGACATCCTGCATGGGGCATTATATGGGGGGTGACATCCTGCATGGGGCATTATATGGGAGGGGGAGTGACATCCCGCATGGGGCACTATATGGGGGGGAATGTGACATCCTGCTGGGGCATTATATGGGGGGTGATATCCTGCATGGGGCATTATATGGGGGGGTGACATCCTGCATGAGGCATTATATGGGGGGGTAACATCCTGTATGGGGAATTATAAGGGGGGTGACATCCTGCATGGGGCATTATATGGGGGGGCGACATCCTGCATGAGGCATTATATGGGGGTGACATCCTACGTGGGGCATTATGATGGGGGTGGTGACATCCTGCATGGGGCATTATGAGGGGGGAAGTGACATCCTGCGTGGGGCATAATATGGGGGGTGACATCCTGCATGGGGAATTATGTGGGGGGACATCCTGCATGGGGCATTATGTGGGGGTGAGGAACATCCTGCATGGGTCATTATGTGGTGGTGGGAACATCCTGCATGGGGCATTATATGGGGGGGTGACATCCTGCATCGGGCATTATTTGGGAGAGAGGTGACATCCTGCATGGGGCATTATATGGGGGAGAGGTGACATTCTGCATGGGGCATTATATGGGGGAGAGGTGACATCCTGCATGGGGCATTATATGGGGGGAAGAGGTGACATCCTGCATGGGGCATTATATGGGGGGAAGTGTCATCCTGCTTGGGGCATTATATGGGGGTGACATCCTGCATGGGGCATTATATGGGGGGGTGACATCCTGCATCGGGCATTATATGGGAGAGAGGTGACATCCTGCATGGGGCATTATATGGGGGAGAGGTGACATTCTGCATGGGGCATTATATGGGGGGAGATGTGACATCCTGCATGGGGCATAATATGGGGGGGAAGAGGTGACATCCTGCATGGGGCATTATATTGGGGGGAAGTGTCATCCTGCTTGGGGCATTATATGGGGGTGACATCCTGCATGGGGCATTATATGGGGGAGAGAGGTGACATCTTGCATGGGGCATTATATGGGGGGAAGTGACAACCTGCATGGGGCATTATAGGGGGGGAGAGGCGACATCCTGCATGGGGCTTTACATGGGGGGGAAGTGACATCCTGCATGGGGCATTATATGGAGGGGGGTGATGACATCCTGCATGGGGCATTATATGTAGGGGGTGATGACATCCTGCATGGGGAATTAAATGAGGGGAAGTGACATCCTGCATGGGGCATTATATGGGGGGGGAGTGACATCCTGCAAGGGGCATTATATGGATGGCGGTGATGACATCCTGCATGGGCATTATATGGGGAGGGGAAATGACATCCTGCATAGGGCATTATGTGGGGGGGTAAGTGACATCCTGCATGGGACCTTATATGGGGGGGAAGTGACATCCTGCATGGGGCATTATATGGGGGAAGTGACATCCTGCACGGGGCATTATATGGGGGGAAGTGACATCCTGCATAGGGCATTATATGGGGGGGGTGATGACATCCTGCATGGGGCATTATATGGGGGGGAGTGACATCCTGCATGGGACCTTATATGGGGGGGAAGTGACATCCTCCATGGGGCATTCTATGGGGGGGAGTGACATACAGCATGGGGCATTATATGGGGGGAAGTGACATCCTGCATGGGGCATTATATGGGGGGCGGGGAAGTGATATCCTGCATGGGGCATTATATGGGGTGATGAGATCCTGCATGGGGCATTATATAGGGGGGTGACATCCTGTATGGGGAATTATATGGGTGGGTGACATCCTGCATGGGGCAATATATGGGGGGGTGACATCCTGTATGGGGAATTATATGAGGGTGATGACATCCTGCATGGGGCATTATATGGGGGGTTACATCCTGCATGGGCATTATATGGGGGGGTGACATCCTACATGGGGCATTATATGGGGGGTGACATCCTGCATGGGGCATTATATGGGAGGGGGAGTGACATCCTACATGGGGCATTACATGGGGGTGACATCCTGCATGGGGCATTATATGGGAGGGGGAGTGACATCCTGCATGGGGCATTATATGGGGGGAATGTGACATCCTGCCTGGGGCATTATATGGGGTGTTATATCCTGCATGGGGCATTATATGGGGTGGTGACATCCTGCATGGGGCATTATATGGGGGGTGACATCCTGTATGGGGAATTATAAGGGGGGTGACATCCTGCATGGGGCATTATGTGGGGGGGTAAGTGACATCCTGCATGGGACCTTATATGGGGGGGAAGTGACAGCCTGCATGGGGCATTATATGGGGGGAAGTGACATCCTGCACGGGGCATTATATGGGGGGAAGTGACATCCTGCACGGGGCATTATATGGGGGGGAAGTGAAATCCTGCATGGGAGATTATATGGGGGGGTGATGACATCCTGCATGGGGCATTATATGGGGGGGAGTGACATCCTGCATGGGACTTTATATGGGGGGGAAGTGACATCCTGCATGGGGCATTCTATGGGGGGGAGTGACAAACTGCATGGGGCATTATATGGGGGGGAAGTGACATCCTGCATGGGGCATTATATGGGGGGCGGGGAAGTGACATCCTGCATGGGGCATTATATGGGGTGATCTGATCCTGCATGGGGCATTATATAGGGGGGGTGACATCCTGTATGGGGAATTATATGGGTGGGTGACATCCTGCATGGGGCAATATACGGGTGGGTGACATCCTCTATGGGGAATTATATGGGGGTGATGACATCCTGCATGGGACATTATATGGGGGTTACATCCTGCATGGGCATTGTATGGGGGGGTGACATCCTGCATGGGGCATTATATGGGGAGTGACATCCTGCATGAGGCATTATATGGGGGATTGATGACATCCTGCATGGGGCATTATATGGGGGGCGACATCCTGCATGGGGCATTATATGGGAGGGGGAGTGACATCCTGCATAGGGCATTATATGGGGGGGAATGTGACATCCTGCCTGGGGCATTATGTAGGGGGTGATATCCTGCATGGGGCATTATATGGGGGGGTGACATCCTGCATGGGGCATTATATGGGGGGGTGACATCCTGTATGGGGAATTATAAGGGGGGGTGACATCCTGCATGGGGCATTATATGGGGGGGCGACATCCTGCATGGAGCATTATATGGGGGTGACTTCCTGTGTGGGGCATTATGATGGGGGGTTGAGACATCCTGCATGGGGCATTATATGGGGGGTGACATCTTGCATGGGGAATTATGTGGGGGGACATTCTGCATGGGGCATTATATGGGGGTGGGGAACATCCTGCATGGGTCATTATGTGGTGGTGGGAACATCCTGCATGGGGCATTATATGGGGGGTGACATCCTGCATCCGGCATTATATGGGGAATAGGTGAAATCCTGCATGGGGCATTATATGGGGGAGAGGTGACATTCTGCATGGGGCATTATATGGGGGGAGAGGTGACATCCTGCATGGGGCATTATATGGGGGGGGAAGAGGTGACATCCTGCATGGGGCATTATATGGGGGGAAGTGTCATCCTGCTTGGGGCATTATATGGGGGGAAGTGACATCCTGCATGGGGCATTATATGGGGGGAAGTGACATCCTGCATGGGGTATTATATGGAGGGGGTGATGACATCCTGCATGGGGCATTAAATGGGGGGGAGGTGACATCCTGCATGGGCCATTATATGGGGGGGAGAGGTGAAATCCTTCATAAGGGCATTATATGGGGGGAAGTGACATCCTGCATGGGGCATTATATGGGGGAGAGGCGACATCCTGCATGGGGCTTTATATGGGGGGAAGTGACATCCTGCATGGGGCATTATATGGAGGGGGGTGAAGACATCCTGCATGGGGCATTATATGGAGGGGGTGATGACATCCTGCATGGGGCATTAAATGGGGGGGAGGTGACATCCTGCATGGGGCATTATATGGGGGGAGAGGTGAAATCCTGCATGGGGCATTATATGGATGGGGGTGATGACATGCTCCATGGGCATTATATGGGGGGGAAGTGACATCCTGCATGGGGCATTATAAGGATGGCGGTGATGACATCCTGCATGGGAATTATATGGGGAGGGTAAATGACATCCTGCATGTGGCATTATATGGGGGATTGATGACATCCTGCATGGGGCATTATATGGGGGGGTGACATCCTGCATGGGGCACTATATGGGAGGAGGAGTGACATCCTGCATGGGGCATTATATGGGGGGTGACATCCTGCATGGGGCATTATATGGGAGGGGGAGTGACATCCTGCATGGGGCATTATATGGGGGGAAGTGACATCCTGCATGGGGCATTATATGGGGGGGTGATGACATCCTGCATGGGGCATTATATGGGGGTAAGTGACATCCTGCATGGGACCTTATATGGGCGGGGAAGTAACATCCTGCATGGGGAATTATATGGGGTGATGAGATCCTGCATGGGGCATTATATAGGGGGGGTGACATCCTGTATGGGGAATTATATGGGTGGGTGACATCCTGCATGGGGCAATATACGGGTGGGTGACATCCTCTATGGGGAATTATATGGGGGTGATGACATCCTGCATGGGGCATTATATGGGGGTGACATCCTGCATGGGCATTGTATGGGGGGGTGACATCCTGCATGGGGCATTATATGGGGAGTGACATCCTGCATGAGGCATTATATGGGGGATTGATGGCATCCTGCATGGGGCATTATATGGGGGGGTGACATCCTGCATGGGGCATTATATGGGAGGGGGAGTGACATCCTGCATGGGGCATTATATGGGGGGTGACATCCTGCATGGGGCATTATATGGGAGGGGGAGTGACATCCTGCATATGGCATTATATGGGGGGGAATGTGACATCCTGCCTGGGGCATTATATGGGGGGTGATATCCTGCATGGGGCATTATATGGGGGGTGACATCCTGCATGGGGCATTATATGGGGGGGTGACATCCTGTATGGGGAATTATAAGGGGGGGGGTGACATCCTGCATGGGGCATTATATGGGGGGGCGACATCCTGCATGGGGCATTATATGGGGGTGACTTCCTGTGTGGGGCATTATGATGGGGGGTGGAGACATCCTGCATGGGGCATTATATGGGGGGTGACATCCTGCATGGGGAATTATGTGTGGGGACATCCTGCATGGGGCATTATATGGGGGTGGGGAACATCCTGCATGGGTCATTATGTGGTGGTGGGAACATCCTGCATGGGGCATTGTATGGGGGGTGACATCCTGCATCCGGCATTATATGGGGGAGAGGTGACATCCTGCATGGGGCATTATATGGGGGAGAGGTGACATTCTGCATGGGGCATTATATGGGGAGAGAGGTGACATCCTGCATGGGGCATTATATGGGGGGGAAGAGGTGACATCCTGCATGGGGCATTATATGGGGGGAAGTGTCATCCTGCTTGGGGCATTATATGGGGGTGACATCCTGCATGGGGCATTATATGGGGGGAAGTGACATCCTGCATGGGGCATTATATGGGGGGAGAAGTGACATCCAGCATGGGGCATTATATGGGGGGAAGTGACATCCTGCATGGGGCATTATATGGGGGAGAGGCGACATCCTGCATGGGGCTTTATATGGGGGGAAGTGACATCCTGCATGGGGCATTATATGGAGGGGGGTGAAGACATCCTGCATGGGGCATTATATGGAGGGGGTGATGACATCCTGCATGGGGCATTAAATGAGGGGGAGGTGACATCCTGCATGGGGCATTATATGGGGGGGAGAGGTGAAATCCTGCATGGGGCATTATATGGATGGGGGTGATGACATCCTCCATGGGCATTATATGGGGGGGAAGTGACATCCTGCATGGGGCATTATATGGATGGCGGTGATGACATCCTGCATGGGAATTATTTGGGGAGGGTAAATGACATCCTGCATGGGGCATTATATGGGGGATTGATGACATCCTGCATGGGGCATTATATGGGGGGGTGACATCCTGCATGGGGCACTATATGGGAGGAGGAGTGACATCCTGCATGGGGCATTATATGGGGGGTGACATCCTGCATGGGGCATTATATGGGAGGGGGAGTGACATCCTGCATGGGGCATTATATGGGGGGGAATGTGACATCCTGCCTGGGGCATTATATGGGGGGTGATATCCTGCATGGGGCATTATATGGGGGGGGTGACATCCTGCATGAGGCATTATATGGGGGGTAACATCCTGTATGGGGAATTATAAGGGGGGTGACATCCTGCATGGGGCATTATATGGGGGGGCGACATCCTTCATGAGGCATTATATGGGGGTGACATCCTGCGTGGGGCATTATGATGGGGGTGGTGACATCCTGCATGGGGCATTATGAGGGGGGAAGTGACATCCTGAGTGGGGCATTATATGGGGGGTGACATCCTGCATGGGGAATTATGTGGGGGGACATCCTGCATGGGGCATTATGTGGGGGTGAGGAACATCCTGCATGGGTCATTATGTGGTGGTGGGAACATCCTGCATGGGGCATTATATGGGGGGGGTGACATCCTGCATCGGGCATTATATGGGAGAGAGGTGACATCCTGCATGGGGCATTATATGAGGGAGAGGTGACATTCTGCATGGGGCATTATATGGGGGAGAGGTGACATCCTGCATGGGGCATTATATGGGGGGGAAGAGGTGACATCCTGCATGGGGCATTATATGGGGGGGAAGTGTCATCCTGCTTGGGGCATTATATGGGGGTGACATCTTGCATGGGGCATTATATGGGGGGGTGACATCCTGCATCGGGCATTATATGGGAGAGAGGTGACATCCTGCATGTGGCATTATATGGGGGAGAGGTGACATTCTGCATGGGGCATTATATGGGGGGAATGTGACATCCTGCATGGGGCATTATATGGGGGGAAGAGGTGACATCCTGCATGGGGCATTATATGGGGGGGGAAGTGTCATCCTGCTTGGGGCATTATATGGGGGTGACATCCTGCATGGGGCATTATATGGGGGAGAGAGGTGACATCTTGCATGGGGCATTATATGGGGGGAAGTGACATCCTGCATGGGGCATTATAGGGGGGGAGAGGCGAGATCCTGCATGGGGCTTTATATGGGGGGGGAAGTGACATCCTGCATGGGGCATTATATGGAGGGGGGTGATGACATCCTGCATGGGGCATTATATGTAGGGGGTGATGACATCCTGCATGGGGCATTAAATGAGGAGAAGTGACATCCTGCATGGGGCATTATATGGGGGGGGAGTGACATCCTGCAAGGGGCATTATATGGATGGCGGTGATGACATCCTGCATGGGCATTATATGGGGAGGGGAAATGACATCCTGCATAGGGCATTATATGGGGGGGTAAGTGACATCCTGCGTGGGACCTTATATGGGGGGGAAGTGACATCCTGCATGGGACATTATGTGCGGGGAAGTGACATCCTGCATGGGGCATTATATTTGGGTGAAGTGACATCCTGCATGGGGCATTATATGGGGGGGAGTGACATCCTGCGTGGGACCTTATATGGGGGGAAGTGACATCCTGCATGGGGCATTCTATGGGGGGAGTGACATACTGCATGGGGCATTATATGGGGGGAAGTGACATCCTGCATGGGGCATTATATGGGGGGCGGGGAAGTGACATCCTGCTGGGGCATTATATGGGGTGATGACATCCTGCATGGGGCATTATATGGGAGGAAGTGACATCCTGCATGGGGCATTATATGGGGGGTGACATCCTGTATGGGGAATTATATGGGTGGGTGACATCCTGCATGGGGCAATATATGGGGGGGTGACATCCTGCATGGGGCATTATATGGGGGGTGACATCCTGCATGGGGCATTATATAGGGGATTGATGACATCCTGCATGGGGCATTATATGGGGGGGTGACATCCTGCATGGGGCATTATATGGGAGAGGGAGTGACATCCTACATGGGGCATTATATGGGGGGAATGTGACATCCTGCCTGAGGCATTATATGGGGCGTGATATCCTGCATGGGGCATTATATGGGGGGGTGACATCCTGCATGGGGCATTATATGGGCGGGTGACATCCTGCATGGGGCATTATATGGGGTGACATCCTGCGTGGGGCATTATGATGGGGGGTGGTGACATCCTGCATGGGGCATTATGAGGGGGAGGTGACATCCTGCATGGGGCATTATATGGGGGGTGACATCCTGCATGGGGAATTATGTGGGGGGACATCCTGCATTGGGCATTATGTGGGGGTGGGGAACATCCTGCATGGGTCAGTATGTGGTGGTGGGAACATCCTGCATGGGGCATTATGTGGGGACAACAGCCTGCATGGGGCATTATGGGGAGGAACAGCCTGCATGGGGCATTATGTGGGGGAACAGCCAGCATGGAGCATTATATGGGGGCCAGTATTCTTTATGGAGCATTATATGGGGGCCAGTATTCTTTATAGAGCGTGATATGGGGGCCAGTATTCTTTATGGAGCGTGATATGGGGTCCAGTATTCTGTATGGAGCGTTATATGGGGGCCAGTATCCTGTATGGAGCGTTATATGGGGGCCAGTATCCTGTATGGAGCATTATATGGGGGCCAGTATCCTCTATGGAGCATTTTATGGGGGCCAGTATTCTGTATGGGGCATTTTATGGGGGCCAGTATTCTGTATGGAGCGTTATATGGGGTCTATTATTCTGTATGGAGCATTATATGGGGTCCATTATTCTGTATGGAGCAAAATATGGGGCCCATAATATTGTATAGAGGACTATGTGGTGCCCATAATAATGTATGGAGGACTATATTGTCCGGTCTGCACTGTGCACTGCGAGGATTTGCCGGTTTCTGAGCTCTTTATTTATTTATTTTACTCACTTATATAGCGCCATTAATTCTGCAGCGCTTTACATAGCTATTGTAGAATTTAGAATAGATATTGCTCATGTAATGTAAGAAGTGAAATCTTTGGCCTTGTATTATATATATATTTCTCTGCGGTATCTGTGCACCATGAATCGTGGTATGTGTTAAAGGGGCCCACTGAGACTCTTTCGCCGAGGGCTTCCTGCCCGGCACTGAATCCTCCCTGACACAGGCACATGGCTTGATGACGTCATCATGCAGAGTGCGCCTGTGTCAGGGAGAAAGTTGGTGGCAACGAGGATGCTATGGCCTGCGGGGGAACGAGCAGAGAGAGGTAAGTGTTTGTTTTTTGTTTTTTTTTAATAAATGCACTGGCGATGGGGCAGAGCAATGGTGATGGAGGAGGTGAGGGAGATGGGGGAGAGGAATGGTGATGGGGGAGAGGAATGGTGATGAGAGAGGAGAGGAATGGTGATGGGGAGAGGAATGATGATGGGAGAGGAGAGGACTGGTGATGGATGAGGTGGTGGGAGATGGGGGAGAGGAATGGTGATGGAGGAGGTGGGGGGAGATGAGGGACAGCAATGGTGATGGAGGAGGTGAAAGAGATGGGGGAGAGAAATGGTGATGGAGGAGGTGGGGGAGAGGGGGAGAGGAATGGTGATGGAGGAGGTGGGGGGAGATGAGGGACAGCAATGGTGATGGAGGAGGTGAAAGAGATGGGGGAGAGAAATGGTGATGGAGGAGGTGGGGAGAGGGGGAGAGGAATGGTGATGGAGGAGGTGGGGGGAGATATGGCATGGCAATGATGATGGAGGAGGTGGGGGAAGATATCGCATGGCAATGATGATGGACGGCTAACAGGTATTTACTGTCTGACTGTCTCGGAATTGTCTGACTGTGCCCCTACTAGTATATGTTTGAGGAAAAGGTGTGTGTAAATGGGTGTGGCTTTAAAATGGGTGTGGCTTTAAAAATGGGTGTGGCTTTCAAATGGGTGTGGTTTTCCTACAAAATGTGAATCCCACCCCTGCATATTAGCATTGTATCTTCAGGTGACACCAGCTACTCACCATCTAGAAAGATATGGAGGACAGCAGAGTAAACATCCTCTTAGCCTCAACTCCCAGTATACCAACCGTTACATTGATTGTAGATTGTGAGCCCTCACGGGCAGGGTCCTTTCTCCTCCTGTACCAGTCAGTGACTTCTATTGTCTAAGATTATTGTACTTGTTATATTATGTATACCCCATTTTACATGTAAAGTGCCATGGAATAAATGGCGCTCTAATAATAAATAATAACAATAAAAATAATAATAATAATAATAAAACCTGTCCTACGATGTCAATAGTACAGGTGGCTGTGAGCATGTGCAGTAGGAAGCTTCGCTGCTGTGACCTGCAGAAACCCTATACTACGTACTAGCATTCTATCTTCAGGTGACACTGGCCACTCACCATCCAGAAAGACAAGCAGGACAGCAGGGTGAGTAGCCTCTTAGCCTCAGCATCCAGTATATAAACTGTTTCACTGATAAAACCTGTCCTACGATGTCAATAGTACAGGTGGCTGTGAGCATGTGACTCGCCCCCTGGGCCGTGGGGCACTTGGATCCGGGCAATTAGGGAAACGATGGGAGTAGTAGTGGCAACCCGGTTCCGTGGCTCAGGGTGGTCAGGCCAGTGGTAGTCCGTTATGTGTTATTGATAATGTCCGACTACGCCACCCGTGGATTGCGGTTATTAGGAACCGCCGCTGCATGCAGACCGCTGGGGCTGATGAGGTGTGCAGCTAGGGTAGTGTGACTCCCCACGGGAAGAGTGCGGCCCCAGGGCAGTGTAGTGGATGGTGGGAGTGATGGTAGTGAGAGTCCCAGTGCTGATAGTGCTGGAGGAGCAAGGAGCACACAGACAACAGGTTGCAGTCCAGGGTCTTTACTGAAACAGGTAAACTGACCCATAAACAGTCCCAGCTAGGAGGGGACCTGGATGTCTGAGAGCAACGGGGAAATTGGCCCTGGTCAGGGTGAGGGTGTAGGCCTACCGTGCTTTCTGCGCTCCTTCTGGCTATCTCCTCCTGATAGGGTAACAGCCCACGTTTCCGAGCTTTCCGTGTATTCTCGCCTGTATGGCCTGCGACGTGGGTTCCTTTCTGCTCCCAGCCTTGTACGGCTTTACTGGTCCCTTCGGTTATGGCAGGGCCTCCAGGCTTCCCAGGCCAAGGAATGTACAGTCACTTGCAGACTGGTTCTCTGCTGGGGGATGTGGAATCCTTCCAGCCTCAGACACCAAAGTCTGGTAAAGCTAAGTCTTTCTCTGCCAAGACAGGCTCTCTTCGCCTCTTGTCTCTGGCTTGTGGCTCTCTCCTACTGCCACACTTCTTCTTAGGTGCAATCAACTTTCTGTCCCTGCTCCACTCTGGGACACGTCTCAAAGCTGAGACAGGCAATCCAGTTCTCTCTAACCCTGCCCTCAGTACCAGCTTTTATAGGGGCAGCCAGCTCCCCCTACTGGCCTGAGACAGGAGGCATTGCATGCTAATGTTCCCCTAACCAGAGAACCTCCCCCTTGCTCTCAGACACAGCTTTAATTACACTTGTGGCATCCAGGTAGGGTGACACACATGTGCAGTAGGAAGCTTCACTGCTGTGTCCTGAAGAAACCCTATACTACGTACTAGCATTCTATCTTCAGGTGACACCAGCCACTCACCATCCAAAAAAGACAAGAAGAACAGCAGGGTGAGTATCCTCTTAGCCACAGCATCCAGTATATCTACTGTTTCACTGATAAAACCTGTCCTATGATGTCAATAGTACAAATGGCTGTGAGCATGTGCAGTAGGAAGATCCACTGCCGTGGCCTGAAAATACACTGTACCGTGTACCACATACTTTCTAGGTATCGTCAGGTGACACCAGCCGCTTACCATCCAGAAAGACCAGTTGGAAAACAGTATGAGCAGCCTCTTAGCTTCAACTGGGAGTATATTGACTGGGAGCAAATCATTCTAAAAATAAATGGAAGTGGTGGAGATTCCTACTGCACATATAGGAGTTAAGTTGAACTTCACTGCGGGCAAAATTTTTGAGGGTTTTCTAAAAAATTCTCAATTAAAATAACCTTGTAACTTAATATCAACATCGGTTTATGAGGGATCAGTCCTCTCAAACAAATTTGATCAGCATCTATGTTACACTCATGCTGCTAGGCTCAGATAGGGTAAGATGGGTTTCATGAATTCGTTGGAATCCTGGGGGAACCGTTACTCAGGGAGACCATAGGCTGCAGCTTCTCTCAGGCACAAGATAGATTCAGTTGCTGACCAGACACATCTGACAAGAGTCTTTTTCAACAGTTTAACAGTGGAATTTAATCTGAAGCATGGCCAGTGCAATTCAGGGATATTACAGCAACAATCTTCATTACAGTACCGTCTGAGTTTCTTGAGCAACTGGCTCCAGTAACAATACAGTAGTTTCTTCACAAGGCACAGTATTACAGTCTCTTCAGTAGCATAATTCAGCATATATTAGATCTCTTAGCAGCACACTTCTATACATACACAATCACAGGCTTTTCCTTCAAAAGGACACAATAGTGCACAGCATTCTTTATCCTGCATGGAGATGGAGGGTGGAGGGTTTGATGAGGGAGATGATCCCTGTGACACAATTCCTTCCAGTCTTTATCTTCCTGCCCAATAATACTCTGAACTGTTAGTTCAGGGAGTTTATCTAACCTCCGTTTAGTAGTGTTGAGCGATACCTTCCGATATCGAAAAATATCGGATCGGATTGGATCGAACCGATACCCAAAAAATATCAAATATCGCCGATTCCGATACCGGAAACCAATGCAAGTCAATGGGACACAAATATCGGAATGAAAATAAACCCTTTCTTTCCTTGTAGGTTAATTCTACATGAAGGAAAACAAATAAGAATAATGTAGAATGTATTGGGGGAGGTGGGGGAGACAATAAAGGCATAGAGGTTTAGCCCAATCAAATAGAATAGCAGGAATTAATATTTTTTTTAAGACGTTCTGAGTTACATAGTAACATACATAGTAACATAGTTTTTAAGGTTGAAGGAAGTCCAACCCATAGCCTAACATGTTGATGCAGAGGAAGGCAAAAAAAAAAACATGTGGCAAACACTAAGCTCCACATTGGGGAAAAAAATTCCTTCCCGACTCCATACGACAATCAGACTAGTTCCCTGGATCAACGCCCTATCAAGAAATCTAGTATTTATAACCTGTAATATTATACTTTTCAAGAAAGGCATCCATGCCCTTCTTAAATTTTAACAGTGAATCACTCATTACAACATCATGCGGCAGAGAGTTCCATAGTCTCACTGCTCTTACAGTAAAGAATCCCCGTTGTAGTGCCGGCGTCCCTGCCCTCTGCTAGGCAGGGACGCTGTTCCCCTCACCGCTCTGCTCCGTGCCCGGCGTCCCTCTCCCGCTCTGCTGGCAGCGCGCGCTCCTTCCCGGCCACTGTGCTTAGGGCACGCGTGCGCGCCCTCCCTCCCTCTTAAAGGGGCCGCGCGCGCCGTCCTAAGGAGTCCCCGGCCAATGGCCGGAGGACTTTACCATATATAAGGCACCTCCTCCAAAATGGAGGTGCCCGAGCAATGTTGTTGCACCGTTCTACTCTGCTTCAGCCCTCAGGTCCCGTTGCCAGTTACCTGCCAGTTACCTGCCAGATTCCTGCCAGCTTGCTGTCCTAATACTGCCTGATTTCCTGTTACCTGCCTGCCTGCCTGAGGTCCGACGGTCTGCCTTACAACTCCGGTCAGTCTGTCTAAGGACCAACTTGCCCGCTCACCTGGGAGCGCACATCAGCTACCTGCCTGCTTGCCTGAGGTCCGACGGTCTGCCTTACAACTCCGGTCAGTCTGTCTATGGACCAGCTTGCCCGCTCACCTGGGAGCGCTTCTCCGCTACCTGCCTGCTTGCCTGCCCGGAGGCTCCGCTGTCACGTGCTGTGACCACCAGCTATTCTAGACTCTTGCCCGCTCACCTGGGAGCGCTTCTCCACTACCTGCCTGCTTGCCTGCCCGGGGGTTCCGCTGTCACGTGCTGGGACCACCAGCTATTCCAGAGACTCTTGCCCGCTCATCTGGGAGCGCTTCTCCGCTACCTGCCTGCTTGCCTACCTGGAGGCTCCGCCGTCACGTGCTGTGACCACCTGCTATTCCAGAGACTCTCGCTTGCTCACCTGGGAGCACACATCCTCCATCTGCCTTGCTAGCCTACCTGGAGGTTCAGCCATCACAGGTCGTACCTACCCTTTACCTAGAGACTGCCCCGGTCACTTGCCGTGACCTCCAGCCCGTTCTTCCAGAGACTGCCCCGGTCACTTGCCGTGACCTCCAGCCCGTTCTTCCAGAGACTGCCCTGATCACTTGCCGTGACCTCCTGCCCGTACACCCAGAGACTGTCCCGGTCACCTGCTGTGACTGCCTGCCTGGTCGCCACCCGCTCCCTTACAAGGACCGCTCCCTTGTATAGTAGCCCAGAGGTTCCGCCTCCCAGACCCGTTACAGTTTGCTCGGGCCATGGAACCCGGTGGCACCCAAGCTCCCTCGCTCTCGGACCTGTGTCATGAACTGTCCCGTCAAAGGTCCCAACAGGAGTCCATCCTGGGTCACCTGCGGAATGTCAGTACTCGCCTGGACACTCTGACTGTTCCACCAACAACCTCCGCCAGTGCCATGTCTCGCAATCCGGCAGCTCCGCTGTCCACTAACACCATGATATCCTACCCCAGACCTCGGCTTTCTGCACCTCCTCGCTTCGGAGGCGACTCAGCCCAGGCTCGGGGCTTCATAAATCAGTGCACCCTGCACTTTGAACTATTGTCCCACCAGTTTAACTCCGACCGAGCCAAAATTGCATTCATCATGTCCCATCTCACCGGGGAGGCCCTGGCCTGGCTAAATCCTCTATGGGAGAGAGGAGACCCCCTGGTGTCCAACTTGCCTGCTTTTCTCACGGCCTTCCGGAAAGTCTTCGACGAACCCGGACGGAAGACCTCATCCGCATCATCGTTGCTACGCCTCCGTCAGGAAAGTCTCACCGTGGGCCAATATGCCATACGGTTCCGTACCCTTGCCTCGGAGCTGGCCTGGGATAACGACGCTCTGGTTTCCGTCTTCTGGGAGGGTCTGTCCGGCCGTATTAAAGATGAACTTGCCGGTCGGGACATTCCTACCACTCTCGATGACTTAATAACTCTTGTCACCCGGATTGACCTACGGTTCCAGGAGCGTGCCAGAGAGGTCACCCGTGAGAGGAGGTTACCACGTCTAGCTCCTACTTTTCAGAAACCCGTCACTCCTTCTGTCTCTAACCAGGTACACCCTCCTGAGCCTATGCAGGTCGACCAGACCAAGATGGTCAAGACCCGTCAGGACTTACGCCGTGCCGAGGGGACCTGCTTCTACTGTGGCAGTAAGGAGCACCGGATCCGTGCCTGCCCGGAGAGGTCGGGAAACGCCTGTGTCTAGGTTCGCTCAGAGAGGTCCACCTAGACAAGAATAAATCCTCTCCATCCCTGCTGTTGTCAGTTTCAATCGTCTACGGGGAGAACCGTTATTTCGAACTAGCCCAACTGGACTCTGGAGCAGCCGGGAATCTTATTTCACAGTCCCTGGTAGAGAAATACCGCATCCCCACCAAACCTCTGACTGTACCCTTGTCTGTTGCTGCCGTGGATGGGGGGCTCTTACCACGCCCCATCCAACTCATCACCGAATCCATTACTCTGCAGGTGGGAATGCTGCATTCTGAAAGTATCTCCTTCCATGTTCTGCCTGGACTCTCTCACGCCCTCTTGCTAGGCCTACCTTGGCTCCAGAAACATGCACCCGTTCTTGACTGGCAGACCGGAGAAGTCCTTCGCTGGGGACAGGGCTGCCATAAGACCTGTCTGGTTCCCGTTCATCCCGTCCATCCTTCTCCTACCCCAGCTAATCTACCTGGACTTCCGATTCCTTATTGGTCTTATGCTGATGTCTTTAATAAAAAGGAGGCAGAGACACTACCCCCTCATAGACCATACGACTGCCCTATCGACCTGTTACCTGGTACTTCTCCTCCCCGTGGGCGTATTTATCCATTATCCGCTGCTGAGACCCGCTCGATGTCCGAATATATTGAGGAGAATCTGGCCAGGGGATTCATCCGGAAATCTACCTCCCCGGCGGGAGCAGGCTTCTTTTTCGTCAAAAAGAAGGACGGCTCTCTCCGTCCCTGTATAGACTATAGAGGCCTTAACCAGATCACGGTGAAGAATAAGTACCCCCTTCCGCTCATTCCGGAGTTATTTGATCGTCTGAGGGGGGCTAGAATCTTCACCAAACTGGACCTCCGTGGGGCGTACAACCTGGTTCGTATCCGTCAGGGGGATGAATGGAAGACGGCATTCAACACCCGGGACGGCCACTATGAATATCTGGTAATGCCCTTTGGCCTCTGTAACGCTCCTGCCGTCTTTCAAGAGTTGGTCAATGACATCTTCCGGGACCTTCTCTACTCCTGCGTAGTGGTGTACCTGGACGACATCTTGGTCTTCTCTCCGGATCTCCAGACTCACCGGAGGGATGTTCGTCAGGTCCTGCTCAGGCTCAGGCAGAACCATCTCTACGCTAAATATGAGAAGTGCCTCTTTGAGCAGACCTCGCTTCCGTTTCTGGGCTACATTATCTCTCAGACCGGCCTACAAATGGATCCTGAGAAACTGTCTGCCATCGAGAAATGGCCCCGACCAGAGGGGTTGAAGGCTATTCAACGGTTCCTGGGCTTCGCCAACTATTACCGCCTCTTCATCCCGCACTTCTCTTCCCGGACTGCCCCAATTTCCGCGCTCACCAGTAAGGGTACTAATCCCAAAGAGTGGCCGCCCGAAGCAGAGGAGGCCTTTCTTTCCCTAAAACAGGCCTTCTCTTCCGCCCCGGTGCTGCATCGCCCGGACGGCAACAAGCAGTTCTTCCTGGAAGTTGACGCCTCCTCCTCTGGAGCCGGAGCGGTACTTACTCAAAAATCATCTTCCGGGAGAATGGTAACTTGTGGCTTCTTCTCCAAACTCTTCTCCTCTTCTGAGCGCAACTATTCCATAGGAGACCGAGAGTTATTGGCCATCAAGCTGGCGTTGGAGGAGTGGCGTTACCTACTCGAGGGGGCTCTTCATCCGGTAATAATTTACACTGACCACAAGAACTTGGCTTACCTCCAGCATGCCCAGAGACTTAACCCGCGCCAAGCCCGGTGGTCCTTGTTTTTTGCTCGCTTTGATTTTGTTCTTCATTTTCACCCGGCTGACAAAAACGTCAAAGCAGACGCCTTGTCCCGATCCTTTCTGGTGTCCGATCTCGAGGAAGAACCTAAACATATCATCGATCCCGCCAGAGTAATGCAGGTGGCTCCCGTGAGTCTAAATCGTCTCCCTCCCGGTAAGACGTTTGTTTCAGTACCTGATCGGGAGAAGATCCTACACTGGGGCCATTCGTCTAAACTAGCTGGCCACGCCGGTCAGAAAAAGACCCTCCAGCTTATTGCCCGGCACTATTGGTGGCCTACCCTGCACAAGGACATAATAGACTTTGTTTCTGCCTGTGTGTCCTGCGCCCGCAACAAAGTCCCGAGACATCTGCCAGCCGGACGCCTCCTTCCGCTTCCTGTACCTGCTGCCCCCTGGCAGCATATAGCAATGGACTTTATAACTGATCTCCCCGTCTCTGCCGGTTGTACGGTCATTTGGGTGGTCGCTGACCGCTTTTCCAAGATGGCTCACTTTATTCCCCTGCCAGGCCTTCCGTCTGCACCCGAGCTGGCTAAAGACTTTATCCGCCACATCTTCCGTCTTCATGGCCTGCCCCTCCACATCGTGTCGGATCGTGGGGTACAGTTCACCTCACGTTTCTGGAGAGCCACTTGTAAACTACTAGACGTCACCCTGGACTTCTCTTCCGCTTACCACCCACAGTCCAATGGTCAAGTGGAGCGGATCAATCAGAACCTGACCAGTTACCTCCGGCACTTCGTTAATGCCCACCATTCTGACTGGGTGGATCTCCTACCATGGGCCGAGTTCTCTTATAATAATCACGAGAGCGAATCCTCCTCCAAATCCCCGTTTTTTGTAGTCTTTGGTCAGCATCCTCGGATTCCTTTTCCTGTCTCCACCTCTGTGGACAACCCGGCTGCGGAATCTCTCATTAGCAAATTTTCCTCCATATGGGAGAGTACCCGGTCCGCACTCCTTCTGTCATCCGAGCGTATGAAAAGACACGCTGACAAAAAACGCCTGGATCCTCCACAATTTCGTCCAGGAGATAAAGTCTGGCTCTCATCTAAATATGTTCGACTCAAGATACCTTCTTACAAGTTAGGGCCTCGGTTCATCGGTCCTCTGGAGGTCATCAGTCAGATCAACCCGGTGGCCTATAAATTGAAACTCCCGGCCAACTTACGGATCCCTAACTCCTTCCATGTATCTCTCCTCAAACCCGTGGTGCTTAACTCTTTTTCCAAGTCTACAGGTACGCCTCCTGCTCCGGTTTCTGCTGAGGACGAGTTTGAGGTAGAGAACATTCTTGCCACCAAAAGGGTAAGAGGAAAGACCTTTTTTCTGGTAGATTGGAAGGGGTTTGGTCCTGAGGAGAGAACGTGGGAGCCCCGGGAGAACATCCATGCCCCTCTCATCCTAGCTAAATTTCTATCTGGCCTAAAAAAGGGGGGGCCTAAAGGGGGGGGTACTGTAGTGCCGGCATCCCTGCCCTCTGCTAGGCAGGGACGCTGTTCCCCTCACCGCTCTGCTCCGTGCCCGGCGTCCCTCTCCCGCTCTGCTGGCAGCGCGCGCTCCTTCCCGGCCACTGTGCTTAGGGCGCGCGCGCGCGCCCTCCCTCCCTCTTAAAGGGGCCGTGCGCGCCGTCCTAAGGAGTCCCCGGCCAATGGCCGGAGGACTTTACCATATATAAGGCACCTCCTCCAAAATGGAGGTGCCCGAGCAATGTTGTTGCACCGTTCTACTCTGCTTCAGCCCTCAGGTCCCGTTGCCAGTTACCTGCCAGTTACCTGCCAGATTCCTGCCAGCTTGCTGTCCTAATCCTGCCTGATTTCCTGTTACCTGCCTGCCTGCCTGAGGTCCGACGGTCTGCCTTACAACTCCGGTCAGTCTGTCTAAGGACCAACTTGCCCGCTCACCTGGGAGCGCACATCAGCTACCTGCCTGCTTGCCTGAGGTCCGACGGTCTGCCTTACAACTCCGGTCAGTCTGTCTATGGACCAGCTTGCCCGCTCACCTGGGAGCGCTTCTCCGCTACCTGCCTGCTTGCCTGCCCGGAGGCTCCGCTGTCACGTGCTGTGACCACCAGCTATTCCAGACTCTTGCCCGCTCACCTGGGAGCGCTTCTCCACTACCTGCCTGCTTGCCTGCCCGGGGGTTCCGCTGTCACGTGCTGGGACCACCAGCTATTCCAGAGACTCTTGCCCGCTCACCTGGGAGCGCTTCTCCGCTACCTGCCTGCTTGCCTACCTGGAGGCTCCGCCGTCACGTGCTGTGACCACCTGCTATTCCAGAGACTCTCGCTTGCTCACCTGGGAGCACACATCCTCCATCTGCCTTGCTAGCCTACCTGGAGGTTCAGCCATCACAGGTCGTACCTACCCTTTACCTAGAGACTGCCCCGGTCACTTGCCGTGACCTCCAGCCCGTTCTTCCAGAGACTGCCCCGGTCACTTGCCGTGACCTCCAGCCCGTTCTTCCAGAGACTGCCCTGATCACTTGCCGTGACCTCCTGCCCGTACACCCAGAGACTGTCCCGGTCACCTGCTGTGACTGCCTGCCTGGTCGTCACCCGCTCCCTTACAAGGACCGCTCCCTTGTATAGTAGCCCAGAGGTTCCGCCTCCCAGACCCGTTACACCCGTCTGTGATTATGATTAAACCTTCTTTCCTCCAGACGTAGAAGATGCCCCCTTGTCCCTGTCTCAGGCCTCAGAGTAAAAAGATCAGTAGAAAGGTCTTTGTACTGTCCCCTCATATACTTGTACATAGTAATAAGATCACCCCTAAGCCTTCTTTTTTCCACAGTAAATAAACCCAAGTGTAATAACCTGTCTTGGTATTGCAGACCCCCCTGTCCTCTAATAACCTTGGTCGCTCTTCTCTGCACCCGCTCTAGTTCAGCTATGTCTTTCTTATACACCGGAGACCAGAACTGTACACAGTATTCTAAGTGTGGTCGCACTAATGACTTGTATAGAGGTAAAATTATGTTCTCCTCATGAGCATCTATGCCTCTTTTAATGCATCCCATTATTTTATTTGCCTTTGCAGCAGCTGCCTGACACTGGCCACTAAACGTGAGCTTGTCGTCCACCAATACACCCAGGTCTTTTTCAGTTACAGTTTTGCCCAGTGTTTTACAATTAAGCATATAATTATACATTTTATTTCTTCTGCCCAAGTGCATTACCTTACATTTATCCCCATTAAAGCTCATTTGCCATTTATCAGCCCAAGCTTCTAGTTTACATAGATCCTCCTGTAATATAAAATTGTCCTCCTCTGTATTGATTACCCTGCAGAGTTTAGTGTCATCTGCAAATATTGAAATATTACTCTGTATGCCCCCTACAATTAATAAATATGTTAAAAAGAAGGGGGCCCAATACTGACCCCTGTGGTACCCCACTGAGACCCAGTCTGAGTGTTTTTCATTAATAACCACCCTTTGTTTCCTATCACTGAGCCAATTCTTAACCCACATACATATATTTTCACCTATCCCCATTGTTCTCATTTTATGTATCAACCTTTTGTGTGGAACCGTATCAAAAGCTTTTGAAAAGTCCATATACACAACATCCACTGCATTTCCTTGGTCCAGTCCAGAACTTGCCTCCTCATAAAAACTGATCAGATTAGTTTGACAGGAACGGTCCCTCGTAAGCCCATGTTGATATTGGGTCATGAGGTTATTCTTCTTCAGATACTCTATTATAGCATCTCTTAGGAAACCCTCCAGGATTTTACCCACAGTAGAGGTTAAGCTTACTGGCCTATAATTTCCAAGTTGAGTTTTTGTCCCCTTTTTGAATATTGGCACCACATTTGCTATACGCCAGTCCTGTGGTACAGACTCTGTTATTATGGAATCTTTAATGATTAAAAATAATGGTCTATCTGTGACGTTACTTAATTCCTGCAGTACTCGCGGGTGTATCCCATCCGGGCCCGGGGATTTGTCAACTTTAGTGATTTTTGGATGCCGCCGTACTTCCTGCTGGGTTAAGCAAGTGACATTTAATAGAGAATTTTTGTTATCACTAATCATGTTTTCTGTCATGCGATTTTCTTGTGTAAATACGGTTGCAAAAAAATCATTTAGCATATTGGCATTTTCCTCATCCTCATCCACCATTTCACCCAGACTATTTTTAAGGGGGCCAACACTATCATTTTTTAGTTTTTTACTATTTATGTAGTTAAAGAATATTTTTGGGTTATTTTTACTTTCTCTGGCAATGATTCTCTCTGCCTCAATCTTTGCTGCCTTGATTTGTTTTTTACATAATTTATTTAATTTTTTATATTTATTTAATGCCTCATCACTACCTACTTGCTTTAGTTCTCTAAATGCTTTCTTTTTGTCACTTATTGCGCCCCTTACAGCTCTATTTAGCCATAGTGGTTTCCTCCTATTTCTAGCATGTTTATTCCCAAAGGGTATATATTGTGCACAGGTCCTACTCAGGATGTTAATAAATGTCTCCCATTTGCTTTGTGTAGCTTTATGTCTCAGGGTATTGTCCCAGTTTATTGCATTAAGATCATCTCTCAACCGTTGGAAATTTGCCTTCCTGAAGTTTAGTGTCCTTGTAACCCCTCTACTACACATCTTATTAAAGGTTACATGAAAACGTATTATTTTGTGATCACTATTACCCAAGTGACCCCCAACTCGTATATTTGATATGTGGTCTGGCCTATTGGTTAATATTAGGTCTAGCAGTGCCCCCCTTCTTGTTGGGTACTGAACCAGTTGTGAAAGGTAATTGTCTCTCATAGTTGTCAAAAACCTATTACCTTTGCTTGAACTACATGTTTCTGTCCCACAATGTATTTCAGGGTAGTTGAAGTCTCCCATAATAATGACTTCTCCTTGAGTCGCTGCTTCATCTATTTGCTTTACGAGGATATTCTCCGCTACTTCCATTATTTTTGGAGACTTATAACAAACCCCTATCAGTAATTTATTATTTTTTCCCCCTCCCCTTATCTCCACCCACAGGGACTCTACATTTTCATTAGATTCACATATATCCTCCCGCAAGACAGGTTTTAAGGATGATTTTACATATAAACACCGCCCCCCCTCGCTTGTTTGTACGGTCATTTCTGAACAGACTATAGCCCTGTAAATTAACTGCCCAGTCATGGCTCTCGTCCAGCCACATCTCAGATATCCCTACCATGTCATAATTATTTTCCAACAAAATTAATTCTAATTCCTCCATTTTGTTGGTGAGGCTTCTGGCATTAGTGTAGATGCATTTTAAGTATCTCTCTGTACCTCTATTCCTTCTTACTTTATTGACTGTTATAACCCCACCCCCAATTTCTTTATTTGTGCCCAGGTCACTATCTGCACTATCTTCCCCACCTATAAAATGAATACCCCCCCAATCCCTAGTTTAAACACTCCTCCAACCTTCTAGCCATTTTCTCCCCCAGCACAGCTGCACCCTCCCCATTAAGATGCAGCCGGTCCCTAGCGTAGAGTCTGTAGCCAACTGAGAAGTCGGCCCAGTTCTCCAGGAACCCAAATCCCTCCTTCCTACACCAGTTCTTGAGCCACTTATTTATCTCCCTAATCTCCCGTTGCCTCTCTGGCGTGGCACGTGGTACCGGTAGTATTTCAGAGAATACCACCTTGGAGGTCCTTGCTTTCAGCTTGCAGCCTAATTCCCTGAAATCATCTTTAAGGACCTTCCACTTACCTTTAACTTTGTCATTTGTGCCAATGTGCACCATGACCGCTGGGTCCTCACCAGCCCCTCCCAGTAATCTGTCAACCCGATCAGCGATGTGCCGGACTCGAGCGCCAGGTAGGCAGCACACTGTTCGACGATCCATGTCTTTGTGACAGATTGCCCTATCTGTTCCCCTAATAATTGAGTCCCCCACTACCAGCACCTGCCTGGCCTGCCCTACTCTCCTATTTCCCTGTTTACTGGAGCTGACACTCCTCTGGCTTTCAGGGGACATGCCTTGCTGCAGTAGTGCTACCCCTGTACCGTCACTCCCCTCATCTGCCAACTTTGCAAACTTATTGGGGTGTGCCAGATCAGGACTAGCCTCCCTGGCACTCTTCCCTCTACCCCCCTTCTAACTGTCACCCAACTAGCGACCTCACTGTCCTGCAGCTCCCGACTACCACCCTCCCCCACATCTACCCCAGTGAGCTGCTGCTCAATGAGCAGTAGACTCCTTTCCATGTTGTCAATGGATCTCAGTGTTGCCAGCTGCTCATTTAGATCCAGTTTCTGGGCTTCCAAACGCACAACGTGCACACATCTCGCGCAGCAGTAAGCAACCCCGACCGGCTGTTCAAGGAATGCATACATGTGGCAAGATGTACACTGGATAGCATTGTCAATAATAGAGCTCATTTCCTACTGGGGATTGCAATAGACAGAATGTTAAGTAAAAAGAAAAGTAAAGAATTAATGAAATACAGACAGCAATTCAGTCCAAAGTCCTCCCTTCCAAACTCCCTGAATCCAAGTCACTGAAAAACAAGTCACACACTTACTTTCGTTCGCACTTACGCTCCGGTCACACTCAGCTCGTTGACATTCGCAAATTAAGAGATTTAAAGAGTTTTTTTTTTTTTCCCTATTCCAGCAATGCACCCTTCACCTCAATGCACTTCCAAAGGAAAATATTGACTATGTTAAGTATTTTTATATTTTGTCAGATATTTATGTTTCACTACTTCCATGCTCTTCACCTTCTTTTTTACTTCTCCCACACTTTCTCCTTCATCATCCTCAGCATCAGCATCTTTTTCATCAACTTCTTCTTCACCTTCTCCATCCTCTTCTTCACCTTCTTCGTATTATTCTTTTTTTCTACATTCTTCATATTCTTCTTATTCAACTATTCTTCTTCTTCATATTCTACTTCTTCATCTTCTTCATCATATTCTTATTTGTGACAGGCATTCCTGTAGTTGTTATCTATAAAAGTTTGAACATTACACCTTTCGTTCTGCCCGTCACAAAAGATTTACAGCAGGATTTGTCCGCGTTCAGTTTGGCCTGCAGCAGCAGGTCTTTTCCAGGGGCACCACAAAGAGGAACGGACTCACCCCCATACACTGCTTAGTCTTCTTCTGCTTATAATGTAGATAACATCTTTTGCTCTGATTTTTAGTCTTATGCTTAATGTTCTTCCGCTTTTTGTTCTGCAGCTTCTTGTTCTTCGGCTTCTTGGTTTTCTGTCTCTTGTTCTTCTGTATCTTGGTGGTTGTCTTCTTGTTCTTTGTCTTCTTGGTCATCTTCTTCAGAGTCATCTTCTTGGTCTTCTTCGGGGTGGTCTTCAGGGTCGTTGTCTTCAGGGTCGTTGTCTTCGGGGTTCTCGTCTTCTTCAGGGTGGTCTTCAGGGTCGTCATCTTCAGGGTCATCGTCTTCGGGTTCCTCGTCTTCTTCGGGGTGGACTTCAGGGTCCTCGTCTTCGGGGTTGTCGTCTTCGGGGTCCTCGTCTTCTTCAGGGTCCTTGTCTTCAGGGTCCTTGTCTTCAGGGTCCTCGTCTTCGGGGTCCTCGTCTTCAGGGTCCTCGTCTTCTTCGGGGTGGTCTTCAGGGTCCTCGTCTTCAGGGTCCTCGTCTTTGGGGTCCTCGTCTTCTTCGGGGTGTTCTTCAGGGTCCTTGTCTTCAGGGTCGTCGTCAGGGAGATCCAGAGTGATTACCAAGAACCATTTCAAAAAGCTTGAACTTGGAAATGTAGCAGAAGGTACAAGAAGGCTGAGGAACTGCCGAGAACCAGCTGACAGTACTGGAACCCGGATGGGTGGCAGAAGGTACAAGAGCCAATGGAACTACCGAGGACCAGCTGACGGCACTGGAACTCGGTTACTAAGCAGGAGGTACCTGTGCCAGAAAGCACTACAAGGACCAGCAGACGCTGGTGGAACTTGGATACCGTGAAGGAGGCACCTAAGCCAAAGGCACTGCCGAGAACCAGCTGACGGTACTGGAACCCGGATGGGTAGCAGAAGGTACAAGAGCCAATGGAACTACCGAGGACCAGCTGACGGTACTGGAACTCGGTTACTAAGCAGGAGGTACCTGTGCCAGAAAGCACTACCAAGGACAGGCAGACGTTGGTGGAACTTGGATACCGAGAAGGAGGCACCTAAGCCAAAGGCACTGCCGAGAACCAGCTGACGGTACTGGAACCCAGATGGGTAGCAGAAGGTACCCATGAAAAACAAAGTTGCAAGGCTGCGAGCCGGCTGCAGTTACCAAAACCCACAGTCCTACAGGGGGTGCTTGTCCTATTGGCACTATGGAACCAGCCTTCATTGCCAGATCCCGCAGCCCACATAGGAGTCACCTAAACTGCAGGCACCATAGAGTCGGCTAACCCGATCAAAACACAACAGGACAACGTATTGGAGGCAAAGTGACGTTGACACTACCCGGAAACAGCTGGCGTGCTGGAACCAGGCTGGGCAGGAGGGAGTACCCGTGCCAAAGACACTGCTGGGAAACAGCTGACGGTACTGGAACCCAGATGGGTAGCAGAAGGTACAAGAGCAAATGGAACTACCGAGGACCAGCTGACGGTACTGGAACTCGGTTACTAAGCAGGAGGTAAATGTGCCAGAAAGCACTACCAAGGACCAGCAGACGTTGGTGGAACTTGGATACCGAGAAGGAGGCACCTAAGCCAAAGGCACTGCTGAGAACCAGCTGACGGTACTGGAACCCGGATGGGTAGCAGAAGGTACCCATGAAAACAAAGTTGCAAGGCCGAGAGCTGGCCGCAGTTACCGAAACCCACAGTCCTACAGGGGTGCTTGTACTATTGGCACTATGGAACCAGCCTTCATTGCCAGATCCCGCAGCCCACATAGGAGTCACCTAAACTGCAGGCACCATAGAGTCGGCTAACCCGACTAAAACACGACAGGACAACGTATTGGAGGCAAAGTGACGTTGACACTACCCGGAAACAGCTGGCGTGCTGGAAACAGGCTGGGCAGGAGGGAGTACCCGTGCCAAAGACACTGCCGGGAAACAGCTGACGGTACTGGAACCCGGATGGGTAGCAGAAGGTACCCATGAAAAACAAAGTTGCAAGGCCGCGAGCCGGCCGCAGTTGCCGAAACCCACAGTCCTACAGGGGGTGCTTGTCCTATTGGCACTATGGAACCAGCCTTCATTGCCAGATCCCGCAGCCCACATAGGAGTCACCTAAACTGCAGGCACCATAGAGTCAGCTAACCCGACCACAACACGACAGGACAACGTATTGGAGGCAAAGTGACGTTGACACTACTCGGAAACAGCTGGCGTGCTGGAACCAGGCTGGGCAGGAGGGAGTACCCGTGCCAAAGACACTGCTGGGAAACAGCTGGCGGTGCTGGAACCCAAGGTAAATGCTAAAAACAGAGTGGAGCCAGAGGCCTAATTGGAGCAAGTTTAAAATCAGTAGTAGTGTGAATGTGGACAGAGCAGGAGAAATTGCCGTACACACAGCAGGGGAACAGCTGATGTTACTGAACCCCAATAACACTGGACCAAGTGTTAACTGTGCAGACGGCACTTCTGAGCAGCAACTAGTGGTGTTGGAGCCCAGGGTAAATACTGAAAACAGAGGAGCCAGAGGCCTAACTGGAGCAACTTTAAAATCTGTAGTAGTGAGAATGTGGACAGAGCAGGAGAATTTGCCGGACACACAGCTGGGGATCAGCTGACGTTACTGAACCCCAATAACACTGGAGAAAGCGTTGACTGTGCAGACAGCACTTCTGAGCAGCAACTAGCAGTGTTGGAGCTCAGGGAAAATACTGAATAAAGAGTGGAGCCAGAGGTGTAATTGGAGCAAGTTTTAAATCTGTAGTACAGTGGATGTGGACAGAGCAGGAGAATTTGCCAGACACACAGCTGGGGATCAGCTGACGTTACTGAACCCCAATAACACGGCAGCCAGTGTTGACTGTGCAGACGGCACTTCTGAGCAGCAACTGGCGATGTTGGAGCTCAGGGATTACAGTTCAGGTGGTAGAAACATGAACACAACAGGAGACCTGGATACTGTTGCCAACCAATTATTTATTCTGGAAGAGGACTGGCAAATTCATGCAAGATCCAGGCCTTGTTCATTTTCAGAAAAGTAAGCCGGTCAACGTTATCGGAGGATAGGCGCATGCGACGGTCTGTTAGTACACCACCTGCAGAACTAAAGAAGCGTTCCGATAATACACTAGCAGCAGGGCAAGCCAGCACCTCCAATGCATACTGGCTAAGCTCTGGCCATGTATCCAGCTTAGAGACCCAAAACTTGAAGGGGGAAGAGCCATCTGGGAGTACACTGAGAGGACAAGACATGTAGTCTTTCACCATCTGACGGAAATGTTGCCTCCTGCTGACTGGAGCCGTCTGTGATGGTGTAGACATTTGTGGCGGCGGGACACAAAACTTTTCCACATTTGGGCCATACTGGTCTTGCCTTTTGCTGAGGCGCTGCTTCTGCTCCCTCTTTGTGCAGAGCTTCCTCCACTGCCTCAACGCACTGAGCTGCTTTGTAAAGCACTAGCAGCACTGCTCTCGGTTGGAATGGAGAGCATTTTACGCTCCCGGTTCAACGGTGTTATGAGGCTTTGTACGTTGTCCCGGTAGCGAGGATCTAGGAGGGTGGACACCCAATAATCAGCCGTGTTGAGAATGTGGGCGATGCGGCGGTCGTTTCTCAGGCACTGCAGCATGAAATCAACCATGTGCTGCAGACTGCCAACTGGCCAAGAAACGCTGTCCCCTGCTTGAGGCGTGATCTCTGCCTGCTCTGTATCACCGCACCCTCGCTCTAGATACTGACTACTAGAGCATTGTGTACCTCCCTCCTCTGGACAGATGTCTTCCTCCTCCATTGACTCCTCCTCATCCTCCTCACAAAGTGTCCCCTGCCTAGGCCTTTGTGAGGAACCACGTTGCGCAGACTGTACAGAAGCTGATGGCATTTGTGACTCCTCATCCTCCACCTCTTCCAAAACCTCCTCCCTTAGTGCTTGCAATGTTTTTTCAAGCAGGCAGATAAGGGGGATAGTCATGCTGACTAGTGCATCATCTGCACTCGCCATCTGCGTGGAATAATCGAAGGCACGCAAAACGTGGCAAATGTCCTTCATAGAGGCACACTCAGTGGTGGTGAAGTGTGAACGGCGCGCACTGCGACTTGTTTGCGCCTGCTGCAGCTGGCACTCCATTACTGCTGCCTGCTGCTCACACAACCTCTCCAACATATGCAACGTTGAATTCCACCTGGTGGGTAGGTCACATATGATGCGATGTTCCGGAAGACCTACCTAATCGGCGCTGCAGAGCTGCAATGCGTGATCTTGCGTTGCTGGAACGCCGCAAGTGAGCGCACTCTATGCGGACTTTATGCAGCAGTGCATCAAGATCCGGATAGTACCTCAAAAAACTCTGCACGACCAAGTTGAGCACATGTGCCAGACATGGGATGTGAGTGAGGTTGCCTAGGCCCAGAGCTGCCACCAGATTTCGGCCATTGTCACACACTACCATACCTGGCTGGAGATTCGCTGGCACAAACCACACGTCGCTCTGCTGCTTGATGGCATTCCAGAGCTCCTGCGCTGTGTGGCTTCGATTCCCCAAAGAAATTAATTTTAATACAGCCTGTTGACGTTTGGCCACGGCTGTGCTCATATCGGTCATCATAACAGGTAACCGTTCACGGGTCGATGTGGAGGTAGACCGTGATGGCTCCTGCAGTGCTGATTCAGAGGAACTGGAGTATGAGGAGGAGTCAATGTGTACAGACTGGATTCCTGCAATCGTTGTAGTTGTCAGAACACGTTTAGTGCCACTCTCAAGATCTGTACCCGGCTCCACAACATTTACCCAATGGGCAGTGAGGGAAAGGTATCGTTCCTGTCCATGCTTACTGGTCCACGCATCGGTGGTCAGGTGGACCTTGCTACTGACGGCGTTTTGTAGCGCATGTTTAATTTTTCCCTCCACATGCTGGTGCAGGGCAGGGACGGCTTGCCTGCTGAAATTAAAGCGGCTGGGCACGTTGTATTGTGGGACTGCCAATGCCATCAAGTTACGGAAGTGGTCAGTCTCCACCAGCCAGAATGATAGCATTTCAAGGGACAGTACTTTTGCAATGCCAGCATTCAGAGCCTGTGCTCGGGGGTGGTTTGCTGAGTATGGGCGCCTTTTCTCCCATGCCTGTGCTAACGATGGCTGTAGACTGGCCTGGGAGTGTGAGGATGACAGGGAACGTGGTGCTGTGCGTGGAATTACTCTGTGTCTCTGTACAACAGTGCCAGAGGTTCTTCCATGGCGAACCTGTGAGGAAGCCAAACCAGCTGTGTGTGAGCTGGAGGAAGAGGCTACAACACGAGCTGAAGAGGTGGTAGGTGGCGCTGTAGGTTGGCCTAGGTCTTCAGTGTGTTTTTGTAACTCCACCACGTGCTTGGTCCGCACATGTTTCCACATATTTGTGGTATTGAGGTTGCTGACACTTTTCCCTCTTTTCACCTTCTGATTACACAGCTTGCATTTGACAAAGCAAATGTCATCTGCAACTGTGTCAAAAAAGGACCAGGCACTCCAAGTCTTGGGAGCGCGCGCTTTGGATTTTGGAAGAGCCATGCTCCTAATGGGTGCCGAAGTGGAGGCTACAGGCAACCAAGTCTGCCCCTCCCTCTCCCTCCTTTTTGGGCCGTTCAGGGAATCTCTTCCTCAGAGCTGCTCCCACCACCTTCCTGTCCCTCACGCCATGATGGGTCAAGGACCTCATCATCTACACCACCCTCTTCAAACAACTGATTCTCCTGGGTAGTCTCGACAGCACAGTACGCACCAGAAAGTGGCACCTGAGTCTCATCATCAGATGCGTACTGAGGTGTGCTGCTGACCATAGGCACTGGCCCATCCGCCTCTTCAGATTCAGAGAGACAAAACGGTTGCGCATCACTGCATACTACCTCTTCTTCAAATTCTCGAATTCTGCTTGGCTGGCCCCCTCTTTCCAAGCCAAGAGATTCAGAGAACAGAAGTAGAGATGGCTCCTGTCCAGGGCTCTCTGACTGCCTGGGCAATTTGGCAGGTGGTGAAGAGACAGATGGGTGCTCTTCAGTGCTCAGGACCTGAGAGGATCTGGAACTAATTGAAGTCGATGCGTTAGCTGCCATCCATCCGACAACGACTTCAATTTGGTCCTCCCGCAGCAGTGAGGTACTGCTAGCTCCTACAAAGCTGCGCATAAAGGACTATTCCTTGGTAAAACTGGGGGATGCTGAGTCACTGGTGCCCGCAGCAGGCACAGAATCCCCACGTCCTCTCCCTGCAGGCACAGAATCCTCACGTCCTCTCCCTGCAGAAACTCCATGCCCACGACCACGACCACATGCCTTATTCCCTGCCTTCTTCATCTTGGTAGACTGATAAAGATAGGCAGAAAAGTACTAAGGGCTTAGTGTGCTTATTCCTGAACAGCTGCTAACAGGTATAAGAAACACTAATTTTATAAAGTGTGGACTAGACTTTAATATGAGCTAATGTGGCCTACACAACTGTAAAGTGGAGTGTTTGGTGAACTTTATTTAGGTTTTTTTTGTCACAAAAAGACACTGGATGTGCCCAAAGATGTAATACCAATAGTATCACAAACTTTTTGTAGCTATTACAATGCAGGAAGGTAACCTACAATGCAATAGATGAGGCTACAAAAAATAGGCTAATACTAATCTGGCTGGGGCTGCAGGGCACAAGGCTGCAGAAAGGCTCCTCTATCTACTCCTATATAGTGTGTTTGGAACCAATGTAGCTGGATACGGATGGAACCACCACACTAATAGGAGAAATCAGGAAAAATGATCAATTAGCAAAAAAGGACAATGTATGAGGCAGTGACGCACGCTGAGCGCACTATAACCAGATGTGGCTGAAGCACACACTACAGCGTGAGCTGCACTCACACACAGAGACCTTGCAGACAGCCGTGAACAGTGCAGATGCAGAGCACTGTGCACTAGCGCTGCAAGACAAAAAAAAAATCTCTATCTACTCCTATATAGTGTGTTTGGAACCAATGTAGCTGGATACGGATGGAACTACCACACTAATAGGAGAAATCAGGAAAAATGATCAATTAGCTAAAAAGGACAATGTATGAGGCAGTGACGCACGCTGAGTGGACTACAACCAGACTTGGCTGAAGCACACACTACAAAGTGAGCTGCATTCACACACAGAGACCTTGCAGACAGTGGTGAACAGCACAAAGAACTGTGCATTAGCGCTGCAAGGCACAGCGATTTATAAAGTAGCTTGGGTAAAGCAGAATAGAGCAAATAGGTAGCTAAAACTGTCCCTCAGATCAACAGCGTCCTATCCCTAACTGAATTCACAGCAGAGTCAGCTCAAAATGGCGGCGGCGGCTTTTATAGTGCATCATGACATCATTTCAGCAGCCAATCACAGCCATGCCATTAGTTAACATGCCTACATGCCTAACAGGATGTGCCCATACTTCTTAGGATCCTCATTGGCTGAATAAAATGAAACTGGCTCATTGCATTATGGGAACTTCCGATTCCGGTATCCGATATTCTAAAAGTATCGGAATTAAGTATCGGAATTCCGATACCGCGAATATCGGCCGATACCCGATATTTCAGTATCGGAATGCTCAACACTACTGTTTAGTTTCACTCCTGATCTGAATCCTGTTCAGTTGCCTTCTGTCAGATCCAGATAACACACTACCATTCTCTTCAGCTTCAGCCAGACTATAATAACAAGTTCCCCACAATCTCCCTGGGGCTCTGCTAAAACACTCCCTGTCTCCTATGTGTTAACCCCTCTAGTTGCTGAATGCTTCTGAAGCACAACACTTCCTGTCTTGTGCTTGTGTTGTTTGTAATAGTTGCTGGATGCTTTTGAAGCAATAGCACTACTTCTTCTTGTCACATCTATTTGTAGGTAAATTCCAGTTTGGACCAGGATAAAACCATACAATGCCATATAAAAGACTAGTAAATAAAACGAGAACTATGGAACTGGGGAAAACGTGTTTAACTGGGTTAACGACTGTCTGAGTGATAGGAGGCAGAGGTTGGTTTTTAATGGAACACAGTTTGGTTGGGTTAGTTAACCATGGGATACCACAGGGGTCAGTACTGGTCCCTCTTCTTTTTAATGAATTTATTAATGACTTTACAAATTCGAATTTCAATATTTGCAGATGATACCAATCTATGAAAAACAATCAATACAGAGGAGGATAGTTTAATACTACAGAGAAATTTGAAGAAGCTGGAAGCATTGGGCAGATAAATCGCAATTGAAGTTTAACGTAGATTAATGTAAGTTTTTTCCGAGGCAGAGGAAACAAAATGTACAATTATGTAATAAATAGTAAAACAATTGGTAAAACTGTTACTGACTTGGCCATGTTGGTGGATGGAACTCAACTTGTGATCCATTGACAGAAGTATAGATGCTCTTTGCCTCTGTACATGTCGCTAGTCTCCGCAAATTGAATTTCCTAGGAAAATCTGCTATCAAGCGAATTTGGATTTTAACTGATCTGCTCATCTCTGCTGAACACGTGTATTTTCTTTTGCCTGAGCCACTGCACTGAGCTATGAGCAGCAAACCAGAAGTTTGCTTTTAAGTATTTATCGACAAAAGAAACCTCATTAAAAAAATGACCTATTGACATTTATGGTTCAGTTTTCTATGCATAAAAGAGATGCTTTCTCCCTGTGTACAGTGAGAAAAACTGGAAGTCAGTGTTAGCCCAGAACAACTCATAAATACCAGGGAGTCACACTTGTGCATAACATTGAGAGCACGCGAGTGCTATAACTAATAAAATGAAAATGTCTCTAAAATTACACTACATTACACTACCACATACGTGTAGGAATCAGCATGTCATATTGTTGTGCGGTCTTCAGGCCCGCGACAGAGAGGGGCCAGAAGAGCGCAGCTTCTTATTTCACATACTTCGGCACTGATCAGAAGGACTTCTCCTTCATATTAAATGGTGCAGGTTTCTGTTAGCAGTGCAGGGTTTTATCTGTTCAGCTTGGATGATCTCAGCTGTTTAGTATTGGCCACTCCACTCTCCTATATATACTCGCCTCTGGCAATCTGGATTGCCAGTGTTAAGTCTTGTACTGCCTGGTGAGGGGACGAGTCAGTTGTTGGTAGAGGCGTTAGAAGTGTTTATCTTTGACAGTAGCTAGGTGTTTCGGCTGTGTGCAAATCCTCATCCTCTCCTATTTTGTTTCCCTTCCTTTTCTCCCCGATATTCCTCTCTGTTGTCTATGAGTGCACATTTGTATGATTGGTATTTTCCTTTATCCCTGTACGTCCTTTCTTGTTTGTCCGGTTTGTGTATATACTTACCCTATTCCTCCCCACTTCCCTGGGTGGGGGAGGGGGACAGATATAGGGCTTATTCAGGAGTTCAGCAAGGTACGTGGCCCTAGCATCTTCACTATCAGAAGTAATCTTGGGAGCAGGGATAGCTAGGGTGCCCATAGCTTTAGGGACAGGGAATGAGACCCTGGCCCTGGGTAATCTGACAACAGAATCGTGACAATTGTCTACAGAGGGGGCAGAATAAAGCTGGGGGCAGATCCTTATCAAAGGTGTCTATAGCCGTAAAAGGTAAACAATGATTGCTATTGTTACATATGTTAGTAATTTCCTTTAGTTAAAGGGGTTATCCAATATTTATATTATTTTTATGTTTGAGGCTAAGAACTTATAGGCAGGTAGTTGCAAATGGCCTGTTTAATCTGCCCAGCAATGATTTCTGCCAGCTCAGAGTAGTCAAGAACTGCAACTGTTTGTGATTCCCCAATTTAAGCTGATGTCATGTAAACAGAGAAGTGTCTTCTCTTTTGCTGTGCTCTGTCGACAGTGCCATTGTTATACTGATTGACAGATGGATCCCTACTACTTAACTACAGTGAGCAGGTTGTCAATCAGCATGATGTCTGTAGTGACATCCAGTTGATAAAGAAGGCCGGAAGAGAAGGTACTGCTCTGTTGATGAGAGGTCAAATGAAACCAGAGATTCGACAGCTGAGCTGGCAGAGACTGTCGCCATGCAGAACAGGCAGGCAGTTAACAACTATCTGCCCATTAGTTCTTAGCACAGACACACAGCATAATGAACGTAATATGTAATAATATATATTTATACTCACCTCTCAAGAACCTTCGCTCCTCAACATCACTCGTGTGGTCCTTGGCGCATCTTCAGATTGCCACTCCACATGTTGAATTCCTCATGCCTCTCATGCTTCTGGCTCTCATAAGAGAGAGTTCTGCACAAGCACACACACCACCATGACCTCGTGTGCATGCACAGAAACCTCCCAAGCGTCATCATACCCAGAAGCCCTGGCCCAGCATAAGAGGCCCGGGGAATTCAATGCGAGAGGTGACAATCTAAAGATACGCCGAGGACCGGACAGGTGACGGTGAGGAGGATCCAGATAGGTGAGCGGTAAGGTGAGTATAAAAAAAAATGTTTTAGCTTTTACTTTACATTTTGATGGCTTTTAACAGTTTTTTTTTTGCCGAATCAGTGCGGAAGAAAATGACAAAAAAAATCCCAATTTTGATTAATTTGATTTTTGTAAAATTCGAAAAAAAAATGAATTCCACTTGAATGTATTCTGTTACTTCTAGTGTTCAGCTTGTTACAGGATACCATTCTAATAACTGAACTGCAACTATACTGGACCTTACATCTACAGTGGTGGCCAAAAGTATTGGTGACGCGCCCCTGGGCCTGTGTCGCGCTGCGTTGCGCACGCGGGAGCTTACCCGGAGCCGGATCTCTTGAGGGTTGTAGTCTCGTGGCGGTGACCCGGTCCGTGCCCAGGGAGTCAAACTGAGCGACGATGTAACAGCGGTAGATGCAGGACGACTACGCCACCCGTTGAATGCAGCTATGGAGCTGCCGCTGCAGGACAGTCCGCTGAGGCCGGTGGATGGATGGTGCAGCGTAGATGGTATAACCCCCAACGGGAGGGGTATGGCCTCAGGGCAGCAGATGTGGATGATGGGGGTAGCAGGAACCACTCAGAGACGGTGCGGTGTAATTCAGGGTCTTTACTGGTAACAACGATAGACCCTCCCGGAGTACTTGCTAGTGAACGGGGCCTGGTCAGTCCTTGAGCAGATGGGATCTCCCCTGGCCAGGCGGAGTTGTAGGCCTCCCAAACTGACTGTACTCTTCTGGCTACCTTGCTAGAAGCGGATATAAGTAGCCCACGTCCCTGAGTGTACCGTGTGGTGCTCACCCGTATGGCCGGTGACTCGGGGACTTCTAATGGCTTCCGCTCCACGATGGCGGTGCTGGTCCCACGCGTGTGACCGTGCGTTCGGGTTTCTGGGCCTGAGGACCTGAAATCCCCTGCCGGTCGGCTTCTGCTGCTGGGTAAGAGTTAGTCCCCACAGCCTCGGACGCCGGGTCCGGTAAGAAAGCTTCTCAGTCAGGGCGAGCTCTGCAGCTGCCAGCCCCTGACTCGTAGTAGTATTGCTTCTGCTGTTTCTTGTCTCTACTCTCCTTGACTGACTAACCCTGCTTCAGCCCCGGGTTTATATAGGGGAAGTTCTTCCCCTCCCAAGACTGGGCAGGAGGTGTGGCATGCACAGGATCCCTGACCAAAGGACCTCCCACCTGCTCTCAGACGTAATATCTCTATCACTGTGGCAACCAGACCCCTGGGGTGTCACATTCCCCCCTAGTGAAATTTAGTACTCCGGGACTAAACATATTTTAGAAAAACATAACAAGATAAAAACAATAATAATACAATAAGAAAAACATATAAAGTTGGTTACGGCATGTCCGTAACCGGGTGCAGTCTTTGAAGAAAAGCAAGGTGTCCATTTCACCAAAACAGGGAGACGTAACCAGGTAGGGGTTTGTCCTACCCCGAGTCCTTAACAGTCTTTAGTCCGTCCTGGGTTACGCTCCAACTATGTACAAGGATTCCCGGTAAATCCACCAAGGATTCCTAAAAATAACTGGAAACACAAAATTATACACAAGCAACAATACACAGATAAACATAAATAAAACAATTTATACACTTCAAATCCTCCAGCGTGCGGGTAACTGGCCTCTAGTGGCCCTAGTGGACCTACGGAGCTGACTGTCTGGCCCTGAACTACAGGGTGTAGGAGCTGTCAAGGGTAAACTGGGCAGCTGTCTACCGGCTCTTTGTCTCACTAGGGGTACGGCAGGCTCACTATAAGCAGAGGGTTGATCCTCCTGTTCTGCTTGTGTGGAGTCTTCTGCCTCCTGGACCGGCTGTTCTTCCAGCTCTACCTGTTGCTCCGTAGGTGCTTGGGATGCTGGTTGGAGGAAGGTGAGTACGGGTACCACAACTGCACCATTGACTTGAGTCCAAGACCGAGGGAAGTCCCCGAGCACAGTACTAACCATATCTTCCCTTTCCTCTACGGGTCGATGGTCTTCTTGTTCCTCTTCAGGGTTCCTCAGTTGTTCGGGACACTTCTTCAGGTGGTCCCGGGATACAATGGCTGTGGTTTCCCCTCCGTCTTTACTGATGGTACAAACCTTCGGGTTCTCGTGGCTTGAGGGCAGTACGGTGTACGGGTCCTTCTCCCACTGGTCGTCCAACTTGTGGAGCCGTCTCTTCCTCTTCAAGACCTGCTCTCCGGGTACCAGGGGAACAGCGGGAGCATACTGGTTGTAAGTTTTCTCTTGTCTTTCCCTAGCCTGACAGAGACTTCGCTCCACGCTCTCCTGTACTCTCCGGTACTGCTGCTGCCTCTCTGTGTCCCAGTCTGCTTCTGGTGAAGTGTCCTCGGGTGTCAGGACTCCCATTTCCAGGTCAACAGGTCTTGCCCTCATTAGGTAAGCCGGGGTACAGTTGGTGGAACCTACCGGGATGTGGTTGTATAGGTCCACCAGATCGGGCAACTTCTCAGGCCACAGACTGCGTTCTTCCAGGGGCAACGTTTTTAGAAGATCCATTACCACCTGGTTCATTTTCTCACAAAGTCCATTAGTTTGCGGATGGTAGGGTGTCGTCCTTATCTTCCGGCAGCCATACAGATTGCAGAATTCCTGGAAGACCTCCACTTCAAAGGCAGGTCCCTGGTCCGTCAGCACTTGGTCCGGGTACCCGTGTGGACGGCAAAAGTGCTGCTGGAAGGCTCTAGCTGCTGTTTGAGCCGTTAAGTCCTTGACGGGGACGACAACCAGAAACCGGGAGTAATGATCCACGATGGTTAACGCGTAGACGTAGCCACTTCTGCTTGGGGTCAGTTTTACATGATCCAAGGCTACCAGTTCCAACGGTTGCCGGGTGACGATGGACTGCAGGGGAGTCTTCTGGCTGGCACGGTCCTTCCTTCTCAGGTTGCACGGGCCACAGTCTCTGCACCACTTCTCGATGGTTCCCCTCATGCCTACCCGGTGGAACCGCTCGCGCAGCAGGAACTCCAGCTTCTTCCACCCGAAGTGTCCAGCTCCGTCGTGGTATGCCTCCATCACCATGGCTGCGTCTCTTCGTGGCACCACTACTTGCCAGAGTAATTCATGCGTCCGGGAGTTAACCATTCTGCGGCACAACTTCCCTTTGTAAAGGAACAGTCGACTCTTCTCTGCCCATAGTTGTTTGGCTTCCTCCGGAGCGTCTGGTTCAAGGCGAGCCTCCGGCCGAGTCAGCATCTCCTTCAACAGTCGGACGGCAGGGTCGCTGTCTTGCGTTTCCGCCCAGTTGTAGTGGGGTAAGGGGTTCAACGTAGCAGCCTGCTTACTCCTTACCCGGTGGGAATACTGGATAGTCCCATGACTGTGGAACGCAGGGAGTTCAACTTCTTCCAGTCCCTCCGGATCTTCTCCTCCGTCCGGCAGGTTGGGCATCCTGGACAGGGCGTCCGCGTTGGTATTGGAGCGTCCTGCCCGGTATTTGATTGTGAACTCGTAGTTGGACAGACGGGCCATCCACCTCTGCTCCAGGGCACCGAGTCTTGCCGTGTCCAGGTGTGTCAACGGGTTGTTATTCGTGTACACGGTGAACCGGGAAGAAGCGAGGTAATGCTTAAAGCGCTCGGTGACTGCCCATACTACGGCCAGGAACTCTAGCTTAAATGAGCTGTAATTCTCGGGGTTCCTTTCGGTGGGTCGCAGTTTTCGGCTGGCGTAGGCGATTACTCGTTCCTTCCCCTGCTGGATCTGGGACAGTACGGCTCCTAGCCCGATGTTACTGGCGTCGGTGTAGAGGATAAAAGGCTGGCTATAATCCGGGTACGCCAGGATTTTGTCCCCCGTGAGGGCCATCTTCAGCTGGCGGAAGGACTCTTCTTCCAGCTCCTCCCATTTGAAGAGCGGCTTCTGGTTCTTGGCCTTCCGGGACTGGCCTATCAGGAGGTCCTGCATAGGTGCTGCCTTTTTGGTGAAACCGGGAATAAACCTTCGGTAGTAGCCTACCAACCCGAGGAACTGCCGCACTTCTTTTACGCTGGAGGGGCTTGGCCATTCCTTAATTGCGGTGATCTTATCAGGGTCGGGAGCCACTCCGTCAGCGCTCACCACGTGTCCCAGGTACTGCACCTTTGGTTTCAGGAGGTGACACTTGGAGGGTTTCACCTTTAGGCCGTAACTTGCCAGAGCTTCGAACACTTCCGCCAGGTGTTTCAGGTGGTCCTCATACGTCTTGGAATATACGATGACATCGTCCAGGTACAACAGGACCGTCTCGAAGTTTCTGTGGCCCAGACAACACTCCATTAGTCGTTGGAAGGTTCCCGGTGCGTTGCAGAGTCCGAACGGCATGCAGGTGAACTCGCTAAGTCCCATCGGGGTGGTGAATGCGGTCTTCTCCCGGTCCGCCTCTGCTACAGGAACCTGCCAGTACCCGCTAGTGAGATCCAAGGTAGAGAAGAAGTTAGCAGATCTTAAAGCAGCCAATGACTCCTCTATCCTTGGTAAGGGGTACGCATCCTTGTGTGTGATACGATTGATTTTCCGGTAATCTACACACATCCTCATGGTGTTGTCTTTCTTTCTGACTAAGACTAGTGGAGCTGCCCAGGGGCTACAGCTATCCCTGATCACCCCAGCCTCCTTCATGTCTCTAAGCATCCCCTTGGCGTGTTGGTAGTGGGCAGGGGGTACGGGTCGATACCTCTCTTTTATAGGAGGATGGTCTCCCGTGGGGATGTGGTGTTCTACCCCCTTGACTCGCCCGAAGTCTAACGGGTGTTTACTGAACACTCTCTCGTACTCCTGAACCACCCGATAGACTCCTTGTTTCTGGTGTGAGGGAGTGGAGTCAGTACCCAGATGTAGTTGCTGACACCAGTCCTCCATGTTTTTCTTAGAGCCGTTGCCTTCCTCCGGGTGAGATGGAGGCAAGGGTTCCACAGATTGTATAGAATTTTGGTTAATGGTATATAATTTGGCTAGCGTGGCATACCGGGGCAGGTACACTTCCCTCTCCCCGATATTTATTATGCGAACGGGCACCCTCCCATGGCGTACATCAACCACCCCCCGTGCTGTCAAAATGGTGGGCCTACTGTCTGAGTAAACTGGTTCTACCATTGCCTGGTAATCCCTACCTCTCAGACCAATAGCTGCCCGGCACCAAATCATCATTTCACTTTTTGGGGGCATGGCAATAGGAAAAGGGTCACACATTCTTACGCTACCAATCTCACCGCCGGAGAGTTCCACCTGTTGCCGTCGCATCAGTGCCCGGATCTCTTTCTGGAGCACCCGCTGCTCGCCGGAGCTGGCGTTCTTGGCAACCTGCTGTAAAAGGAAAATCACCTCTGCAAGACAATTTTCAATTACATTAGTTCCTAGAGTTATTTTTGGGTGACTCTCATGTTTGTCAATATCTACAATGATCAGTCCCTGTGCTGCCAGTTCGACTCTACCGATTTTGATGGTCACCTCTTTAAATCCGATCTGTGGCACGGGCTGGCCATTGCTGGCGATGATACTCAAGTCGTCGTCAGGGTAGCGGGTAATATCCGAGTCATTCCAGTACTGCTTAAAGAGCACGTACGGGATGGTGGTGACCTGCGACCCGGTGTCCAGTAGGGCACTCATGGGAATGCCATCCAGTACCACCGGCAAGACTGGACGTCCTCCCACATATCTGTCGCGCCAGTTCGATGGGCCTGGTGATCTTTTTCCTGGGGGTTGGCCCTCTACCCCAGGTTGTGCCCGTTTAAAGAACAGTACCTTGCCATATGTCCGGGTTGATTGCAGCGGCGGCAGATGGGTCGTCCGTCCTCGCTGTATCGGTCACTGGGTCTTCCTCTGGCCGGTGGGGTCCTCCTTGGTCGACGCCACGGGATGTCCTCCGGTCCGGATGCCAGCTGGATCTTCCCTGGGGTGGAAACCTGTAAAGACTGCACAGTTCGGGTTAGCGCAGCAACGCTCTTAGCTAGCTCTTGGACCTGATGGTGTAGGTCTGGAGCCGGGTCATTGTCCAAAGCCTGCGCATCAGCTCCCACAGGCCCTGCCGACAAGGGCGCCGCCTCCTGGTGGTAAGTAATAGCTGGGCGCCTGTGGGTCATAACGCCACCCGGTGCCGGTTCTCAGAGCACCCGGATGGCTCTGTCCTTGAACTGTGCAAAGCCCAGATGGGGATCCTGTAAGGCCATCGCCCGCAACTGGGTTCGGTGGGCATTACAATACAGTCCCTCTATAAATTGTTCGGTCAACAGCCTGTCCTCGTTTCCCACTCCATCAGGGTCGGTCTGCTTAATGGCCCTCAGGGCCTCTTGTAGGTTTAGTGCATAGTCCCTTATACTCTCATGTGCTCGCTGCTTGCACCCGTAGAATCTAAGCTTAATCTCGGCTGAGGTGCGGGTATCAAAGGTATCCTTCAGCCGGGTTAGTATCCCTGCGACAGTCTTCCTCCCAGGTGGCCAGGATTTTACTTCCCTTTTAACTGCCCCGGTTAGTTGGGCCACCAGGATGCTCACTTTTTGCTCTTCTGTGAGGGGGTACACCTGGAAGAGGCTATCCAGCTTTTCTCTAAAGTCATGCAGGGTATGTGACTCCCCTGAGTACTGGGGTAGCCAAGCTGCTCCCGGGATATAGGGCATGGTGAAGGGCATAACTGCAGCAGCGGTGGCGCTGGCGGGGGTTGAGGCAGTGAAGCTCTCCTCCGTATCCGACATCTTCCTCCCCCCTAGTGGACCGTGGCCTACCTTGCGATGATCATGTTCCGTAGGCCGCGGCTCCACAGTAGATCGTCAGGGTTGAGGACCTTCCGTCGCGCTCCGGTGACGTCGGCGTATGCTGGGCTCCTTCCAGGACCTTACGCAACGTCTGGACGTGAGGCGGGGCTTCAGTTCTCGCGCGCTTTCGAAGTCCACGCCCCTCTTCTTCCAGCGCGGCGTCCTCAAGATGGCGTCCAACGGCGGGAAAACTCCACGGATGGCGGGAAGAAGGCCGAAGATGGCGCCGGATGGCGGGAAAACTTCGCGGATGGCGGGAAGAAGGCAGAAGATGGTGCCGCATGGCGGGAAACCTCACCACTGGTAAGTTTGAACAGTCTTTGCTTTTCAGGCACGCAGTACCCGGTGGTTGCGGGCACGAAATCCTGCCGACTACGCCAAAGTTGACGCGCCCCTGGGCCTGTGTCGCGCTGCGTTGCGCATGCGGGAGCTTACCCGGAGCCGGATCTCTTGAGGGTTGTAGTCTCGTGGCGGTGACCCGGTCCGTGCCCAGGGAGTCAAACTGAGCGGCGATGTAACAGCGGTAGATGCAGGACGACTACGCCACCCGTTGAATGCAGCTATGGAGCTGCCGCTGCAGGACAGTCCGCTGAGGCCGGTGGATGGATGGTGCAGCGTAGATGGTATAACCCCCAACGGGAGGGGTATGGCCTCAGGGCAGCAGATGTGGATGATGGGGGTAGCAGGAACCACTCAGAGATGGTGCGGTGTAATTCAGGGTCTTTACTGGTAACAACGATAGACCCTCCCAGAGTACTTGCTAGTGAACGGGGCCTGGTCAGTCCTTGAGCAGATGGGATCTCCCCTGGCCAGGCGGAGTTGTAGGCCTCCCAAACTGACTGTACTCTTCTGGCTACCTTGCTAGAAGCGGATATAAGTAGCCCACGTCCCTGAGTGTACCGTGTGGTGCTCACCCGTATGGCCGGTGACCCCTTACCCCACTACAACTGGGCGGAAACTCGGGGCCTTCTAATGGCTTCCGCTCCACGATGGCGGTGCTGGTGTGACCGTGCCTTCGGGTTTCTGGGCCTGAGGACCTGAAATCCCCTGCCGGTCGGCTTCTGCTGCTGGGTAAGAGTTAGTCCCCACAGCCTCGGACGCCGGGTCCGGTAAGAAAGCTTCTCAGTCAGGGCGAGCTCTGCAGCTGCCAGCCCCTGACTCGTAGTAGTATTGCTTCTGCTGTTTCTTGTCTCTACTCTCCTTGACTGACTAACCCTGCTTCAGCCCCGGGTTTATATAGGGGAAGTTCTTCCCCTCCCAAGACTGGGCAGGAGGTGTGGCATGCACAGGATCCCTGACCAAAGGACCTCCCACCTGCTCTCAGACGTAATATCTCTATCACTGTGGCAACCAGACCCCTGGGGTGTCACATTGGCACCCCTGCAATTCTGTCAGATAATACTCAGTCTCTTCCTGAAAATGATTGCAATCACAAATTCTTTGGTATTATTATCTTCATTTAATTTGTCTTCAATGAAAAAACACAAAAAGAATTGTCCTAAAGCCAAATTGGATATAATTCCACACCAAACCTAAAAAAGGGGGTGGACAAAAGTATTGCACTGTTTGAAAAATCATGTGATGCTTCTCTAATTCGTGTAATTAACAGCACCTGTAACTTACCTGTGGCACCTAACAGGTGTTGGCAATAACTAAATCACTCTTGCAGCCAGTTGACATGGATTAAAGTTGACTCAACCTCTGTCCTGTGTCCTTGTGTGTACCACATTGAGCATGGAGAAAAGAAAGAAGACCAAAGAACTGTCTGAGGACTTGAGAAACCAAATTGTGAGGAAGCATGAGCAATCTCAAGGCTACAAGTCCATCTCCAAAGACCTGAATGTTCCTGTGTCTTCCGTGCACAGTGTCATCAAGAAGTTTAAAGCCCATGGCACTGTGGCTAACCTCCCTAGATGTGGACGGAAAAGAAAAATTGACGAGAGATTTCAACGCAAGATTGTGCGGATGGTGGATAAAGAACCTCGATTAACATCCAAACAAGTTCAAGCTGCCCTGCAGTCCGAGGGTACAACAGTGTCAACCCGTACTATCCGTCGGCGTCTGAATGAAAAGGGACTGTATGGTAGGATACCCAGGAAGACCCCACTTCTTACCCCGAGACATAAAAAAGCCAGGCTCGAGTTTGCCAAAACTTACCTGAGAAAGCCTAAAACGTTTTGGAAGAATGTTCTCTGGTCAGATGAGACAAAAGTAGAGGTTTTTGGGAAAAAGCATCAGCATAGAGTGTACAGGAAAAAAAAGAGGCATTCAAAGAAAAGAACACGGTCCCTACAGTCAAACATGGCGGAGGTTCCCTGATGTTTTGGGGTTGCTTTGCTGCCTCTGGCACTGGACTGCTTGACCGTGTGCATGGCATTATGAAGTCTGAAGACTACCAACAAATTTTGCAGCATAATGTAGGGCCCAGTGTGAGAAAGCTGGGTCTCCCTCAGAGGTCATGGGTCTTCCAGCAGGACAATGACCCAAAACACACTTCAAAAAGCACTATAAAATGGTTTGAGAGAAAGCACTGGAGACTTCTAAGGTGGCCAGCAATGAGTCCAGACCTGAATCCCATAGAACACCCGTGGAGAGATCTCAAAATGGCAGTTTGGAGAAGGCACCCTTCAAATATCAGGGACCTGGAGCAGTTTGCCAAAGAAGAATGGTCTACAATTCCAGCAGAACATTGTAAGAAACTCATTGATGGTTACCGGAAGCGGTTGTTCGCAGTTATTTTGGCTAAAGGTTGTGCAACCAAGTATTAGGTTGAGGGTGCCAATACTTTTGTCTGGCCCATTTTTGGAGTTTTGTGTGAAATGATCAATGATTTGATTTTTGCTTCATTCTCTTTTGTGTTTTTTCCTTGCAAGCAAATTAAATGAAGATAGTAATACCAAAGAATTTGTGATTGCAATCATTTTCATGAAGAAACTGAGTATTATCTGACAGAATTGCAGGGGTGCTAATACTTTTGGCCAACACTGTATGTGATCATTATATGACCAGGAGAAATTTTCATCTTCCAAAAGTAAGCAATGAAGGTTCCTCGCAATCAAATCCCATTAACCAAGGGGAATTGTTACCGAAGGTATGCTGGAAACTTGTCTAACTTTCCATTATACAGAGAATGAGTTTTTATATGCAGAATCTAGATTACTCCTTTAAATCTGACTTTAGCAACATTTGCAGACAGTGTATAACAACAGATGGTGAGACAAATCTTTATAAGCAAGGAAGGGCAACAGAAATTATTGCGAGTTTGATCCTCAGTGAATAATAAATCTGAAGTATTGTGAAGTACAGTATTTGTTTAATATAATTATTGTATTCTTTAAAGTCTTAATAATCAACTTCCTTTTGAAATTACTTTGATCTGGAGCATTACCTTTTTTTAACAGCGCTCGAGAATGCAGCTGCTTGGGTTGTCAGAGTTTGAGTGGACAATCACCTTGTCTGCCCTATTGAGGTCAGAATCCAACTTTAGGCCTCCTTCACACGTCCTGATATTTCCGGTACTGCAAAAAACAGTACCGGTGCTATCCGTGTGTAACATCCGTGTTCCGTCCGTGTGCCACATCAGTGTGACAAGTACTGGTGCCTGGGTAAAAGCAGTACAGTTTTCCCAGGCGCCGATATTGAATCCAGCTCTCTTCATTGCCGCCTGGTCTCCCTGCGACCAGGCAACAATGATGAAAGTTGGAGTCAGCACACGCTGTCTATGTATCAGCCGTATTAAATAAATAAATAAATAAAAAACCTGCATGGGGTCCCCCTTAATTTTCCTAACCAGCTGAGGGAAAGCCAACAGCTGGGGGCTTGGTGTTAATATTCTCGGAAGGGGCCAATAGCCATAAAGGTTCCCAGCCTATTAATAACAGTTCACAGCTGTTTGCTTAACCTTTGCTGGTTAGTAAAGGGGGACCCAAAAAAATGACGTGGGGTCGCCCCTATTATTACTAACCAGAAAAGGCTAAACCGACAGCTGGTGCCTGATATTAATAGGGTTGGAAGGGGCCATGGATATTGGCCCCCTCCCAGACAAAGAAAATCATCCCTCAGCTGCTCAAGAAATGGTGCATCCAATAGATGCACCAACATTGGAGCTTAGCCCTGATCCTTCCCATTTGTCCTTGTGCATTGGCAAGTGGGGTAATAGGGTTGGGGTTGATGTCAGCTTTGTCAAGTCAGCTGACATCAAGCTCAGGGATTAGTAATGGCGAGGCATCTATAATACACCCCCAGTACTAACCCCTTAAGTTTAAGTAAAATAACACATAGAGCAAAGTCCTTTATTTAAACAAAACATTCCCCGACCCTCTTTTACCCATTATTAATAGCTAAATAAAAATAAAAAAGCAAAGAAATCCTAACTTGTTCGCCAATAATCCATAATGCTGATGTCCCACGACGAGCCCCAACTCAGCTACATTTGTTGAGCGGTGACATGAGCAATGCAACCGTTCAGCTCAGCATCCTGGACACACTGAGCTGAGCATGAGCACATGGCTGCCTATGACCAGCGGTAACTTTAATGACTTCACTAGGTAGCCTATAGGGTTGGTAGGTGGGACTAGCCCAGGGGGAGGAGCTTATATTAGGCACATTGGAGAAGTTCCAGGTAGAATGGCAGATAGAGCTAAAGGAGACCTTTGGTCTGATTGATTAGCAGAACCGCATGAATTGGGTGTCCCTAAAGTGAGTGGAGACTGAGGCAATGGATAGCGTGATCCAGAGTGGAGACAAAGAAAAATGTTAGAAGGAGTGAGTGATTCTCCGGAGACAAGGTCTGGGGCAAGAAGCCTAGCAGGACGATATGGAGGTATCCAACAGTCAAATGAAGGAGCAGCGCTGAGAAGGAAAGTGGGAAGAAGCAAGAGTGCCCCGTGCCTTAGTTCCAAGGTGTCGGCAAGCAGAGAAGTAAAGTAACGGCCATAGTGGCAAAAGTAGATCCCCTAAGGGGAAAAGGTTGCTGAACCACTAGTTAAAGAATATTAATCTCGCTTACTGGTTAGTGGTGCTGTTGTTGGAGACTAGGGAAGCTCCCGAAGTGTTGTGCTGTGTGGTGGTAAAGCTAGAGAGAGAGGTTAATGGACAGAGAGCGAAGAAAGCTAGGGAAGGAAAGGAAAGTGTATGAAAATGTCATTTGTTCTCCACAAGTTTTTGCACCTGCGATCCACTGTACATACTTCTCACTACTTTATTGTTCAATAAGACAGTTTATTTTTGAGTGGTCGTCTCCCTTATTGAACACTACAACATCTGGTCCTGGCCTGCCGAAGTCACCGGTATCATGCAGTATGCAATGGTGTAGCGCCCCTATAGCTAAAGTCCACGCAGCCAGCCAGGACCCCATTTTCATGTAGAGTGTCAGGGTGTGAAGCACCAGTAGCTCACTCACGGCTACATCTCTGTGCCACGTTACAGCAGTATTTTGTGTACACTGTATATTGACAGAAAGCTGCTAATCAGTGGTGGGGGTGGGGTTTCACAGAGCAGGAAGACTAGGAGGCACAAGACAACTAGTCCTATAGTGATAATTGATTTATTTTATTGAAACACCATAACACAGTCTGGTAAGTGACACATCGCTGGAATCAGGGTCTCTGCCCCTAAATTATGCTGCTCTTAGATTACATAGCAAAAAAATCTGCTGACAGATTCTCTTTGGCATTAAGGTTTGTGGGCTTGTTTTTTGTCAGAAGAGTTGTAGTTTTGAATGACATTATTCACTTACCATGCAATGTACTGAAAAAAAAGGGGAAAAAATTCAAATTAGATGAAATAGTGCCCAAAAAAATCAATTTTGCCATTTTTTTGGGGGGAGGGGTGTTTTTAACAACTTTCATGGTATGTTAGAAAACTATCTGCAATCATGATTCTCCACATCAGAACACTTACAGCTGTACCAAATGTGCATAGTTTTATATTTTTAAATGGTAAAAAAATCATAAATTTGTAAAAAATAAATAATTATATCGCCATTTTCCGAGACGCATAATGTTTTTGTTTTTCTGCAGATGGAGCTGTGTGGGGATTTCTTTCTTGTGTCTTTTTATTGGTACCAATTTGGGGTACATCCCTGTTTAACATTGCAAAGTATAGGAGAAGCTTTGTCCTTTTTTTTCTTTCTTTATCCATACCGGAAAAACATTAATGAGACACTGATGGTAAAATGCGGACACACTGATCTAATTGACCAAAGGATTTAAATACACCTTGGAACCCGTGAGGACAGAAACAATGCGAAACACCTCGCTATACAGCAGTCACATCAAAGACCTCATTACACGGCAGAAAGTCACATGCTACGTGTCCAGCACAGACGTATCAGATTAGCAATTAATCCATGTCTGGTTTGTGTAGGAACTTTCCACCTCTCATTTATTTTACTTTCCATGGATACTTGGAATTTTTGCATGTGCGGCAATTATCATGTGTGAATCACGACCAACGGGATCTGAACAACCACAGGAGGACACATGGGAAGTTTACAATTGCACTTTGGCACAAGAAGTCCCAGCAGTTTTACGATATAGACCATGCGCCATTACTGTGACCTTCTCCAATGCCAGCAGTCCAGGGGTAAGTCTTCACCTGCCCACCTGCAGACGTGGGGACCTCTAGTGTTTGGTGCACTTTTCACAAAACTGTAACACATTGGCAGTGAATGGAGCCTATAATGTAATTCCAGTGTTGTGTGAATAGTATCTACGACACAGCTACAAGGCTGTGTGAACAGTGTCCAACCTTTAGGGCTTGTTCACACTCAGCGCTATTGATGCTTTTTTTTCACGATACATTTTTCATGAGGAAAAATCACAGCCTTTAATAGTGACAGCAAAATGAATGAGATTTCTCAAATAAAATCAAATTCACATATTCCTTTTTTTTTATCGTTCTGCTTTCATTTACTTATTTTTTACAAAATGCTGCATGTCAATTCTCTGATACATGATGCCCGTGGATCGGCACTGGCTGTTTTTGATTTCAGTCGTGTATATTTCACTGTGACACGTTGCAGCGTTTCAGAAAAAAGCATACTTTTAAAAGTCACCAAGTTCTGAGCCTCACGGGTGACCAGTCGGAAAAGGCGAGACTTTGGCGGCATCTCCTGTGGTTCGGGCAGCATGTATCCGCTGTCAGGTTCCATTTAAGCAGATTTTCCTCATTGAGATCAAGATGGCGTGCCACTAAAAAAAAAAACATTAAAATTTTTTTTTAATTTCTGCTGCAGTTTTCTAGCCATAGCTTATGTTTTTCATGCAGAAAAAAAGTTACATGTGAACACTCTTCTACAGAGCAGACAATATGAAACTAATCCGTTGCTCACACCCTCACTAAAGACAGCGTGATCTACTATTAGCAGACGTGGATACTGTTTTCAGGCGTTGGACAGGACACAGATTTGCTTACTAAACTGCATCTGAATTATGTCCAAAGTGGAGTCAGAATTTTGACATGCCAAATCTATTCATATATTTTTTTTTTTACACAAACTCCGACTGTGTTTTCCTGAAGCGTCCCTTCAGATGTCTTTTGCGGAGGCTTTGACTTTTATTCTGTATACAACATAGTGATGGCTTCCGAGCAGAAGCTGCCAGAAGAGTGAATGGGTCATTTTTTATCTGCTTCTTGGCTTTCCAAGCCTGAAGTGGTTAAAAAAAGTTACAAATGATGGAACATACAGTATGCACAGCAAGTCATTTTTACATTGCTGTGCATATCTTCAGTTCATCAAAGCTTTTTTTTTTTTGTGCAAAAATTGGCTGGAGTAAGATTTGTGGCGAGGTGCACAAAACAGCGCACACCACTATGCGCCTCGCCTGATTTATTAAGAGGTGTGAGTGATGGTGAGGAAAACCAGCCAGGGCACCATCCATTGGGAGGCTGCTCATACACAGAGACCCCATTCATTATTGCATTTTTTTTGTCTAGTTTTTCATTTGTGACTTTTTTAGCATTATTTATGTGCACTTTATTTAGGCCATGTTCACATTTTCCGTGTTTGGTCAGTATTTGTAAGCCAAAACCAGGGGAGGAACAATCAGAGGAAAAGTATAATAGAAACACGTCACCACTTTTGTATTTTTCACCCACTCCTGGTTTTGGCTTGTATACACTGTGTTCCAAATTATTATGCAAAAAGTGTTTAGGAGTGATAAGGGAAGAATTTGTTTGTTTGTCAGTTAAACTCATTGATGGTGATGTGTGTCACGGCTCTTTATATCACTGTAAGCAATTGCAGACACCTGTGCTAATTAGTTTGGCAGGTGTGTCCAATGAAAGGCAAGACTACTTAAGAAGGCTGTCCCACATTATTAAGCAGCCTACATTTTCTGCCAAAATGGGAAAGAAAAAGGATGTGTCGGCTGCTGAGAAGCAACAAATTGTGGAGTGTTTAGGTCAAGGCATGACTACAATCAACATTGCCAAGACACTTCATCCTGATCATCGCACAATCAAGAAGTATGTAGCTGATTCACAGTACACACATGTGCGTGCTGATAAGGTAAAATTGAGGACTCTTTCCTACAGGCAATTAAGTCAGGTTAAAAGAGCAGCGGCAAAAAAGCCTTGTAATAGCAGCAGACAAGTTTTTGAAGCTGCTGGTGCCTCCAACGTCCGCCGAACAACAAGATGCAGGGTCCTTCAGAGGTTTGCAGCTGTGCGTAAGCCATCGTGTCGACCTCCTCTATCCACTGCACACAAGCATAAACGGCTCCAGTGGGCCAAACCATACATGAAGACTGACTTCAAAACTGTTTTGTTCACGGATGAGTGCCGTGCAACGCTCGATGGTCCAGATGGATGGAGTGGAGGATGGCTGGTTGATGGACACCCCATGCAAACACGGCTATGGCGCCAACAAGGAGGAGGTGGAGTAATGTTTTGGGCTGGAATCATGGGGAGAGAGATTGTCGGCCCCTTTAGGATCCCTGAAGGGGTAAAGATGAACTCCATAATGTATGTGGAATTTCTCAAACAGCACTTTCTGCCATGGTTCAAGAAGAAGAACCGTGCATTCCGCAGCAAGATCATTTTCATGCATGATAATGCCCCGTTTCATGCTGCACATAACACATCTGCATCTCTGGCTGCTATGGGCATAAAAGGGGACAAACTTATGGTGTGGCACCCATGCTCCCCTGACCTCAACCCCATTGAGAACCTCTGGAGCATCATCAAAAGGAGTGTCTATGATGGCGGGAGGCAGTTCACATCTAAGCAACAGCTCTGGGAGGGTATTCTGTCCTCATGCAAAACGATTAAAGCAGAAACCATCCAAAACCTGACAAATTCAATGGACGAGAGAGTTCAGAAGCTCCTTTCGAACAAGCGGTCCTATGTGCAAATGTAACATCACCTAGAATAAAGTTTTGAGTTGAAAACTGTTTGATTTCAGTCTGTAATAACCTGCTAATGCTTATAATTTCAAAAATGACCATTTTTTTGTTCTTTATTCAAATGAAAAGGTTGAAAACTCTGCTGTGCATAATAATTTGGAACATGCATTTTGAGTGCAGATTGAGTGTTTTATTTTTTTTAAAATATACTGTTATCATAGGCAGTTTGTACAAAAACCTTTCAATTGTACTCTAATAGTTATTTGACTGGAAAATTACAATGACTGCAATTCATATAGGTAATTTGGGAAAATCTGAGAAAATATTATTTGCATAATAATTTGGAACACAGTGTATACTGATGTAAATTACTGAACGTGTGAACGTGTCCTCAAAGTCTACTTTACGAGTTCATTTTTTTTTTTTTTTAGTTTTTCTTATTGCTCACCACTGTGGCTGAAGTTTAGACTTTTCAGATGTCTTCGACTGATTTGTCATCTGCTACTTTTAGATATACCAGAAAATGGTCATGCAATTTTCTAACTTTTTTTTTGTCTTTGCGCAAAAGTCATTAACCACATGGGTCTGACTGCGCCCTAACACTGACAGTACAGAAATCTTACAATGTGTTTATTAAAACCCCATAAGTCCCATAGTGAATCTAAACTGTAAAACATATTTTACAGAATTATATAAAATAGAACTCTAGTATGCATAATTTTTTGCTGCATTGCAAATAACCTGATCTATAAAACTACATTATTTAATCCATGTGATAAACATTGATCTTCCCGAGAAACTGCCTTCAGAGATTATTCTAAATGAAAGGAGGAGTTATCAGTGTGAGACATGTCATGACTGACAGTCTGCTCTCCTGATCGACATGTCTCACACTAGATCATGTAAAGTAAGCTCTGAAGGCAGATTCTCAGGAAGATATATGTCCTGCCAATAGATCAAGAAAAAATGTGGATTTCTTCGGAATAAGACATCGGATTGCAAATATCAATATATAATTTTATTCCGCTTCTTATGACCTACATACCCATATAGACGGCATAGGAGGGTAGATTCTACAGACAGATTCCCTTTAATTGGGATATTTTCTGGCTTGTGATAACAGTCACAACTTATAGAAAGTGTAGGTGCTGTTTACAGAAAAAAGTAGCCCTGTTTTATTAATCCTGTGCAACCCCTTTTAACAACTTCCAAAAAGAGTGCTATTTAGGGATGAGCAAACGTGCTCGGCAATACTCTCTCACTCTAGTATCCTGGTGCTCGGCACTCGACGAGCTTTGGCTGGTGCTCAGATTTGAAGCTTCAATCCCCACCCCGCATGTTTGGCGGCTGTTACACAGCCAATAAACATGCAGGGATTACCGGTCAGTCACTGTAATGTCGTAACCATCTTGGTAGTGGCATTACTGTGATCGGTTGGTCACATTACCTCATCAGAGGTTATAAAAGGACAGGTGCCGCCGAGCTCGGCACACTGATGCAATAGTACAGCACGGGGACAGTTGTGATTGGAGGGAGAGAATAGTTATCCAGGCCTGTGAACCATCATACTAACAGTCCTTCTAAGAGCTAATCCTTTGCTTTGCTGTTTGTATCCGATACATTCTGCATTTAGCCTAGGTACAGTTGCAGGAACAGGGAGAGAGGCAGAATTCAGTCTCTAGGCAGGGCTTAGGGCTTTGCAGTCCATTGCTAAAGATATAGCAGCTGCATGTGACCATATTCTTCCCTTTTTTTTTTTTAGGGGGGGTGGTGAAAATATTGACTATATTGTCATCCATAGAGTAATACATGCCTTGTGTTATATACCACCAAAATGTAACAATCCAAAAAAGCATAAAATTTTTTTTCTGGATTCAATTAGTCATCTGACGCGCCCCCTGGGCCGTGGGGTACAAGGTGACGGGCCGGTCGGTGCAGGGGATGTCACAGTGGCAATGACCCGGTCCGCGACCCAGGGCGGTCAATGAAAGGGGATTATAGTTTTTGTGGTTTAATGTTCATGATGCCACCTGTGGTATACTGCTATATGGGGCCGCCGCTGCGGTGCAGATCCTCTGGAGCTGATGATGACGCAGCAGAGTTGGTTCAGCTCTCCACAGGCAGAGCTTAGCTCCAGGGCAGTAAGTAATGATTAATGAGGTAGATATTGCTGTGCAGTGTAGTGCAGGTGATGGCACAGATAATAATTCTAGGACACAGTGGGGTGCAGTCTTCAAGGTTTACTCACAGTTGTTGAACTCCAGGTTACCAGGACCAGGGTATACCAAGGCAGGGGTTCAGCAAACTCCCAGGTGGTTCAAGAGTACGTAACGGGACCCCGGTCTGTGCGCCATCCTCGGTCGTCTTCCTGTGCTGGCTCTCGCCCTCCTGCCCTGCGCCTCGCAACCAGTGTCACAAGCCGGTAACCTTGGATTTTGGCGGGCAACCTACAGTCCCCTGAATCCTATGTGGCTACCTTTTTAGTGATGTAGTTGCGGTTGTGAGTAGTGTTGAGCCACCCCCGTAGTGTTCGAGTTCGGTTCGTCGAACACCCGTGTGTTCTCCGAACTGTTCGTTGAACTGTTCGTCGAACACCTTCGAACACCGTTAAAACCAATGGCAGGCAAACAAAAACACATAGAAACACATAGAAAACACCTTCAAAGGTGTCCAAAAGCTGACAAACTGCTCTGAAGACACAACTAACACATGGAAAAGTGACAAGTACATATAGTCATGCGAAAAGAAAAGAGGTGGAGGAGTAAAAGGAGGGGGAGACACAGATATAGGCATGTCATGCCCTTCTAAAATCCAAAAAGTGAGAAGCCGACACGTTCAGTCCGCTCCTGCCCGTGCCACCTCCGTGTCGCCGGGTTTGTGCCAGAGCCGCGGTGAACCCTGACGGCCAGCCCCCCTCTCCCAATACTGGTGCCTGTCCGCTGGTGGGTCGAGCGAGCCCCCCTGTGATGGAGGCAGCTCTAAGCTTTTTAATTTAAATTGTCTCTCTAATTTGAATGAATACACTTTAAATCCATTTACAAGGATCTATTGGAGGGCAAGTCTCATGCCAGCAGCCGCGTAATTCCAGCTCCAGTAGCGTCCACTAAAGCTGCTGCAGTTAAAAAGCTTTTATAAGGATCGAGCTCGGCTGTCCACCGCAAGGCATCCTACTGCCAGTCCCAACCCCTATGCCTTGGGGTGCCTCCTGATGCTCTTCACTGAGTATCCCGTGGTCCCGAAGCATTTCCTTTGAAAAAATTAAGTGTCAAAACTACAGGTGGTGTAGCTTGCTTAACAGCCGGGATAATCCGCTGACTAGCAGACACTGCTACTAGGCACAAAGTATTTCTTGGGCTAGATGCAGTTAAAAATTTGTAATTAGATACTCTCGTTGGATGCTGAGAAAGCATTCCATAGAGTCTCCTGGCACGCCAGATATAATTCTCTTAAAAAGCTTGGGGTAGGGGTCTAGGGGACCCTTTTATAGCCAAAATCACAGCCCTGTATCGCAATACGTCACCTAGGCTGAAGATTAATGGAACTGTATTACCCTGAGGGCTCGGTTGCTACAGAGGTATTGCACCTCACCCAGAGGTGTGATATCTCACTCTCAGGTAAGGATGGAGTGTGGATCAGGACCCGACACCTGCATGCATTACACCACATTGCCGTGGGGCAGGGCGACCAATATGCCCCTGAGATGGGCACGACAGTCCCTGTCCCTGGCTGGAGTGGGGGGAGGGAACACTGAGGAAGGGGAACCCTGTAGTGCAGGAGCAGGGAGGAAGCAGTTCCTGGGTGCATTGAGAAGGGAGTATAAAAGGTGGGCACCATCTTAGTTCAGTGCAGAGAAGTCTGAGCAGAAGTGGCAGGGAGCAGGGGCTCTGCATGAGCTCTGCTCCGGAGGCGGGCCTAGTAACAGAGGCCCAGGCCTGGAAGAGGGAGAAGGAAGGAAAAGGAGCAGAGAAGGCTCCAGGAACGAGGAACGAAGGGATCCCAGGGGTGCGGACAGGCGAGTCGCCACCGCACGCCCGAATCCACCTGCGTGGAGGGGTCAGGCCAAAGGGGGAGACCGGTCCCCGAAACTAGTGGAGGCAGGAAACGACCCTCAGCTAGAAACAGGAGGCTGTGACATTTTATGTGGCGCAGCCCCTCGCTACACCCGCTAGGAAGGCACCACATAGGGTCAGGGAAACTGGCGCCAAGTTTACCAAGAGGAGGCCCGAGGCAGCCGGACAGAAGGGTTGGTAAGAAAGGCCAGACAAAGGACACACAAAGGGGGTCCTGTGAAGCGCTCCAAAGTTATCTGGGAGTTGTCTGAGCCCCTCACCTGGTGAGCACAGTACGACGTGGGCAGCCGTTACCTGCAGACGTGGTCTGGATAATAAGAACTGTGAGTAAAGGCCCTGGACTGCATCACTGACTCCGTGTCGTTACTGCTGCTGCCCTGCACCATCACCCCCATCCTCCGCATACACTGCCCTGAGGCTGTACTCCTCCCGTGGGGAGTTATGCTACGCTCTGCTGCACCCACAACACCAGCCTCAGCGGTCTGCCCTGGAGCGGCGGTTCACTCTGACCGCAATCCACGGGTGGCGTAGTCGGACATTTAAACATCAAAACCGCATAAATAGTTCCGCCACTGGTTTGACCGCCCTGAGCCACGGAACCGGGTCGCCGCCACGGAGACTACAACCACCAGCATCCACCAAAAAGGGTCCGGCTCCGGGTGTCCCAAGGCCCAGGGGGCGCGTCAGAACATTTTCATCACCTTTCACAATCACCAATGGGACAAGGCAGGGATGTCCTCTGTCCCCTCTCTTATACATCCTAGTGACGGAGCACCTGCTCTCATCAATTCGCCATAACCCCAATATTAGGTGGATTGAGGTGGGAGGCACCGAGTACAAGTGCTCTCTATTTGCTGATGATGTCCTAGTATATATCACTCAATCACATATATCCATCCATGCTGTTATGGCTGAAATAGATCACTTTGTTACATGGTCAAATTTTAAAATCAATGCAGCGAAGTCTGAGGCCCTCGATGTCTCCCTCCCCAAATCCATATAAGATTCCATCCAGTCCAACTTTCCCTTTGCCTGGCCCTCACAGGGTATCAAATACTTAGGAATTCCTATTCATAGAGACCTCTCCCATCTATGTTATCTTAATTTTGGGCCCTTTATTGAACAACTCCATACAGACCACGGTTGGCAAGTTAGAACTGTAAGATTCACTACGTGAACCACTGGTGTTTTGTGGAAAAGCACATGTACACTGTGTTCCAAATTATTATGCAAAAAGTGTTTAGGAGTGATAAGGGAAGAATTTGTTTGTTTGTCAGTTAAACTCATTGATGGTGATGTGTGTCAGGGCTCTTTATATCACTGTAAGCAATTGCAGACACCTGTGCTAATTAGTTTGGCAGGTGTGTCCAATGAAAGGCAAGACTACTTAAGAAGGCTGTCTCACATTATTAAGCAGCCTACATTTTCTGCCAAAATGGGAAAGAAAAAGGATGTGTCGGCTGCTGAGAAGCAACAAATTGTGGAGTGTTTAGGTCAAGGCATGACTACAATCAACATTGTGCGATGATCAGGATGAAGTGTCTTGGCAATCAAGAAGTATGTAGCTGATTCACAGTACACACGTGTGCGTGCTGATAAGGGCAAATTGAGGACTCTTTCCTACAGGCAATTACGTCAGGTTGAAAGAGCAGCGGCAAAAAAGCCTTGTCATAGCAGCAGACAAGTTTTTGAAGCTGCTGGTGCCTCCAACGTCCCCCGAACAACAAGATGCAGGGTCCTTCAGAGGTTTGCAGCTGTGCATACGCCATCCTGTCGACCTCCTCTATCCACTTCACACAAGCAGAAACGGCTCCAGTGGGCCAAACATTACATGAAGACTGATTTCAAAACTGTTTTGTTCACGGATGAGTGCCGTGCAGCGCTCGTTGGTCCAGATGGATGGAGTGGAGGATGGCTGGTTGATGGACACCCCACGCAAACACGGCTACAGCGCCAACAAGGAGGAGGTGGAGTAATGTTTTGGGCTGGAATCATGGGGAGAGAGATTGTCGGCCCCTTTAGGATCCCTGAAGGCGCTAAAGATGAACTCCATAATGTATGTGGATTTTCTCAAACAGCACTTCCTGCCATGGTTCAAGAAGAAGAACCATGTATTTCACAGCAAGATAATTTTTTTGCATGATAATGCACCATCTCATGCTGCACAAAAAACATCTGCATCTCTGGCTGATATGGTCATAAAAGGGGACAAACTTATGGTGTGACCCCCATGCTCCCCTGACCTCTACCCCATTCAGAACCTCTGGAGCATCATCAAAAGGAATGTCTATGATGGCGGGAGGCAGTTCACATCTAAGCAACAGCTCTGGGAGGGTATTCTGTCCTCATGCAAAACAATTGAAGCAGAAACCATCCAAAACCTGACAAATTCAATGGACGAGAGAGTTCAGAAGCTCCTTTCGAACAAGGGGTCCTATGTGAAAATGTAACATCACCTAGAATAAAGTTTTGAGTTGAAAACTGTTTGATTTCAGTTTCTAATAACCTGCTAATGCTTATAATTTCAAAAATGACCATTTTTTTTGGTCTTTATTAAAATGAAAAGGTTGATCGAAAAGTTTGGGGGATCTAAGAGTGTGGCAACCCAGTAGTCATGATTACTTCGAATTCTGACAATATGAGGGTCATGTTGCAGGTAGTGCAGCAAGAAGGCACTTATGTGTCTTGCGCATCTCGGAGCCCCAAAATTATTTTCCGGGCTAGATGCAGCTAAAAATTATTATTAATTTTAAATCTGGTGGAGCTTAGTATAGATGGCCTAATAGGATCAGTGCTGCACACTGCTACAAAGCCCAAATTATTTTCCAGCCAAGATACAGATAAACATGATTAGTAATTTTAAATCTGGTGGAGCTTATTATAGATGGCCTAATAGAATCAGTGCTGCACACTGCTACAAAGCCCAAATTATTTTCCAGCCAAGATACAGATAAACATGATTAGTAATTTGAAAGCTTAAAACGGTTGGTAGGGTGATTTTAACCAATCATCCATCTTTTACTCTCCCCAGGATGACACAGGGGTAGAAAAGTCATTTCGGATCCATGATTTGTTCATCTTTATGAACGTGAGTCTGTCTACATTATCAGTGGAGAGCCGCGTGCGCTTATCTGTCAGCACACCACCAGCAGCGCTGAACACACGTTCAGACAGAACGCTGGCTGCGGGGCTTGACAAGATCTCCAAGGCGTAAGTGGCTAGCTCCGGCCATTTATCCAGATTGGAAGCCCAAAAAGAGCAAGGGTCCAGTGACACAGTCATGGCTTCAATGTTTACTTGGAGATACTCCTGTATCATCGTCTCTAGGCGTTGACTATGTGTCAGACTTCTTGTCTCCTGTGGCCTTGCAAAGGATGGGCTAAAAAAGTGGTGAAATGATTGCGCAAAATTGATGTTACCAGCAGATACTGTGGTTCTGTTACGGTTTGAGTGCTGAACACTTGACGGTCCCACGGTTGGCAAGTTGGAACTGTGAGATTCACTACGTGCACCACTGGTGTTTTGTGGAAAAGCACATGTAAGATTCTGCAACAGTCTCTGCTGATACTCCTGCATGCGTGCATCCCTTTCTATGGCAGGAATAATTTCTGCAAATTTACTTTTGTACCGGGGATCTAACAGTGTGGCAACCCAGTAGTCAGGATTATTTCTAATTCTCACAATTCGAGGGTCATGTTGCAGGTAGTGCAGCAAGAAGGCACTCATGTGTGTTGCGCATCCAGGAGCACCAAGTCCCTGTTGTGTTGGTGGCGAGGTAACAATCATGCTTCCTTCCTCTGTCCTCTCCCCCCAACCTCGCACAACAGAAATGTGATCAAGGTCTCCCTCATCTGATGAGTCTTCCATCAGTTCGTCCTCCACTTCTTCCTGGGCTCCTGCACCTTCCTCACTAGTTTGGCTGCTACCATGCGCCCTGGTAAAACCATCTCCCCCACCCTCACATGCCTGCCGCCTTGGTGCTGCCGACCGTCTGGACCTTGCAGATGTTAGCCCTTCCGCATACAACTCCTCCTCCTCTACTTCCTCCACCTCCTCTTGTGCCACCACCTGACTCCGAATTCTGTTTAACATGTGCTCCAGCATGTAAATCACCGGAATAGTCATGCTGATAATGGCATCGTCAGCACTAAACATCTTCGTCGCCATTTCAAAACTGTGCAGAAGGGTGCATAGGTCCCTGATCTGAGACCACTCCTCCAGCGTGATTTGCCCCACGTCTGGATCTCGTTGGCCCAGGCTATACGTCAGAACGTATTGCACCAGGGCTTGTCGGTGCTGCCACAGTCGCTGCAACATGTGCAGAGTTGAATTCCACCGGGTAGGCACATCGCATTTTAGCCGGTGAAGTGGCAGGCCCAACAACTTCTGTAGAGATGTAAGTCGCTGAGCTGCGGGATGCGAACGGCGGAAGTGAGCACACAGCGACCGTGCCCTCTGCAGAAGGCCATCTAGTCTGGGATAGTGGGCTAAAAATTGCTGGACAACCAGGTTCAACACGTGAGCCATACAAGGCACGTGTGTGACATTGCCCCGGCGAAGGGCCGCACCCAGGTTTGCAGCATTGTCGCACACGGCCTTCCCTGGTTTCAGGTCCAGTGGAGACAACCATTCATGAAATTGGTTCTCCAGAGCTGACCACAACTCCTCAGCTGTGTGACTCACATTTCCCAGACATTTCAAAGTAAAAACCGCCTGATGACGTTGAGCCCTACTGCCAGCATAGTAAGGAGGTGTGCAGGATCCCTTCTGTGCAGTTAGAAAGCTTGTGGCATGACCAGACAGGCTTTGGGTGCAGGTGGAAGACCGAGAGGAGGTTGAGGAGGCAGAAGCAGTGGAGGAACTTTGACATAAAGAGGATTGACGCACAACTCGTGGGGACGGCAAGACTTGGACAGCAGCCCCTTGTCCTGCTGTCACCATAGTTACCCAGTGCCCAGTCAGCGACATGTAACGCCCCTGTCCATGCCTACTCGTCCAAGTGTCTGTGGTGAAATGCACCCTGTCACACACAGAGTTTCTCAAAGAAGCGGTGATGTTGTGTGCGACATGCTGGTGGAGCGCAGGCACACCTTTCTTTGAGAAGTAGTGCCGACTGGGCATCTGGTACTGGGGCACTGCGACGGACATAAGGTCTTGAAAATCCTCTGTGTCCACCAGGCGGAAAGGCAGCATTTCTGTAGCCAAGAGCTTGCAGATGGTGAAATTCAACCTCTTAGCTTTCTCATGGCTAGGAGGAAATGGTCTTTTACTTGTCCACATCTGAGGGACCGAGGGCTGGCTATTGTGCTTAGACGGGGTTGATAAGGGTGTCCCCGGCAAACTGCCGGTCTGTGAGGAAGATGCAGGCGGACATGTTAGGTTGCCTTGATCCAAAGGTGGTGCTATCGATGCCGGACAGCGCTCAACACCAGCTGGTGTTACCACCTCCAAAGAAAATGATGACCTGCCAATCACGCTGGCTGTTGCGGGTAAAGAGGTGGCAGGTCTGCGCCCCAAAACAGGTGTGACTGCTGTCCCCCCAGTCACAGAGGATGAAGAGGCCGCGGATGCACAAGATATGGCAGACGGCGGTTGGCCCGGCCGGCTAGGCCGCATTGTAGCACACTGAGCTTCCCACTGCAACTTATGCTTCATGTCCATGTGCCGGTTCATGCATGAAGTACTCAAACTATGTATTTTTTGGCCTCTACTTAGCTTTTGCTGACAAATGTTACAGATAACACGAGTTGGGTCATCTTTATCAATCTGAAAAAATGCCCAGGCTATGCAAGGCTTAGCACCCATGCGACCTGAAGAGCCACCACGACTTGTGGTGAGAGGCAGAGTTGTGTTTGAGGATGCAGTTGTTGACGTGCTTCCAGTACTACGTCTCTGTCCAGGAAGGCGCAACCTGACCTCGTCGTCACTAGCATCTTCCTCCACCTCCTCTGCTGACCTCATCTCTTGGCTGACTGTGGGTTGACAGTAAGTGGGATCTCCAACCTCATCATCATCACCCTGTGCGTTATCACACCCGTCGTCCTCAGAGCCAACCTGTTCCTGCCCTGACAAAAAACTAAAGTTGTCGCTCCAATCAGGTATTTGAGTCTCATCATCGTCTTCCTCATTGTCTCCACCAACAGGAGTTACAGTTTGGGAATGAGGGTCTACATTATGGTCAGAACCTTCTGCGTCTGGTCCTGGATCCGACTCATAAAGATTCTGGGCATCAGTGCAGATCATTTCCTCGTCTGGATTCACAGAAGCGCTGGAGTCGACCTCTGATTCCCAGGCTATAGTATGAGTAAACAGCTCTGCAGACTCAACCATCTGTTCTACCTCATACTCAGACGGGCAGCTGGAGATTTGGGAGCTGTGAGGAAGCAAGTGCGATTGGGGTGACACCTTTGAGGACTGGAGTATTTATGATGTTGAAGTTGATGTGGAGGAGAGCCCACTTAAAGGAGCACTTGATATCAGTTGAAGCACCTGCTGTTTTTGTGCCTCATCTGGAATTTGTAGCGATTGGCGTGGCCGTAAAAAAGGGATCTTATCACATTGTCCGCTAAAAGAAGTAGACATTTTAGTTTGGCTGGAAGATGGTCTTTCTTCTGCAGATGTTACTGTTGCTTTAACACCTACCCCACGGACACAACCTTTTTTCCCCTTCCCAACACGCCTATTCCCCTTTCCACCAGCAGCAGGCCTTTTTCCACTCATTTTGGTGGTTAACTAATTCACAATTTTGGAGTTGTTTGCACAAAAAAACAATGGATGGGAACCGAGCAGAGCTGAGTGGCCAAACTGTGGTATTAGGCCAAAACTATTGGCTGGGTTAGATGCAGAAAAAAATTATATTCAATTTGCAACCTGATGGAGGTCAGTATAGATGGACTAATAGAACAAGTCCCACACACATCTAGAAGCCCAAATATTTTTTCAGAGGTAGATGCAGAAAAAAATATATTCAGTTTGCAACCTGATGGAGGTCAGTATAGATGGACTAATAGAGAAAGTCCCACACACTGCTAGAAGGCCAAATATTTTTTCAGAGGTAGATGCAGATAAAAATTATTTTTAATTTGCAACCTGATGGAGGTCAGTATAGATGGACTAATAGAGAAAGTCCCACACACTGCTAGAAGGCCAAATATTTTTTCAGAGCTAGATGCAGAAAAAAATTATATTCAGTTTGCAACCTGATGGAGGTCTGTATAGATGGATTAATAGAACAAGTCCCACACACAGCTAGAAGCCCAATATTTTTTCAGAGGTAGATGCAGAAAAAAATATATTCAGTTTGCAACCTGATGGAGGTCAGTATAGATGGACTAATACAACAAGTCCCACACACAGCTAGAAGCCCAATATTTTTTCAGAGCTAGATGCAGAAAAAAATTATATTCAATTTGCAACCTGATGGAGGTCAGTATAGATGGAGTAATAGAACAAGTCCCACACACAGCTAGAAGCCCAAATATTTTTTCAGAAGTAGATGCAGAAAAAAATTATATTCAGTTTGCAACCTGATGGAGGTCTGTATAGATGGATTAATAGAACAAGTCCCACACACTGCTAGAAGCCCAATATTTTTTCAGAGGTAGATGCAGAAAAAAATATATTCAGTTTGCAACCTGATGGAGGTCAGTATAGATGGACTAATACAACAAGTCCCACACACAGCTAGAAGCCCAATATTTTTTCAGAGCTAGATGCAGAAAAAAATTATATTCAATTTGCAACCTGATGGAGGTCAGTATAGATGGAGTAATAGAACAAGTCCCAAACACAGCTAGAAGCCCAAATATTTTTTCAGAGCTAGATGCAGATAAAAATTATATTCAGTTTGCAACCTGATGGAGGTCTGTATAGATGGATTAATAGAACAAGTCCCACACAAAGCTACAAGCCCAATATTTTTTCAGAGGTAGATGCAGAAAAAAATTATATTCAGTTTGCAACCTGATGGAGGTCAGTATAGATGGACTAATAAAGAAAGTCCCACACACTGCTAGAAGGCCAAATATTTTTTCAGAGCTAGATGCAGAAAAAAATTATATTCAATTTGCAACCTGATGGAGGTCAGTATAGATGGACTAATAGAATGATGCTATGCCCAAAACATTTTACTTCACTAGGTGCAGTAAAAAAATTGGTATTCTATACACAGGTGGTCTATCTTGCAACACAGATAGGCTACTCCACTGACTAACACACTCTGCAATAGGCCAAAAAGGATTAGCTTTGCTAGATTCAGCCAAATGCTGTGAAAAAAACTTGCACAGCACTGGCACAGACCTGCCTGGCAAAAACTGATAGGAACTGATGTAACCTAGTCCTGAAAAGGACTCCAATTACAATTAGTCTTTACTCCCACAACCTATCTATTTAAGAGCACAGACCTGCCTGATAAAAGTCGTAGGAAATGCTGTAACCTAGTCCTTAAAGGGACTGCAAACACAACTATTCCCTACTCCCAAGCTATCTGTAGATTTGTGCGAAAATTGGCTTGAAATTAACAAGGTATAGCGCACACAGCAACAGCGGTGCCGTCTAACACGCAGCTGCAGCAGTGAGAAAATGGTGGCGACGGGGAAAATGGCTTGGTCTTATAGGGCAAGGACATGTGACATACACTGCCAATGACACATGCCCTTGCTTGTGTGAAAAAAAGCACTTCGCTCCGTGTGTGCGCTGCTGATAGGCTGACAGACTGCACCTCCCCACTGTAAATGCGGGAAAGAGAAAAAAAAATGGAGATCTTCATTATTCCTGCAGAGATCCATCCCCTGCCCCTCCCCCCACCCCGCTGTACACTCAAACTGCGTATTAACATTAATTTTCATCATTACTGAGAAAAAATCCAGTTATGATTTTGGTGCACGAACAGTTATCGAACATAACCTCGAACAGCCGAATTTTGCTCAAATCGTTCGTGTTCGCCGAACGGCTCGAACACCGCCCAAAACAGCTCGAATTTGAGATTGGCGAACAGTTCGAGTAGAACAACGCTCATCTCTAGTTGTGAGCAGCTGCACCCTGGAAGTACAGAAGCCTCCGGTTTCTAGCTGAGCCTTGTAGTTCTCCACTAGTTAGGGGCCGGTCTCCGCCTTTGCAGCCTGACCCCACCACGTTCCTGCAGATTTGGGCGCACGGGTGGCTTCCGCACTCGCCGTGCCCCTTGGATACCCTCACTTCTGGAGCCTTTCCTCTGCTCCCTTCCTCGTCCTGCCAGTCTTCCTGGGCCTGTCACTCCTGGCCCACTCCTCTGAGCAGAGCTCCTACAGAGCTCCTGCTCCCACCCCTTCTCCTCAGGCTGTCTTCTCTGACTGGACTCGACTCTCTCCCTCTCTGTAGATGGTTCCCCTTTTTATACTCCTACTGAAGTGCTCCCCAATCCTGCTTCCTCCACCCACACCCACTACATGGTTCCACCCTCCAGCTAGGGACCAGGGACTGTGCTCTCCCTTAGGAGCAATTTCACCCTTCCCTCTGAAGTGGAGTGTAATGGATGCAAGTGCGTGGGTCCTGGGCAGTACTCCGTCTGTGATGCCTCTTACTCGAAAAAGCCCTTTTCTTTACCCTGGGAGATGGGGGACTCGGAGTCGGGTCCTGTGATGGAGAGATGGGGTGCAGCCGTGGCCCGGACCCGACCTGTGCTCAGGGCCGTCACAGTTTAAAAAGGATGGTATGGGCTTATCCGGGTTGAGTGGCTGATTTACGACTACGCCACCTGTGGCACCTGGTGAAGGCCACCAGCGCCGCTGCAGTCCGCTGAGGCATGGTGTTATGGCGGCCAAAGTTATTACTACTCCCCACAGGCGGAGCGAGGTCTCAGGGCAGAGGGACAGGATGGAGGGGGTAGTAGTAGAGGAGAACGGATGCCGCGTCGCGCTGTGTGGCGCAGAATAAACAGTCCAGAGGCCATAGGGGTGAACTTCCAAGACTTTACTCACTTTAGAGATGGCAGAAGGAAGGTGACTCCCTGCTCCCCGCGGAGTCCTGCGGTCACCAGGGATGGGGGTCCGACAACCTCCGAGTAAGTCCAGCATTCAGTCGGGAACCTACACCAGAGTGTTCCTGAACTACAGACCGAATCCTTTCCTGTCCGTATGTGTGCAAATAGGCCGGGTCTCCCTCTGAACTCCTCTCAGAACTAGGGCACGGGTGGCAGCTCCGCTCCGTCTGATACCCGGTGGGATCCTCAGGGCCTACCGGGCTTTCCCGACCAGGACATGGAGTAGCATGGTCGGGTGTTGGGGGCCGGTACCCCTCTTGCAGCCGGACTCCCTCTGAATATATCAGCATGGCGAGGACAGGTGGCGTACACCGCTCCGTCTGCATCCTGCCTGGGATCCATTTGCTATGGAGCCACACTCTTAAGCTCCGGGCCTTCTTGGTCCTGATCCTTGACCGGGTCGAGACATTCCTTGTCTACAACCTACCCCTCGTCCCAAGGCCGGGGTACGAGGGCCGTGTCTCCCTCCCCTGCAGGTCCACACAGGATCTGCGCTCCGGGAGGGAGGTCACAGTGCCAGACTTGACTACCACTGTCAGTCAGAGAACGATCAAAGAACAGTCAAAGACCAAAACCAAAGATGGCTTTCTATTAAATATGAAATTTAAAGTGTCACTAACTTGTAGGTCCTCCATCCTCACCCACTAACTGGTTCCCCTAACTCTGGGTTCCCCAGTCTCCCTGTAACCAGGAGGGCAGCACCTAGTGCATACTAGCCCCCTCTGGTGGAGAAATGTGGTGTTGGATGCAAAGGTTGGGTCACGACTATCACACTGTTCTTACCTCAGAGGAGGAACACTACACTCCATTAGAGAAGTGCAGCATCCCTGTGGCGGTCGAACCCTCAGGGGCGCCACACATTACCTGAGAGTGGGATACCACACCTCTGGGTGAGATGCAGTACCGCTGTGGCGACTGAACCCGCAGGGGCGCCACACATCCGTACTGTATTACATGCTTTGTGTTACATTTCGGTGGTATATAACACTCACTAATTGAGAAATGAACGGGTCTGGGAGAGGCTCCTCGAGGCGTCTCAAGATGGGGCTACCATCCCAGACAGATCGGACTGTCCTTGGAGTTCTCCACCTCCTATGTGGGAGCAGGCGACTGTCCAGGTGACGCAGGGGGCTGTCGCCCATTTCTACATGTCGGGGGGGGGCTCCGGCACTAACCAAAGCCGGGTCAGTTACAGCCCAGGCACCTGGGAATCTGGTTCCAGGAAGCAGGTGGGGGCAGTCACCCCAGCCTCTCTAGGAAGGAGAAGAAGCAGCAGACACTTGAAGAGGATTACTGTATTTCCCTCCTTATCATTTTCTACCAAAACTACACTTTCTTAATTATTTTATGAGGCACTCCATTTGGTGCTTTCAAGGGTGTATGGATGACCCTCCTTCTAATTTTTTTCTGGCTTTGCACTGTATGCAGAGCCTTTATGAGTGTAGGAGTATCACAACTACACTTTTTCTTAATATTTGAATGAGGCACTACAGTTGGTGTCTTCAATGGTGTATGGATGATCCTGCTTGTAATCTTTTTGGCAGGATTCGCACTTAGTGCATAGCCTTTATGAGTCTAGGGGTACCACTACATGAAAATTTGAACATTAATGTGTATGAGGCCCTCCTTTATGTCTAATACAGGGTATATCTGAGTCCCTCTTCCATCTAATTTTTGGCAGTTCCTGCTTCCTTCGTAAATTACACTGAAATTTTCCAGTTTTTTAATAAATTCAATTTTGGTTTACTGAAACTTTTTTTTTAGATCCTTTTTAAATGTTGCCTTATATACAAGTCATTATACAGGAAAAAAATGTTTCTTTGTTTTTTTTCCCTGTAAACTTCAATTTCGATTTTGGAATTTTTTATTGTCACTCCTTAAAGTGGAGTAAAAATGTGACCCCATTCTTCTCGGCAGCAATCTGGGAGTCAGATGTTTCCAGTGGTCTTCCCCATGCTGTTCTTCTCCTTCCATTCAGCAATTTTTTTCCATCCATTTCAACATTTTCACTGCCCTCCCCTCCCAAGACTCCCATTATACTTGTTACTCAAAAAGACCATCCGAGCATTTAGGAATTTCTCGGTTCGACTAACGAGCATCCGAGCACTTTGGTGCTCGCTCATCCCTAATGCTGTTCCATAATATAGTGGAGCGTATCCTCCTATGTTCATGTTTAGAATTTTCTCTTTTATTGTAACATCTGGACACGATTCTTTAGAAGGCTGATAAGTGGTTTTCTCCTACATGGTGACATTTAGCTAAAAGTTATTTACAGTAAAACTTACAAAACGCGCTGAATCATTTATCTCCCTACTTTCATACTGTCATTTCTTCAAGGAGAATACATTTTGGGGAGATTTCTTATTTATTTTGAAAGATGCGGGGTTGTTTTCTATTTTTTTCCTTTAACACACCCAGATACTAATGAAGAAACATTAATTAACATCTAATTACAGTGCAGAAAATTAACCTGCTGTCCCAGGAGTAATTAGAAGAGAATTCAGCCCGAGCTAACGGCATCTGATTCTGTGTGTAATGAATGTAATTGTTGGAGTGTGTCCAAATGAAATATACACAACATTTTCCTAGAAAGGGGAATAACGGAGGGTGGAAATGGAAGAACGCAAATAATTTCATGGACAAAAGGAGCTTGGTTTAAACCGGCAATTACCCGAAGCATGACTAGCATAAAAATGTTACCCGATTCACAGCTTCAGATACCAAGTTGTCAAAACGCTAAGAAATCAATTATTCAGCACACATTACCAGGGATTTTTTTTTCTATTGTAGAAAAGTGATTTCATTTTTCCTTGATTACTTATTTATTTTTATCATTTTTTTTTTTTTTTTTTTTTTTTTTTTTACCCATTTCCAGATCTTGAATATTTATCATTTATTAGTCTAGTAAAAGTGGGAGAAAAGATGTTTTGGAATACTTGACAACTCTCCCAAAAAATTTGGGTAGCTCCCAGAAAGAGTTGGCGAAACTCTGGGGCACCAACATGCTGCTCTTCTTAATATTTTTTTCTGTATGGTCCAACGATGCTGAAATATCAGATGAAGGCTTGATTCCCATGTAGGGGGTGAGAGCGTAACATAGAAAGGGGTATGTGTGTTCTGGAAAAAAAGGGCTTTAGAAAAAAATTCTGCACCGACGAGAAGTTGACAAGCATGTATATTGGTTCTTACTTTGAATTCCCAAAAATGAACATAATTAGGTTGTTATTTACATATGGCAAAAAAAACACCCAAAATGAAGTTCTTATGGGTGGAAAAAAACTCCATTATGTGTAGTTGCCACTGTCCCAAATTCGAAGGGACAATCCTGGCAGACTTAAACAACCCTATTCTGCCAACAGAAATGTTGCATTAAAGTATGCATTATGCCAGATTGTTCTTTGTCAAGTTGTGGTGTTTGTTTTTTTGTTTTTTTTGCTATATATTCCCAAAATTTGACCTTATCCACTAAAAGATATGCACTATCCTGGTTCAGCTTTTATTTTGGTTCCCCATGGCAGGCAAATCAGGGCAGTGCAAACTTCCTCAAATGCTGGCATCCTGGGCACCTCTTGCAATTACTAGGCTCCAACTACCTCATGGCATGGTGCATAACAATGATGTGAGGGCCTAGTAATCACAAAGGGAACCTAGGATACCATCATTTGAGAAAGTTTACAGATGTAGAAAGTACATCTGTAGAAAGTAGTTTGAAAAATTGTTTAGTTGGGGTGGATCTTTGAAGTCCTCAGTCCAGAAGAGCAGTCTGAAGACGTGGTTGCAGCAGAGCAGTACGAATGGAACTTTGTAAACTTTTAAAGGCAGGATGACCAAGAAAAAGGTAGAGCACAAAAGGTTGTGTAAAATAGAACAAGAGGCAGAATTTTACATCAGGTGTAGTGATGGGCGAGCACTAAAATGCTCAGGTGCTTGATGCTCGGGTCAAGCAAATTGGAATACTCGTGTGCTCAACCCAAGCAATGAACCCAATGTAAGTCTATGGGAAATTCGAGCATATTCCAGGCGGCTCCCCCGGTGGTCTGTAGAAGGCCTAAAAATTGCCCAAATTGATGGGAAAAGTGCTCAAATGAAATGGGAACAGCATGGGGAAGACCCCTGGGAAGCATTTCTGACTCCCAGGTCACTGTTGTCAACAACGTTGTCAGAGGTATTACGCCACTTTTACAGACTTATAATAAAACATACAAAAACAAATCCAAAATAGATTCTCCTGGGAAATATGTTAAGGAACATCCTTTCCAGGGTAATGACTTGTATATACGGCAAAATAAATAACCAAAACCAAATTGCTCCTCCACACCATGGGCTATGTTCACACGTAGCGTTTTTGATGCGTTTTTGCACTTTTGCATTGCTTTCAACCAAAACAAATGCATTCATTGGGAAATGTCTTTTTAACATTTTACGATTATGACCTTATCTGGCCATGTGGTGTGTGACACATCATCAGACACATGCATACAGTTCTGAAAAGACATGGGAACAGCATGGGGAAGACCTCTGGAAGCATCTGACTCCCAGGTCACTGCCTAAAAGTGTGCCTTCATAAGTGATCCTTTGCGCATGCGAAGATGCCTCCCGCCATGCACCTGTCATTGCAGACTTGCAACAATCACCGTCCACATCCTTGTTCCCAGTGCATCGTTCAGTTGTCCCTACCCCATTCCTTGGAAAGCAAGCGCAAGAATGCAGCCAGCCACCCACCCACTCACCCACAGACCGCAATAGTATACTGCCAAATTTTTGACAGCTGCTTGCACTTGAAATGTGACCTTTTAGGCTCGTGGAGGCAGAAGCTTTTCACAACCTCATGCCGGCGGCGGCCAGGTGTCCATACTCTGTCCCCAGCCGCCACTGTTTCTTCCGGTGTCATCTCTGCCTTCCATATGCACTGGTCCCACAACATTACCCGTGCCCTCCTCAGTGCACTTGCTGGGAAGGACCGCCTAACCACAAACAAGTGGCCAGAGACTGTTAGAACTCTCCTGTTAGTTTTTTTCTAGTTTGCTGGTCACATGACCATTTTTGCCTATTTAATCCGGCTCCGCCCTCCTGGCCTTGCTGGACTTCATTGTATTTACTACTCTTGAGCTAGCCTGGTGCTCTGTTACCGTTCTCTGTTAGTTTTGCTAGGTCTTCGGACCTACATGTTCTTTGTTGTGTGTTTGTCTTTGACTGCTACAATTTCTGCTAGGAGGTGTCCAACTTTATCCCAGTCCCTAGTTCTTGTAGGGATCCCTCCCTTGCATCTATAGGTCTTCGTACAGACTAGCCGAGGACTTTAGCGGGTCTGATCGCAGGATCAGGTTCCCCGTTACATCGTAGGGATCCAGTTTAGTTCTATTGTAGGGACAGATCTCCTGTCTTTCCTTAGTGCTTGTAGCAGATCATAACAGAGACGGTACGGAGCCAGTCCACAGCTTTTTTTGCTGACAGTTGAATTTCAACACAGCCATATTATTTAGCTCAGTGAAAGGACTGGCATGGAGGGAAACCGTATCTACTCTGGGTGTCATTTCTCCCAGGAAGTCCTCTAATGCAGCTTGTTGCAGAAGCAATGGCAGCCCGTCCAACATCAGCTCGCACTTGTCGATGGTGCTTTGACACACAAACATCTTTCTTTGCGCATTTAATTTCATGACTACAGAGTTGGGCCATGGCTTGATCTGAAATGCGGTTTGAGAAATAACATGCATAAGCATGTCCAATCCACACTAAAAAAGCAGCCATAGTGTCTAGGAACCTTCCCACACACTTTTCTTAGCCAGGACTGCTTCTCGGCAGGGTTGGACGGTCCCACCAGAGAATCCTCTGGTGTGCCTTGGCTTCTATCTCAGGAGAGTTCATGATAGCGCTAACTTTGCAGCTGCTATGGGGCTCTTGAGCAGGGGAGAAAGGTGAGCCCTCAGAATCAAATCCTCTTGTGGGCCCAATGTTTTTCAGTTTGAAACTGCTTCTCAGTGGGAGTTGTATTTCACCACAGCCATATTCTTTAGCTCGGTGAAAGGGCTGGCATAGAGGAAAACCGTATCTATTCCGGCTGTCATTTCTCCGTCACCAGGTTCCGCCCATTGTCACACACGACCATGCCTGGCTGTATGTTCAGCGGTGAGAGCCACAGATCAGGCTGCTGTGTTACAACTTTCAACAACTCTGCTGCGCTGGGCGGTTTGTCAATTAAGCATTAAGCATGTTATCTTCAGCACAGCCTGTTGACGCTTGGCCAAGGCAAGTGCTGCAGTGCTGTCAGCTTGTGACTGATGTGGTAATTTCGGAGAAGGAGGGAGGAGGTGCAGGAGCTGAACAATGTGATTACATTGAGGTTACATTGGTGACTGTTTGTTTTTTATACTAAAGAAAGATCCTATTGGTTTTTTTTTACGTTATTTAAGACAAATGCATTCACCAGGAAATGTCATTTTAACATTTTACAACCTTATCTGGCAATGTGGTGTGTGACACATCCTGTTTCATTTATGATGGAGGGACTCTGAAAGCCACAAAGCCTATTATTATAGGGCCATCAGGCAGCCCTCATTCGGTTGTGTTGAGCAGTCTGGCCCAATCCAGCCGTTGTTCATTTTTATAAGAATCAGCCTGTCAGCATTTTCAGTTGATAGGTGGATGCGCTTATCATTTATAATTCCACCAGCAGCAGTAAAAACCCACTCTGATAAAACGCTGGCGGGAGGCCAGGCCAGGACCTCCAAGGCATAGAGAGCCAGTTCATTCCACGTATCCACCTTGGATACCCAATAATTATAAGGCACAGAGGAATCACGGAGGACGTTGGTACGGTTGGCAAGGTACTCCCTCAGCATCTTCCCAAACTTTGCACTCCTTGTGAGAGTACCCCGCGCCTCAGGGCTTATGCGATGGGAGGGTCTGAGAAAATTCTTCCAGAACTTTGACAGTGTTCCCCTGCCTCTGCTGGATTGGAGTTGTGTTCTCTCGCCTGTAGTCCTTGTTTGTCCAACGAACTGTGACCTCTGCCACCATCGTTTTCACATGGGATTTTTTTTTAATAGTTCTGCAGCAGTGGCCTTCTGGTACTGCCCAATTTTTGTAGACCTGTCTGCCTCAGGAATAAGAGATATAAAGTTCTCCTTGTAGCGTGGGTATAGAAGTGTCACCAACCAGTAATAACTGTCACCTAAAATTTTGAGAACGCGAGGGTCATAGGAAAGGCAGCGCAACATATACTCAGCCTTGCGTGCCAGACTGCTAACAGGCAAGACTTCCGTGTCCTCACCAAGAGGACGAGTGACCTCCTCCTCCTACTCCTCCTCTTCCTCATTGTCACCCAATCCACGTTGGGATGAGATGAGGCTTGGCTGTGTGTAATCACCCAGTATGGTTCCTTGCTCCATCTCATCGTGCTCCGCCTGCAATGCATCCTCTTTGATTGTGAGCAGAGAGTGACGCGCCCCTGGGCCTGTGTCGCGCTGCGTTGCGCACGCGGGAGCTTACCCGGAGCCGGATCTGTTTAGGGTTGTAGTCTCGTGGCGGTGACCCGGTCCGTGCCCAGGGAGTCAAACTGGACGGCAGTCTGTTAGCGGTAGAAAATGGTTGATGACTACGCCACCCGTTGAATGCAGCCAGGGGGCTGCTGCTGCAGGGCAGACCGCTGAGGCCGGTGGAAGGATGGTGCAGCGTGATAGTATAACCCCCAACGGGAGGGGTATGGCCTCAGGGCAGCCGACGTGGATGATGGGGGTAGCAGGAACCACTCAGAGACGGTATGGTAGCGTTCAGGGTCTTTACTGGTAACAACGATAGACCCTCCCGGAGTACTTGCTAGCGAACGGGGCCTGGTCAGTCCTTGAGCAGATGGGATCTCCCCTGGCCAGGCGTAGTTGTAGGCCTCCCAAGCTGACTGTACTCTTCTGGCTACCTTGCTAGAAGCTGATGTAAGTAGCCCACGTCCCTGAGTGTACCGTGTGGTGCTCACCCGTATGGCCGGTGACTCGGGGCCTTCTAATGGCTTCCGCTCCACGATGGCGGTGCTGGTCCCACGCGTGTGACCGGGCCTTCGGGCTTCTGGGCCAGGGGACCTGAAATCCCCTGCCTGACGGATTCTGCTGCTGGGTAGAAGTTAGTCCCCACAGCCTCGGACTCCGGGTCCGGTAAAGAATCTTCTTAGTCAGGGCGAGCTCTTTAGCTGCCAGCCCCTGACTCCTTGTGACTCTGCTGCTTCCTATGCTGCTCTTGTCTCTACTCTTCCTGGACTCACTAACTCTGCCTCAGCCCCGGGTTTATACAGGGGAAGTTCTTCCCCTCCCAAGGCTGGGCAGGAGGTGTGGCATGCACAGGATCCCTGACCAAAGGACCTCCCACCTGCTCTCAGACGTAATATCTCTATCACTGTGACAACCAGACCCCTGGGGTGTCACAAGAGCGTTTCAAAAGACAGAGAAGCGGGATGATGATGCTAATTACGGCGTCATTGTCTCTCATCATCTTGGTGGAGTCCTCAAAGTTTTGGAGGATGGTACATATGTCTGACATCCATGTCCACTCCTGAGGTCTTATGTGTGGAGTCTGAACTGATACCAACGACCCTGCTGGTACTCAACAACTGCCCTATTCTGCTCACAAAACCTTCCCAATATCTACAGTGTAGAGTTCCAATGCGTTGGAACATCACACACCGGTCCGTGAGCCGGAAGCTGCCAATGCTGCTGAAACATGGCAAGGGCGGCGGAAGCTGTAGCTGACTTTCTAAAATGGGCACACAGACGGCGTTCTTTGAAAAGCAGATCCGGCAGCTCCGAGTAGGATTTGAGAAATCGTTGGACCACGAGGTTAAGCACATGCCTGGCTCTAGGTTCAGCGGTGTGAGCCACAGATCTGCCTGTCCACAACTCTTCAGCATTGTGCGGTTTGTCACCTAAGCATATTAGCTTCAACACAGCCTATTGCCGCTTGGCCGAGGCAGTGCTTCCAGCTTGTGACTGATGTGGTTATTTCGGAGAAGGAGGCTGAAGAGGAGGAGGAGGAGGAGGAGGTTGAAGAGGATGAGGTGCAGGAGCTGTAGACTGTGAGGGCAACCCTGATTGACCTAGGGCCCGCAAACCTTGGCATCAGGAGGACGTGTTCTGTCCCAAGGTCCGACTGGGTCCCGGCTTCCACTAAGTTAACCCAGTGTGCCATCAGCGAGAGGTATCATCCCTGCCCACAAGGACTTGTCCACGTGTCCGTGGTTAGGTGGACTTTCCCGGTAACTGTGTTGTTGAGGGCACGGCTAATGTTTTGGGTCATGTGCTTGTGTAATGCGGGGACAGCACATCAGGAGACATAGTGGCGGCTGGGGACTGCGTACCGAGGAACGGCCGCCATCAGGTTGCGGAATGCTTCGGTCTCCACGAGATTAAAAGGCAACATTTCGAGCGCAAGAAGTCTTGAAATGTGGGAATTTAGTAGTGGGGCGTTGGCTGCGTATTTGTGCTTGCGTTCCAAGGACTGGGGGTATGGACAACTGAATGCTGCGCTGGGACAACGATGTGGACGTGCTTCCTGATGCTGCTACTTGAGAGTGTGCAATGACAGGTGCAGGGCAGGGGGCATCTTCGCATGCACCATGGACAGGGGATTGGCTTGCATGCACAACAGCGGAAGAAGCAGTGGTGCCACCCGCAGACACTGTTCCTGGACCATGGGATTCGGCCCACTAAGGCAGGTGCTTTTCTACCATGTGCCTGATCATGCTGGTGGTGGTCAGGCTGGTCATTTTGCCACACCTGCTGATGCTGGCCTGGCAGGTGGTGCAAATGGTCTTTTTGGGGTTATCCGCAGAGTCTTTAAAAACAATCAGACTCGGGAAGACCTAACAGTTGTACTGGCAACTTCCTTTGTGTTGGTGCTACGGGGAACGGTTGCCTGCCTTCTGTCTGCGGCCACCACACTGCTTCTTCCTGCCTCTTGGGGTGCTCTGCCTCCCTCCCCCTGTGTGCTGCTGTCCTCGCTCTGCATGTCCTCCTGCCAGGTTAGGTCAGTTACTATATCATCCACCACCTCGTCTTTCACTTCCGCACTCTAGTCCTCCTCCTGACTTTCTGGCAATTGTGTCTCATCATCGTCCACCTCTTGTGACACTTTCCCACCGTCGCCATCGTGTGACCGTGGCTGCTCAAATATTTGGGCATCGCTACACGCGATCTCCTCTTGCCCCGCTTCAAGTGGACCGTGCGAGAGGCCCAAATCTATAAATGGAAAAGTGAACAGCTCTTTGGAGTGTCCAAGTGTGGGATCAGTTGTCTCTGGGCACTCGGCATGGTGGGAGGAAGGAGGTTCAGGGTGAGGAATATGCGGTCCAGACTCACAGCTACTGAGACTTGACCGTGTGGAAGAGAGGGTGGTGATGGTGGTGGCTAAGTGACTGGAAGCATTATCTGCTATCCAACCAATAACCTTTTCACACTGCTGTGTGTTCAATAGTGGTGTTCTGCGGTCCCCTATTAGTTGGGACAGGAAGGTCGAGCGAGAAGATGTGGGTGTTTGTTGTGGCACAATTTCAGCTTGCCCACGGCCTTGGCCTCTGCATGCACCATCACCATCACGTCCAGTTCCTCGTCCCTTGCCACGTGCCTTGCCCATTTTAAATGGAGGACAATATCTTCCACCCTCACTACAAATGACTGAATTTGGAGCGAACTTATATGTGATCCGTATGACCGTCAAACTACAGTTTTACATACCTGGCCTGTAGGTAACTATTTTGAACAGCAAACTGGTGTCAATAGCTTTACTGACACACTGAAACAAATTTTTAATAGATGCCAGAAATGGCAGTATTTTCAGCGCAATTATATGTGATCCATGTGACGGACAAACCACAGTTTTAAATAGCTGGATTTTTAGCGCTGTAATATGGAAAGGACCTGGCTGTATTCTGCAGTGCCAACAAGCAAATGGCGCAGAAAAACTGTGTTCTCTGGATTGCTTTTTAAGCAAATTATGAGGATTAAGATCCAAAAAAAAAAATTATTCCTGGGCCTATTTATAGAAATATCTAACAGCAGCCGCAGACAAAACTGGAATGGAGCCTCTTGTGCTATGTTCACTGCAGTCTGCTATATACCCAGCCTGCCTATATACACTGCCAGCCTGATATCTCTGCCGATGGATTAGTCCTCAGAAGGACTGTTTGTTGAGATGGATATGTGTCTCTAATATAGTTTGGTACACCTACACTAACTAGAAACAAGCAAATCTCTCCCTAGCTCAGCAGCAGCTCTCCCTACACTGTCTGATTCCGGGGTGACTGTGACGAGCATGGCTGCGCCAGGTCTGATATAGACCTGATGACGCTGTGCGGCCAGCCAAGCACTGTAATGCCACAACCAACATGGCTGCGGCATTACAGTGAGTGGCTGGCAATCCCTGCATGTTCATTGGCTCTGTAAAGAGTGCCAAACATGCAGGGAGGAGACCTGAGCTCCCACCGAGCAACCCGGAAATACTCGCCAAGCGCCGAGCATCTCGAGCAGTAGTGAGCATGCTCACTCATCACTAATCAGGTGGCATAGGCACACTGTAGCAATGAGAACATCCAAAAGCACACAAGGACAAGAGGCAGTGTAGTAGAGCTGACTATGTCTGGTAACTAGCTGTGACTGATTAGCAGAGCTGAATATATCTGGTGGTTCATTGTGGCGTAATGGCAGAACCGGATACGTTGAGCGACTCACTGTTGTGGAATAGTAGAGCTGAATTTGTTAGGTGGCTCACTGTGATGGAAAAGCAGAACTGGATATTGTTTGTGCACAACACAGCTGAATAGTAGATCTGGATTTGCTGGTTGGCTCTCTGAAGCAGCAGAACTGAATTGGAAGTAACTGGGGGCACAGAAGGATGCTGGACAATAGTAGCAGTGGTGGATGCCAACTACCTGAATTCTCATGCGGCATCACGCCACCTGAGCTGGGATAAAAGGTCAGGGAAACTGGTATCTCAAAAGTAATGGCAACCTGGTGTGAAAAGGTAGCTGAGAGACTCAGTGGCTGCAGACTAAGGACAGTGCACTTGGTGCTGAATCAAGGAGAGGTGCATAAAGCCGCCCCTCCCCCATACACAATGGTTGTCAGCCAAGCAATCGTTTGGATGCCAGCCATCTTTCTCGAGTCCACCATACACAGGTGTTTTTTATGAGAGAGTCACTGCCAGACTCCTATGGTAGCTGCTTGTCTTCCAGACATTAAAGGGATCATCTGTAAGAGATCTGATGTGCAGGACCATTCTATCCTCCGATATCATCTATCAAGGAAGAATGGGAGGTCTCCATACACATTAGACTGTCATCTGATCCAGCCGATATCAGCGGCTTTGGCCAATGGTAATATGTATGGGAGCCTTAACACACACAGACGATTGTAAAAGTAAGTGGAAACTTTTGCAGCATGATGATGGTCATGGAATTAATTGAGCATAACACAGTTAAGGGATGCCAAGGAGTTAGAGGCAGCAATTTTTCAAGTCTGAGAAAGTAAGAATGCATGGCTCCAATTACGCGGCAAGAATGTAAGAGCTATCCGAGCCAGCAGGCGCGTTGTCTGGGCGTTGTGTTTGACACCAATCTCTCCTTCACCTTCCACATACAATCTCTTGCCTGCTCTTGTAGCTTGCACCTGAAGAACATCTCTAGAATCCGCCCCTTTCTCACCTTGGAAACAACAAAAACCCTCACTGTTGCCCTGATCCACTCCCACCTTGACTACTGTAACTCTCTCTATTAATTGGCCTCCCCCTCACTCGACTTTCCCCCCTCCAGTCCATCCTTAATGCTGCAGCCAGGGTCATCTATTTGGCTAACCGTTACTCAGATTCCACCGCTCTGTGCCAGTCATTGCACTGGCTGCCCATGAATTATAGGATCCAATTTAAATTGCTTGTTCTCACCCACAAAACCCTCCACAGTGTGGCACCCCTCTACATCTCTTCCCTTATTTCTGTTTATCGGCTTACCCGTTCTCTACGCTCCGCAAGCGACTTTCGACTAACATCCGCACTAATCCGTATCTCCCACTCCCGGCTTCAAGACTTCTCCTGAGCTGCACCTATTCTTTGGAATGCTCTACCCCAAGAAATTAGGATGAACCACAACTTACACAGTTTTAGGCGCTCCCTAAAAACACACCTGTTTAAAGCAGCCTATCACCTTCCCTAATCAAAGTCCTTTTATATTCTTATAGCCCATCCCTTATTTCTCCAAACATGTCTCCACCGAACCCAAAAGCACTACAGATACTGGCTGGTGATGAGCTCATGTAGCCTTTATCTATCCCTCATCCCCTCAAGATGGCTGGGCCATCCTTGTAAATAAGCCATTGTACTTTGTGTCACCCCCACCTCATTGTAGATTGTAAGCTCTTACGAGCAGGGTTGTCATTATTTTTGCTGTAATTATTGTATTATCTTTAGCTATGTTACTTATGACTGTTGTATATGAACCTGTGAATTGTTAAGTGCTGCGGAATATGTTGGCGCTATATAAAGACTATTATTATTAATCTATAGAATAGTCTACCGCAAGAGCTGGTCACAGTGCGAATCATTGATAGATTAAAAAAAAGTCTTGAATGTGTTTTTTAGAAGAAAATAATAATTTTCAAAATAATGTATAGTTTTCTGAAAGTTTGGTATTGTGGATCGACAATCTGGATCAGGAGGGAAAGCTCAGCTCCATTAGAGCAGACTAAATCATACACTATGTTTGTACATCTACCCCTTCTCGTCATCCTCTCCCATCCTTTGCTTGGACTTGATGGACAATTGACAAGTTTTGTTTTTCTTTTTCAACCATATTAACTATGTAATACAATTTGGTCACTTTGGCAAATATATGTTTATAGTCTAACAGACATGCCTTCTATCCATGAGACAGAGGAGCATTACCTTCCAGTGATGACCAACCAAGTGTCTAGCCACTAATGTGAGCAAAAACCCATCTGCCATGTCTGACCATCTGATCAGTTATGGCTAGTGTTGAGCGATACCTTCCGATATCAGGAAATATCGTATCGGATTGGATCGGGCCGATACCCAAAAAGTATCGGATATCGCCGATTCCGATACCGGAAACCAATGCAAGTCAATGGGACACAAATATCGGAATGAAAATAAACCCTTTCTTTCCTTGTAGGTTAATTCTACATGAAGTAAAACAACTAAGAATAATGTAGAATGACATGAAAAGCCGGCAATTCATCAGCGGCATTCACCGGTACCCGACAATTTACAACAGAAAGAATAGAGCTTCACACATAGATTAGATAGATAGAAACATGTCAGTCACATATATATGAAGTACAGTGGCAGTGTTGCTTACTGTACTTGTCATTTAGTGTAAAGGATTTATTAAAAAAAATATTAGTGTTTTCGTGCACCGTCTCTTTAAAAAAGCCGGCCGGCAATTCAGCATCTGTACCCGACAATTTATAACAGACAGAATAGAGCTTCACACATAGATTAGATAGATAGAAACATGTCAGTCACATATATAAGAAGTACAGTGACAGTGTTGCTTACAGAACTTGTCATTTAGTGTAAAGGATTTATTTAAAAAAATAATAGTGTTTTCATGCACCGTCTCTTTAAGAAAGCCGGCCGGCAATTCAGCATCTGTACCCGACAATTTAGAATAGAAGGAATAGAGAATCACACATAGATTAGATAGATAGAAACATGTCAGCCACATATATAAGAAGTACAGTGACAGTGTTGCTTACTGTACTTGTCATTTAGTGTAAAGGATTTATTAAAAAAAATATTAGTGTTTTCGTGCACCGTCTCTTTAAAAAAGCCGGCCGGCAATTCAGCATCTGTACCCGACAATTTATAACAGACAGAATAGAGCTTCACACATAGATTAGATAGATAGAAACATGTCAGTCACATATATAAGAAGTACAGTGACAGTGTTGCTTACAGAACTTGTCATTTAGTGTAAAGGATTTATTTAAAAAAATAATAGTGTTTTCATGCACCGTCTCTTTAAGAAAGCCGGCCGGCAATTCAGCATCTGTACCCGACAATTTAGAATAGAAGGAATAGAGAATCACACATAGATTAGATAGATAGAAACATGTCAGTCACATATATATGAAGTACAGTGACAGTGTTGATTACTGTACTTGTCATTTAGTGTTAAAATAAAGGATTTATTTAAAAAAAAATTGGCGTGGGGTTCCCCTTAATTTTAGGCTCTAGCGGAGGTTAAGCAGACAGCTGGGGCAAATGTTTGAAGCCTGGGAAGGGGGTAATACCCACGGAGCTTCCCAGGCTACTAATATCAGCCCCCAGCTGAATACCTAGCCTTTACTAGCTATTAAAATGGGGGACCCCCCCAAAAAAATGACGTGGGGTCCCCCCTAATTTAATAGCTAGCACAGGCTAGGCAGACAGCTGGGGGCTGATATTAATAGCCCAGGAAGGGTGCCATGAATATTGGCCCCCTCCCAGGCTAGAAACACCAGCCGTCAGCCGCCCCAGAAATGGCGCATCCATAGGATGCGCCAATTCTGGCACTTAGCCTCGCTCTTCCACGCTGCCCTGGTGCGGTGGCAGGGGGTAATAGGGTTGGGGTTGATGTCAGCTTATAATGCCAGCTGACATCAAGCCCAGGTTAGTAATGGAGAGGCGTCTATAAGACACCCCCATTACTAACCCCATAGTCAAAGTTAAAAGAAAACACAAACACCCAGAATAAAGTCCTTTAATTGAAATAAAGACACAATTCTTTATTGTTCTAAATTAAACCATACTTACCATCACGCCCATTCCAGCTGAAGCCAACGATCTCCTGCAATAAAAGAAAAATAATAAAGCAACCTCATCCTTACCTTTCGATGGTTCCCAGGACAGCTCCAGCTCTGCTACATCGAGATGACAGGCTGGACCGCAGCAGAAAGCTGCCATCCAGCCTGTCATCCCGCAGACACTGAGAAGCGCAGGCATGCTTGCGCTCCTCAGTGTCTCTCTGTGACGTCATCCAGATGAGCCGAGTTCATGTCCAATGAACTCAGCTCACCTCATGCACGTCACTGACAGCGTGGGAAAATTCTCCTGCACTCAGCGCTTCAGCGTGAGAATTCTCCCACGCTGTCAGTGACATACATGAGGTGAGGTCATGTCCAATGAACTCAGCTCACCTCATGCACGTCACTGACAGCGTGGGAAAATTCTCACGCTGAAGTGCTGAGTGCAGGAGAATTTTCCCACGCTGTCAGTGACGTACATGAAGTGAGCGGAGTTCATTGGACATGACCTCGGCTCATCTGGATGCCGTCACAGCCAGACACTGAGGAGTGGAAGTATGCCTGCGCTTCTCAGTGTCTGCGGGATGACAGGATGGATGGCAGCGTTCTGCTGCGGTCCAGCCTGTCATCTCGATGTAGCAGAGCTGAAGCTGTCCTGGGAACCATGGAAAGGTAAGGATGAGGTTGCTTTATTATTTTACTTTTATTGCAGGAGATCGTTGGCTTCAGCTGGAATGGGCGTGGTGGTAAGTATGGTTTAATTTAGAACAATAAAGAATTGTGTGTTTATTTCAATTAAAGGACTTTTTTCTGGGTGTTGTGTTTTTTTAAATACTTTACTAGAAATTCATGGTGGTCATGTCTAATATTGGCGTGACCCCATGAATTTTGGGCTTAGGGCCAGCTGATAATGCCAAGCTGGCCTTAACCCCTTTATTACCCAGTGAGCCACCGCACCAGGGCCCTGGATGAGTTGGGTACAGCGCCAGAAGATGGCGCTTCTATGAACGCGCCATTTTCTGGGGCGGCTGCGGACTGCAATTTGCAGCGGGGGTGGCCCAGAAAGCTTGGGTCTCCCTGCGCTGCGGATTCCAGCCCCCAGCTGCCTAGTTGTATCTGGCTGGGCACAAAAATAGGGCGAAGCCCCACGCATTTTTTTTTAAAATTATTTCATGAAATTCATGGAATAATTAAGAAAAAAAGGGCTTCCCTATATTGTTGTGTCCAACCAGGTACAAATAGGCAGCTGGTGGTTGGGGGCAGCCTGTTCCTGCCTGCTGTACCTGGCTGGACACAAATATAGGGCGAAGCCCCACGTCAATTTTTTTTAAAATAAGTCCTTTATTTTAACACTAAATGACATTTGAGGAGTTAATAAAGATGCAGTCCCTAAATTATTATTTATTTTTTAATTAATTTTTCCCAAAACTTTTGACGTGGGCTTCGCCATATTTTTGTATGCCAGCCAGGTACAGCATCCAGCTTCTATGAACGCGCCATTTTCCGGGGTGGCTGCGGACTGCAATTTTCAGCGGGGGGAGGGGGGGGGGCAGAAAGCTTGGGCCTCCCTGCGCTGCAGATTCCATCCCCCAGCTGCCTAGTTGTACCTGGCTGGACACAAAAATAGGGAGAAGCTTCACGTATTTTTTTTTTTTAATTATTTCATGAAATTCATGAAATAATTAAGAAAAAAAGGGCTTCCCTATATTGTTGTGTCCAACCAGGTACAAATAGGCAGCTGGTGGTTGGGGGCAGCCCGTTCCTGCCTGCTGTACCTGGCTGGACACAAATATAGTGCGAAGCCCCACGTCAATTTTTTTTAAATCATTTCAGGAAATTCATGAAATAATTTAAAAAAATTGATGTGGGGCTTCGCCCTATATTTGTGTCCAGTCAGGTACAGCAGGCAGGAACGGGCTGCCCCCAACCACCAGCTGCCTATTTGTACCTAGCCGGACACAACAATATAGGGAAGCCCTTTTTTTCTGAATTATTCCATGAATTTCATGAATTTAAAAAAAAAAAAACGTGGAGCTTCGCCCTATTTTTGTTGTCCAGCCAGGTACAACTAGGCAGCTGGGGGCTGGAATCTGCAGCGCAGGGAGGCCCAAGCTTTCTGGGCCCCACCCGCTGCAAATTGCAGTCCGCAGCCGCCCCGGAAAATGGCGCGTTCATAGAAGCGCCATCTTCTGGCGCTGTACCCAACTCATCCAGGGCCCTGATGCGGTGGCTCACTGGGTAATAAAGGGGTTAAGGCCAGCTTGGCATTATCAGCTGGCCCTAAGCCCGAAATTCATGGGGTCACGCCAATATTAGACATGACCACCATGAATTTCTAGTAAAGTATTTAAAAAAAACACAAACACCCAGAAAAAAGTCCTTTAATTGAAATAAACACACAATTCTTTATTGTTCTAAATTAAACCATACTTACCATCACGCCCATTCCAGCTGAAGCCAACGATCTCCTGCAATAAAAGAAAAATAATAAAGCAACCTCATCCTTACCTTTCCATGGCTCCCACGACGGCTCCAGCTCTGCTACATCGAGATGACAGGCTGGACCGCAGCAGAACGCTGCCATCCAGCCTGTCATCCCGCAGACACTGAGAAGCGCAGGCATACTTCCACTCCTCAGTGTCTGGCTGTGACGGCATCCAGATGAGCCGACAATGAACTCGGCTCACCTCATGTACGTCACTGACAGCGTGGGAGAATTCTCCTGCACTCAGCGCTTCAGCGTGAGAATTTTCCCACGCTGTCAGTGACGTGCATGAGGTGAGGTCATGTCCCATGAACTCGGCGCACCTCATGCACGTCACTGACAGCGTGGGAGAATTCTCACGCTGAAGCGCTGAGTGCAGGAGAATTTTCCCACGCTGTCAGTGACGTGCATGAGGTGAGCTGAGTTCATTGGACATGACCTCGGCTCATCTGGATGACGTCACAGAAAGACACTGAGGAGCGCAAGCATGCCTGCGCTTCTCAGTGTCCGCGGGATGACAGGCTGGATGGCAGCGTTCTGCTGCGGTCCAGCCTGTCATCTCGATGTAGCAGAGCTGAAGCTGTCCTGGGAACCATGGAAAGGTAAGGATGAGGTTGCTTTATTATTTTACTTTTATTGCAGGAGATCGTTGGCTTCAGCTGGAATGGGTGTGGCGGTAAGTATGGTTTAATTTAGAACAATAAAGAATTGTGTCTTTATTTCAATTAAAGGACTTTTTTCTGGGTGTTTGTGTTTTTTTTAAATACTTTACTAGAAATTCATGGCGGTCATGTCTAATATTGGCGTGACCCCATGAATTTCGGGCTTAGGGCCAGCTGATAATGCCAAGCTGGCCTTAACCCCTTTATTACCCAGTGAGCCACCGCACCAGGGCCCTGGATGAGTTGGGTACAGCGCCAGAAGATGGCGCTTCTATGAACGCGCCATTTTCCGGGGCGGCTGCGGACTGCAATTTGCAGCGGGTGGGACCCAGAAAGCTTGGGTCTCCCTGCGCTGCAGATTCCAGCCCCCAGCTGCCTAGTTGTACCTGGCTGGACACAAAAATAGGGCGAAGCGCCACACATTTTTTTTTTTAATTATTTCATGAAATTCATGGAATAATTAAGAAAAAAAGGGCTTCCCTATATTGTTGTGTCCGGCTAGGTACAAATAGGCAGCTGGTGGTTGGGGGCAGCCCGTTCCTGCCTGCTGTACCTGGCTGGACACAATTATAGGGCGAAGCCCCACATAATTTTTTTTTAATTATTTCATGAATTTCCTGAAATAATTAAAAAAAAATTGACGTGGGGCTTCACACTATATTTGTGTCCAGCCAGGTACAGCAGGCAGGAACGGGCTGCCCCCAACCACCAGCTGCCTATTTGTACCTAGCCGGACACAACAATATAGGGAAGCCCTTTTTTTCTTAATTATTCCATGAATTTCATGAAATAATTAAAAAAAAAAAAACGTGGAGCTTCTCCCTATTTTTGTGTCCAGCCAGGTACAACTAGGCAGCTGGGGGATGGAATCTGCAGCGCAGGGAGGCCCAAGCTTTTTGCCCTCCCCCCCCCCGCTGAAAATTGCAGTCCGCGGCCGCCCCGGAAAATGGCGCGTTCATAGAAGCTGGATGCTGTACCTGGCTGGCATACAAAAATATGGCGAAGCCCACGTCAAAAGTTTTGGGAAAAATTTATTAAAAAATAAATAATAATTTAGGGACTGCATCTTTATTAAGTCCTCAAATGTCATTTAGTGTTAAAATAAAGGATTTATTTAAAAAAAAAATGGCGTGGGATCCCCCATAATTTTAGTCTCTAGCGGAGGTTAAGCAGACGGCTGGGGCAGATGTTTGAAGCCTGGGAAGGGGGTAAAACCCACGGAGCTTCCCAGGCTACTAATATCAGCCCCCAGCTGAATACCTAGCCTTTACTAGCTATTAAAATGGGGGACCCCCCAAAAAAAAATGACGTGGGGTCCCCTCTATTTTAATAGCTAGCAAAGGCTAGGCAGACAGCTGGGGGCTGATATTAATAGCTCAGGAAGGGTGCCATGAATATTGGCCCCCTCCCAGGCTAGAAACACCAGCCGTCAGCCGCCCCAGAAATGGCGCATCCATAGGATGCGCCAATTCTGGCACTTAGCCTCGCTCTTCCACGCTGCCCTGGTGCGGTGGCAGGGGGTAATAGTGGTGGGGTTCATGTCAGCGCCAGCTGCCATGAAGCCCAGGTTAGTAATGATGGCCGTCTATATGACACCCCCATTACTAACCTACAAAGTGTTAAAAAGAAAAAACACACTACACCCAGAAAAAAATAATTTATTTGAAATAAAACACCATTTTATTTAATTCTTAGTTTACTAAAAAAAAAATAGTTACCTGTCCACGTTCCTGCGCTGATCTCCCATGCACAGCTGTCACATCTGGAGATGGTGACAGCTGTGCATGGCTGCTGTAAGCTCACGCTGCCGGGAACACGTCCGCTCCCGGCAGCGGGAGCCACTGACTGAGGTCACCGGAGTGCATTCAGGCAGCGCAGCTCCGGAGACCTCCTTTACGGCAGTGCTGTACCGTGGGAATTTCTCACGATACAGCAGTGCCGTAAAGGAGCTAACCGGAGCAGCGCTGCCTGAACTCCGGTGAACCCTTACGGCCCCGTCATTCTAGCGGCGGCAGCGGTTCAGAGCGGTCACATTCTATGTGGCTGCTCTGAACTGGAGATCTTCGTGGGACACTCGTGGACTACTACGGAGGGGTAAGGATAAGGTTGTGGTTTATTATTTTATATTTTATTACAGGAGATCGATGGCTTCGGGGAATTAGGTGTCTTGGTGAGTATAGGTGTAGTTTTTTATTTTTTACTTTATTTTAGGTGGCGATCGGCGGGGACAGGTAATGTATGAACTAATTTCTTTTAGGTAACCACTGGCCACCAATGACATGTATCTAACATTTATTGGGGACACAGTAGGGCAATTTAAATAGCAGGATCAGGCTGATGGGAACTACTGCTCCCATCGAGCTGATCCTGCTGGCAGGAGTGGACGGGGGACAGACATAGGCCGATGGGAGTAGTAGTGTCACATCGGCCTATGTCTGCCCGCACACACACCCGCACACACACACCCCGCACACACACCCGCACACACACCCCGCACACACACACACCCCGCACACATCGCACAGACACCGCGCACACACACCCGCACACACACCCCGCACACACACCCGCACACACACACCCCGCACACACACCCGCACACACACACCCGCACACACACCCCGCACACACACCCCGCACACACACACACACCCGCACACATCGCACAGACACCGCGCACACCCGCACACACACCCCGCACACACACCCCGCACACACACACACCCCGCACACACTAATCATGACGGGTCCGGGAGGTGAGGCTGACCTGTGCGGCCGTGGGAAAGTTCATGTGAGTTCATGCAATCCAGTCAAGCATGAACTCACATGAACCCTCTGAGGGCACCGCGGCTACTTCAAATGAACAGCTGATCGGCATCAGCTGATACCTCAGCTGTTCATTTGAAATAACCGGCGGGAAAGCGCAGCACAGAACGGGAAAGCCGGCGGTGAAGTCTTTTCACTGCCGGCTTCCCCGCCCGGGTCCTTCGCTCCTTGGTGCTGCGCTCCCCGCCCGGTCCTAATTTACGATCGGGATGGGAGGTGGCGAGGGGAGCGGAGGATCGGGGTGGGAGGCTGCGGGGAAGCAGTATGGGGCTGCGTGATTGTTTAAAAGCCGGCGGCTTTTTACCGCCCGCCGGCTTTTAAACAATCAGGAGAATTCTCCCACGCTGGGATGGCATTCTGATGACAAGCTGGATCGCAGCTGAGCGCTGCCATCCAGCTTGTCATCCTTCAGAGACACTGCAGAGCGCAGGCATTATGGGAACTTCCGATTCCGGTATTCGATATTATAAAAGTATCGGAATTAAGTATCGGAATTCCGATACAGTGAATATCGGCCGATACCCGATATTTCAGTATCGGAATGCTCAACACTAGTTATGGCACATAAGAAGTCCATGCCAGATCTACAATTGGAGTGTAAAACTTCACCATCCTCTGGCTTTCATGATGGCTATTCTTTCATCCCAACGTTCTCAAAGAGTGGTTGACAAATAGACGTCAAACTTTTAATCGGACTGAGATCCGAACAGTTTGCTATAAAGTTTGTCTGCCTCTCTTGATAAAAAGTTTTAATACTCTTTGCTTCGAGGGAAGGTACATTATCATCCTACAAAATTAATTCATCATTACCTAACATATCAATGGAAAGAAAAGTGTGCTAAAACTGACTTATTACCTCAACAAATTGACTTTGTTGAGGTAATAATGGCCACCTCGGCTGGTCTTGACATGCAATCCGATATCATAAATTTGTGGGGAAATAGTGTTTTGTTCAGGTAGTCATCTCCTAAGTTTTATAAGAAAAAGTCAGCTTCTTGGTCAATACAGATTTGCACGTTATTAGAGAATAAGACTTTCATCCAATCATCCACACTCTGTGATTACTTCACGTAACCTTGTTTTTCTCTGTTTAGGTGTTAGAAAACAAAACCCATTTCATTCAGCCGATTCTTACAGTTCTGTCACAAACATTGACGACTATTTCTGCCCATCTGTTCTGTTGGGCATTTTCTATTTTCAAAGTATATTGCTTGAAGTTTTCAATCTTGACGCCTTTCTTGGTCCATCAGTGTTTCCCTCTTTTTATACTTTTTTCTTTATATTTACATTTGCACCAAATTTTACACACAGCTCAAAGGGAACATTCAACTTCTTGTGCCACAATTCATCTTGGATTTCTGTCTTGAAGAGTTTTGGCATCTTTCCCGATGCTTCAGTTGACAATTTATTTGCTTGGGGCTTTGTTTTCTTTTAAGAAGCAAATTTCGACTGTCCATTATTGTATGTAAGCGATTCCTTTAACTGTAAAACTCAAATTTAAAAATAAAAAATTTAGTTATTTTTGAAACCCAAATTACAAAGCGATTCCATATTTTTCATCTACATGATCTAAAAAGCATGTACTTAAAAGAATGTTTCATTTTGTGTGAAGTAGGTTTAACGATGACAGAATGCCCAGCTATTGGACTATATATTATTTTGTGTCATATGTGATTTGTGAATTTCCTATGTAGCAAAAAAGCTGGAGAAACTTGAAATGATTGCACAAAAATAAGTGGCTTCTTTTAAGCAATGTTCACATGGAGTATTTTTTACATGAATAACAAAGATGATCTGCTTCAAAAAGTTTCTGAATATTCTTTGATGTTGATTTTGAAGTGAATCCTTTTAAAAATCCATGTATTAAAGCTGTCAAACAGTCGAAAATAATGCGCACACACAGTGACTCAAACATAACATTCGAACACGCCGAAGATACTCTAACACACCCGAGCATGCTCGTAAATCTTGAGTAACGAGCATGCTCGCTCATCACTACTTATCTTCTCTTCTACTGACGCTCTGGAACTCCCACTCGGGCCACTCTCTTCATCTTGCATATTCTGTCCTGTCTAGTTCCGTTACCTTTAGGAGTTAAAAACTCTGGGCCTTACTGCTAGGCGTCCTCACCCAGGACCCATCTCAGTAAATCACTCTGTCTCTTGGTCACTTGTTTCTGCTCAGGATCACGCTATCTCCTTTTCCTGGTATCCTCTCACTGCTAGGGACACCCAAGAACTGCGACACTGCTCCGATCAGACCTTAGCTTTTTTTCTCTCTGCACTCCGGGCCCTTTCTGACTCCGTGACAAGAAATTGTCTCTCTTCCTTCAGCTTTTCCCTCACATTCTGGGCTAGTCCCAAACATTCACTCTTGCTCTCCCTATGGTAAAACTATGCACATCAATAATGCACCATATTACACGATATAACAATACACTTGTTCTTCAATGGGGAACGTGAGCAGTATGTCCATCTCCTTACATTTGGAGGAGTTTTTTTCATTTCATTGAGCGGTTTTGGATGAGTTTTTTTTGCTGCTTTTTGATTGGACCGTATCTAATTTGGAGCGGATTCAATCAGTAGCCGCTTCAAAGAAGTGGCATGCATTTCCTTTTTTCTGAATTAAAGATGGCTTTTGAAAACCTAAAGGAATAAAAAAAGAATACTCCAAAAGATTAAACATATAAATAGCAAAGTGATTTTATAATAGACATATTTTTTAAGGGATTTTTCAGGGTTTTTTTCTACCGCAGTACTAATACAAAAAAACCTCCTCCAAAAAACTGCAGGAATGTGCACACAACATCTTTCTCATTTTTCTTTTTTACTGGTGTGTATCAGATGTGTGTGTGTGTGTATATGTATGTACAGTTATATGAAAAAGTTTGGGCACCCCTATTAATCTTAAGCTTAATGTTTTATAAAAATTGGTCTTTTTGCAACAGCTATTTCAGTTTGATATATGTAATAACTGTTGGACACAGTAATGTTTCTGCCTTGAAATGAGGTTTATTGTACTAACAGAAAATGTGCAATCTGCATTCAAACAAAATTTGACAGGTGCATAAGTATGGGTACCCTTATCATTTTCTTGTTTTAAATACTCCTACCTACTTTTTACTGACTTACTAAAGCACTTTTTTTGGTTTTGTAACCTCATTGAGCTTTGAACTTCATAGCCAGGTGTATGCAATCATGAGAAAAGCTACTTAAAGTGGCCACTTGCAAGTTGTTCTCCCGTTTGAATCTCCTCTGAAGAGTGGCTTCATGGGCTCCTCAAAACAACTGTCAAATGATCTGAAAACAAAGATTATTCAACATAGTTGTTCAGGGGAAGGATACAAAAAGCTGTCTCAGAGATTTCACCTGTCAGTTTCCACTGTGAGGAACATAGTAAGGAAATGGAAGAACACAGGGACAGTTCTTGTTAAGGCCAGAAGTGGCAGGCCAAGAAAAACATCAGAAAGGCAGAGAAGAAGAATGGTGAGATCAGTCAAGGACAATCCTCAGACCACCTCCAGAGAGCTGCAGCATCAACTTGCTGCAGATGGTGTCACTGTGCATCGGTCAACTATACAACGCACTTTGCACAAGGAGAAGCTGTATGGGAGAGTGATGCGAAAGAAGCCGTTTCTGCAAGCACGCCACAAACAGAGTCGGCTGAGGTATGCAAAAGCACATTTGGAGAAGCCAATTTCTTTTTGGAAGAAGGTCCTGTGGACTGATGAAACCAAGATTGAGTTGTTTGGTCATACAAAAAGGCGTTATGCATGGCGGCAAAAAATCACAGCATTCCAAGAAAAACACTTGCTACCCACAGTAAAATTTGGTGGAGGGTCCATCATGCTTTGGGGCTGTGTGGCCAATGTCGGCACCGGGAATCTTGTTAAAGTTGAGGGACGCATGGATTCCACTCAGTATCAGCAGATTCTTGACAATAATGTTCAAGAATCAGTGACAAAGTTGAAGTTACGCAGGGGGTGGATCTTTCAGCAAGACAATGATCCAAAACACCGCTCCAAATCTACTCAGGCATTCATGCAGAGGAACAATTACAATGTTCTGGAATGGCCATCCCAGTCCCCAGACCTGAATATCATTGAACATCTGTGGGATCATTTGAAGAGGGCTGTCCATGCTCGGCGACCTTCAAACTTAACTGAACTGGAATTGTTTTGTAAAGAGGAATAGTCAAAAATACCTTCATCCAGGATCCAGGAAATCATTAAGAGCTACAGGAAGCGACTAGAGGCTGTTATTTTTGCAAAAGGAGGATCTACTAAATATTAATGTCACTTTTCTGGTGAGGTGCCCATACTTATGCACCTGTCAAATTTTGTTTGAATGCAGATTGCACATTTTCTGTTAGGACAATAAACCTCATTTCAAGGCAGAAACATTACTGTGTCCAACTGTTATTACATATATCAAACTGAAATAGCTGTTGCAAAAACACCAATTTTTATAAAACATTAAGCTTAAGATTAATAGGGGTGCCCAAACTTTTTCATATAACTGTATATATATGTATATATATATATATATGTATGTGTATATATATATATATATATATATATATATAATATAATATAATATAATTTTTTTTTTTTTTAAATCTCCATTCAACACTGAAGAAACAAATAGCTGTTTTTTGAAGTAGAAACGCAGACCAAGTGCTCAAAAAGATGTCCAGGTGTCTTTCGAGCCATCACATTAACTTGCATTATACAGTATAGAGCATCTTCCCTAATACTGTTTTACATTAGCGCTGGATCCTGCCTGCCCTTTTTTGTAGACCTTGGCCCAGGAGAGGTAATTTTAATAGTGTTGCTTCCCATCTATGGAGTACGCCTTGCTGTATCAGTTGGTCACAAGAAAAATTGGCCAACTTGGGTGCCATTATACAGGTATAGTCTATACAGCATTTTCAGAATTCATATTTTCCACATGTTGGTGAACTGATGACTCTGTTTGTTTGTATAATTGAATCCCCCCCCCCCCCCCGTCTATACAGGGAGTATAACACTAGTCTAATGCCATAATCTCAATTGCAAAATCCCACAACTGAATCGACATACGTGAACTTTACTTCATTAATCACTTTGATACAGCTAATTGGCTAGGTGATTAAAATCTCATTAGAGGGATTTTTGGATCTTGTGGGCCAGAAAGGCTTATTAAAAAAAACAAAAACAAGGAGCTTTGGAATTGTTTTCTTCCCTTTTGAGAATTTAATTTTCATGAGATTAATTGCCTAAAATTGTCTTCAATCACACATTCCTTAAGAGATTAATCTCATCAGATTAAGTCGGGGGGAAAGTAAACCATTCGTGAGCTGGCCTCGGTAGTGAAAACCTAAATTTGGTCCTTCCATTGTTTCTCTTCTGCTTCGTTAGAGATCCGAAACAAGACCTCTCGACTCTTCCTGTCAAGTTGCCGAAATTGAAATTATGCTCTCCTGCTTCATAGATACTTGGGGTAGGTTTACGAAAATGCATGGACTAAAGTAAATTGGAAAGCGTCCAGCTGTTTTAATGACCGCACTTACAGATTGCACATGTACTTGCCAGTTTCCAGATCAAGCCTGGCATTGGACAAGCGCTATCCCTCTAATTGAGACAGTCAATTGGAGATCATACCCCGCGCACATGGCTCGCCTATTATGCTCCTCTATTTTCTACTTCACAGCGACAACACTGAATAGAGGACGGAGCAGCTGCCAAATAAATTCAATCACAGTTTCAATTATTTCAAGGGATACTTTGAGGGACTTCAGATTATTTTTTGCATCCTGCTTTCAAACTCGGTACAACTCAAGCTCTTCTGTCTAATCCACATTCGGCCACAGGGTTCTTTTTATTCTATTTCTAATGATCTTATACCCCCAGAGAAGCTTTGTCTTTTCAGGCCTCCTCCTACACACTACAGAATCTATGTACAGAAGCTACACGGAGGCACACCAGGTTCCAGAAGACCTACAGAGATGTATCTGCTCTGTGTGCCCCTTTTATGGCGCAGAATTATCCTACCCTAGACACAATGGAGCAATGCTTCTGCTATACGGCATTCGAAAAAACTTTACACTTGGGCCTTAATTCATCAAGATCGGCAACTTTTCTCACCGGTCCTTATGAATCAGGAGCATCTGCCTCCTATTAACCCCCTCATGAAGAGGTGCACACCTCCACATCGTTCGGGAGCGCCTGATGAGCGGCGTGCGCCTCGCCACAAACCTTACTCCTGTCCCCAACTGGAGTAATAATTTTGACCTAGGGAACGCGACAGCTCATCATGAATTAGATAAGCTGCGGTGTCACCCTCTATGTCCCATCCACTTTGGAGGACTTGGGAGAAACTGGCATGAAACCACAAAAGTGTCAACATTTTTGCACAACTTCAAGATGTGTAAAAATGTATCTGTGACGCCTAGCTGCGCTTGGTATCACAGATCCTAGAAGAGTGCATTGATGGATTCCTCCACAAGAGGCCCCCATAAACATTCACACATCTCCATCTTCCACCTCAGACCAGCAGAGGGAGCCTGTTAGGGATATAAATAGGGAAGGTGGAGCCAGGCAGTTCAGTTTAGTTCAGTCTAGTTTAGCAGTCGAGTCCAGTACAGTCTGAGAAGAGTTACCTCAGAGGACAGAGCCTGTTCCAGCTCCTGCAGTTGCTATCCTGCAGTGGAGCTCATCCAGATTAAGACTCAGTTGTAGCTCAGAATAGTGAGCTTAAGATGTGCCGGCGCCATAAGATCGGTGAAGCGCGGCAAGCTGCCATTAGTGTGAGTAGCCTAGTGAGGGCCCGAGTGTGGCCGAAGGCGAGTGGAAAGTGAGTAGCAGTGGGGTCCGAGGAGCTTACCCAGCTCACCCCGAAACATATACCGGACACCGGGTCCGAGCTTACCGGGATCTCTACGACCCAGTAAGGCATAACCGGAATCCCTGGAGAACTACAGGTCCCAGGTTCACCAGAGAGCTGATACGTAACAGAGCCAGGAGACACACAGGCCCCGTAAGCTGGGAGCGTGCACTCCAAGAAAAGGCCCTACCACAACGTCAGCCGGTGCAGGACAGAGATAAAGTTAGGCCTAGCTTCAGGCAGGTCAGAAACTTACTACGCAGGGGCAAGAAACAGGAGGCCCTACACCCGCTCATTGGGGAGGATCCAGATATGCACCCTTCACCCTACAGTGCTCCGGGATGTGCCTGAATTTCCACCAGTAAAAGGTACTGAAGTGACTACCGTGTCCGTCCCCGTTCTTGCTCTGACCCGGCTGGGTCTCGCCTGTCCTGCATCCCCCCTCTCCGTACGCTGCCCTGAGGCCTAGCTCCACCTGTGGGGAGCTATACCATCGAGCTGCCTTATCACCGGCCTCAGTGGACTGCCGCAGCGCTGGTGATTCTCACCAGAAACCACAGGTGGCATCACAAACTTTCATAAAATTGACAAACAATCCCTTTTTAAAAGCTGACCCCAGGGTACGGGCCCGGGAGCTGACCACCGCGACATCCCCAAAGGCCAGGCAAAGGCCCGGGTACCGAGTTGTCCCCATCCCCCTGGGCGTGTCACATCTTTTCAAAGCAATTTTACACCACAATTCTGTCAAAATTGCTTTGATGTATCGGGACCTTTTTTTTCTGTTTGTTCATACCAGATTCATCACAAAGGTGTTAAAGGGGTTCTCTATAATTTTTAAACTTGCCCGTAATATCTTCTGCAAACCATACAATCCCCAGAGTATCAATGTTTCTGGATCCTCCTGACACCGCAGTGGATCTTGTTAAGCCTCTTCTCGACCTTCACTGACTGGTTTTCTGCGAAAATCTCATATTCTCCTAACCCCTTCTGGCTGCGATTGTCCTCAGTGGTCAGGTACCTAATTTCTAGTACTGGCCAAAAGAGACAAAGGCTGAGCATAAACTTCTAGGAGGAGTGGGAGGGAATTTTTGCCGATAATCCTTGTGATTGCTTGTAGTGCTATGAGTGAAGGGAAATGAATTGCGATGAAATGAAAATTAGTCAGCTTTGTTGAATTTTTCCCAAAAATTAGATTTGCACCGAAACAATTTGCCCCAAATTGTAAGTACTGTAAATCCTCCAAATACCAGGAAAAGACATTTTCCCTTTAAGAGAATCTGCTTTAGCAATCTGTGTCCTCACCATTTATGACTATCAGTAAATGGATGGTAGTTGTTCTTCACTGCTGTCATTTTGCACACAAACTGAAATGTTTATTCTGTGTTTTAGCACTTTTTTCCCCTATCTTTATGGCTAAGCTGTGATGTCCTATCACTATCCATATCGACTAAAAAATAGCTGCTGCACTCCCTGCCTCAGCTTGTATCTAGGCTATGATAGTTCCTACTGATTGACTGTGCTATAATAGATGCAAGGTGTTATGGGGAAGTTCACACCGCCGCGCTTGAAGTTGTGTAAACCTTTTCTGACTGACCCAATCTTCTGTTTTTTGTACAATTATGACACTGGACTTTTTTTTCTTTATGCTAAGAACTGCCAGTGACCTAACAAATGCTATAAATGCCCATCTTGGTTGGAGCTGTTTTTCGATAGTCACAAGTTCCTTATAGCGATAAATTATAGGAGGTTGCGGGAGTTCAGCCTGAACTTCATGGCGTGATGGTGCACTAGATTCTCTGAATATACTGTACTACACAACATGTCCAGGGGTCCCTATTGGTGGTCTTGAGGACTCATCCCTTCCTCAAACTTAGGCCATGTTCACACGTTCAGTATTTGGTCAGTATTTTATATCAGTATTTGTAATTCAAAACCAGGAGTGGGTGATAAATGCAGAAGTGGTGACGTGTTTCTATCAGACTTTTCCTCTGATTGTTCCACTCCTGCTTTTGGCTCACAAATACTGATGTAAAATACTGAACACATACTGTAAGTGTGAATGTGGCCTTAGGCTATGTGCCCACGATGCAGAAATGCTCTGGATTTTTTCCTGAGCGTTTCTGCATCTCCATGGCAGAAAAAACGCATGCGGATTGTACATGCGGATTGTACATGCGGATTGTACATGCGTTTTTCCTGCCAGGGACATGTGGATGTGAAGCGTTCTTCACTTGCATTTCCGCATGTGGGTTGACAAGCGCTGTCCAAGCGATTTTAGTATCACTTGGAAAGTGCTTGACAACTTGGTCACACTATATAAATCCATGCAACCAGCATGGATTCATATAGTGTGACCAAAAGAATGGTAAAAAATAAATATTACACTTGCCTTCTTATGGACCCCGGTGTCCTTGGCTTGGCTTGCCGGCAGCTCGCGGTAGATTAAAGGACCTGCCGGTCACGTGACCCATCACATGACTAAATGACATCACCGCAGGTCCTTTTAGTCTACTGCGAGCTGCCGGCAAGCATCTGAAACAACGGATACTGAAGCCTGTGCTAGCATTTATTCTGTGGTGTTGCAATCTGTGTGTCAAGAGTGGGAGAAGAGGGTTGCATTGACAATCCAACACAATAGGCAGCACTTTGAACATATTTTATAAGTGGTCATAAACTTGAAAAAAACTCATGAAAGAGTAAAGTTACGTTAAAACGAAGCACACCATTGTTTTTCTTATGAAATTCTCAATAAGTTTGATATCACATGACCCTCTTCCCATTGAAAAAAATAAACTTGGATCCAAAATGGACGACTTCAAAATGGCCGCCATGGTCACCACCCATCTGGAAAAGTTTTCTCCCTCAAATATACTAATGTGCCACAAACAGGAAGTTGATATCACCAACCATTCCCATTTAATCTAGGTGTATCCATATAAATGGCCCACCCTGTACACATCCACAGGTCAATGATAAGAGAGGGTATTATTCCACAGGGCTCAGGTTTCATTGTTTGTGCATTTAATCAATTTACATAGTTGGTGTAGCAGGGAGGGGGGACTCTTTAAATAAACATCTAGCTGGCTTTAGTACAATATGCAATTAGCATAGTAACAAACATCATTGTTTCACCGGGAGTCACTGTCCTTGACCAGCCAAAGAAACGCACACACATTCATAAGTCAAAACAAACACAATAGTGTATTTCTCTTGGCTTAACAAATCTAGACGTCTGGCTGATTAAGATAAGAAGCTGTTTTGTCACAATACCTTTGAACTATAAATATATTCTGAGGATTTTTGTTGGAATCAATAAATTAATCATTCATCTTCAACATGGTTGTGATGATTATTTGACCCTTAGCAATCCAGGAAAGGGGTAAGTCAGTGAAGAGAAGCTCAACCCATGAATTTACCTGTATTCTAGTACACCATAATTTCATTCTATATACATTTTTCTATATTTTTATGCTGAGTAGTACAAACATCGAAATAACTCAATCTAAAGATTTGAATCTTTTTGAGTTTCTCCACGATTAGCCTCAGGCTCTAAATACTATGCAAAATACGGTACCTGAGAAAGTGTCTTTAATTTGGTCTATATTCTGTTTCTTCTCCATGAAATGGAGGAAACTGCATCAGCTGACGCAGTTTTCTCTGTTTTCTGGACTGGCATGAGATCACATTTCTGGTGGGCAGGAGTCAGGAATCATTTGTTCGGCCTCAATTATGCAGTTATGTCAGTAACGTAAAAAATGAACCCAGACGAATGGTTTTCAGATATCATCAAGTTGAATAAATTGTCAAATAAAAGCCTGAAAATATTGTTTCCATTCCCCTCAGTCTTCATTGCAATCTGACTAAGAACTATTGCCGTGGCAAATTTCTTGATGTTGTGTTGCTGGTATCCAGCCAGTTACAACAGTTGTACAAATCTATCATTTGTATGAGAGTAGGGAGAGAGAGTATATAGAGTAATCCTATTGCTGCATATACATTAAATTTGAGTATACTCGGGACTATAGAGCAGGAGAAGGACTTGGGTATTCTGGTTACAAGTAAGCTGAGTAGCAGCACTCAATGTCAAGCAGCAGCCACAAAAGCAAACAAGATTTTAGGGTGTATAAAAAGATAAAATTCTGTGATCCCTACGTATTGTTACCCCTTTATAAATCACTGGTGAGGCCACATCTAGAATATGGGATCCAGTTTTGGGCTCCACATTTTAAAAAGGATATTCAGAAGTTAGTCAGTTCAAAGGCGGGAAACTAGATTATTACAAGGGGTGGAAGGCCTCTCCTATGATGAAAGGTTGGAAAAGTTGGGCTTGTTTAGCTTAGAAAAACGACGCCTCAGAGGGGATCTCATTTATATGTGTGGGCAGTATAAAGGACTGGCACATGACTTATTCCTTCCAAAGATCATACTAAGGATCAGGGGCACTTATTATGGGTGCAAGAAAGGTGATTCTGTGGCGCCCCTGCGGGTTCAGTCGCCACACAGGTACTGCATCTCACCCAGAGGTGTGGTATCTCACTCTCAGGTAAGGATGGAGTACGGCCCGGGACCCAAACACCTGCATCCAACACTACACTACTCCAGACCAGCAGGAGGAGCAAGATGCACTGCTGAGCCCTGTTCCTGGCTGGAGTGGGGGGAACCAAGAGAGGGGGAACCATGTAGTGGGTGTGGGTGGAGGAAGAAGATCAGGGGAGCACTTGAGAAGAAGGATATAAAAGGGGGAAGCCATCTTGGGTGTGAGAGTAGTTGAGTTCAGTTCAGTCAGAGGAGGAGAGTGAAACGAGCAGGAGCTCTGCAGGAGCTCTGCTCAGGAAGAAGAGAGACTGAAGAGAGGAGAGGAGCAGGAAGGAAGGCTCCAGAAGGAAAGAGTGGATCCTAGGGGTACGGGAAGTGCTGGAGGCCACCCGTGCACCCGAACCTACCAGGTGTGGAAGGATCAGGCCGCAGAGGGGACCGGCCCCTAACTAGTGAGAATTGCAATATTCAACTAGAAACTGGAGGCTTCTACATTTCCAGGGTGTAGTTGCCACAGCCGCAATTAATCGCCAAAAAAAAGTAGCCACACAAGATCCAGGGAACTCCAGGTTGCCCGCCAAGATCTGCGGTTACCGGCTTGGGACACTGTTTGCGAGGCGCAGGGCAGGAGGGTGAGAGCCAGCGCAGGAAGACTACCAGGAGGGACACACAGAAAGGGGTCCCACTAAGTGCTCTTGAATTACCTGAGGGTTTGCTGAACCCCTCCCTGATTAAACACCGGACGACGCGGGTGGTTATTTACTGCAGTTGTAACCAGGAGCAACGTGAAAATCGTGAGTAAAACCCTGAAGACTGCACACCACTGTCTCTGTGAATTTTTACTGCGCCATCACCCCCTGCACCACACTGCACTGCCACAGTTACTTCATTATTCACCATCACAGCACCGCCCTGGAGCTTAGCTCTACCTGTGGAGAGCTGAACCAACTCTGCTGCATTACCAACAGCTCCAGAGGACCTGCTCCGCAGCAGTTGCTCCATATAGCCGCATACCACAGGTGGCGTCACGAACATTAAATACAAAAACTATAAAATCCCCTTTTATTGACCGCTGTGGGTCACAGACCAGGTCACCGTCACTGTGACATCTCCCCTAGCAATGACACATTTTATAAGTGGCCATAAACTTGTAAAAAACTCATGAAAGAATAAAGTTATGTTAAAACCAAGCACACCATTGTTTTTCTTATGAATTTCTCAATAAGTTTGATGTGTCACATGACCCTCTTCCCATTGAAAAAAATAAAGTTGGATCCAAAATGGCCACCATGGTCACCACCCATCTGGAAAAGTTTTCCCCCTCCCATATACTAATGTGCCACAAACAGGAAGTTGATATCACCAACCATTCCCATTTGATTTAGGTGTATCCATATAAATGGCCCACCCTGTATATTTCCTCAGTACACATCATTGTGGGCTACAGATAATTTAGTGAGAAGAATTGTATAATTAGTGGAGAAACATTGAACTTGATGGACCGAGATCTTTTTTTTAAACCTATGTAACTTATTCACAGTACCGTAATTGTTTGAGGAACTACATTGTTCAGAGTTTGGTGTTTAACTGTAATAATTTTTTTCATAAAAGTGGACATCTTTACTTTTGTCACTTGTCCATGACTCGATTTTCTTTTGTTTTTTTTTTTTTTTTTTGCTGATTTTTCTTTTGTATTTACAGTATATTTAAATGTTGACATTTTTGCAATTTGGGTTTTGCAAAATAAATTTGCACCATTAGGCTCTTACTATTATTTCCCTGTAACCTGATGGTTGCAGAATGAGTTAACTAATAATCTGTCAGCGAGCTCATTCTGATGGGGAGTTTAACTTTTTTTTATCACTTTTTCTTCTGAGCTTCTCTCAGTTGGTTTATGTAAAACACCACCATATGAGAGGCGTTCATGAAAGGACAGATTAAACCTGCAAACGCCCCATCAGAACCAGCTCACTGATGGACACCCAGTGAACTCATTCTGCATCCAGCCTTGCCTGTAAAAGCCCAATGGTGCTAAATTGCTAACGAAGCGAAATAAAAAAAAATGTTAAGATATTAAAGTCATTGAAATCTAGTGGTTTGGAAAGGGATACCGAAATCATTGCTTTCTTTTTTGAAAGTTCATTTAGCAAAAATAATTCTTCAAAGTTGAGCTTGCGTTAAAGTTTTGTTATTTGAAACCAATTCACAACGAATTGAGAGATCTCCAAAAAGAGAGAGTTGAAACAATAAAGACCCTTCCTCCTCCATTGTCTCCCCCTTATCTTATTCTCACATGTGTCGCCATTGTACAAAGCCAAATCAGCATAAGGGAAAAAAAAAAAAAAAAAACTTTAGTCTTGCTGAAAAATGTACAAATTTAAAAGGTTTCCATTTAAAAAACAAAAAATGACCATTGCTTGTGTCTGTGTCATTTGTTCTAAACTGTGCACGTTTATTTTTTGGTTTTTTTTTTCTGGGTCCTGAAATTCATTTTCCTAAATAAGCCCAGCACTTGTGTTTTATGAATATCAAAGTATAAGGTTTTCCTACCATGAAGTCCTTTTTTAGAAAAACAATCTAGTTTTAATCGGCTAAAAAAAAATTCTAGGTGATTAATTCTCCCAGAGACACAATAGGCTTTTAGGTTTCAACACTCACGAGGAGCAGAAACTTGTTGGTTTCAATAGATGGGGGATAAAGTACTATTTTGAGAATTACCATCTGGGACACCCTGCAATCCCTTGAACTGGACTCGGCAGAGATCCATTGTGAATAGAGTGGAGGTGTGCATGCTCAACATCTGCTCAAGTCATTGTCTATGGGACTACTGGTAATAGCTGAGCAATCTAATCTATTATTTTTGGCAGTTTCAAAGACAATGGAGTGGAGGCCAAGCATGAGGATTTCTGCTCTATTCAAGACTGGGCTCTCCAGGGTCCGGATTCCAGACCCTCAGTTTGGCATAGCTTGGATTCAAAGTGGTCAGACCCCCAGAGATCAGTAAGCTATTCCCTATGCTATGGATAAAGGACAGGTACTATCTTGGCCTTAATCCTTTAAGGGGTTGTCCACTAATTGGTCAACACCTTCTCATTCCTCATGTTTGGTGCCATTAAAATAAAAACACGGTGCTGTTCCAGCGGTGTCGGCACTTGAGTCCCCGGGGCTCACCTGACGTTATGTCACGTGAGTGAACCCTGTGAGCAGGTCACTGTCCTCGCCTTCGGACATATTGAACATCAATATGAAGCTAGGCCTTCGATTGCTCTGACTTCCTCTTGTTGTTCGATTTGTCTGAAAACCAGGACAGTGACGCCAGCGCTAATTGGGCACAGAGCTCACGTGACAGGTAGGTGTTTTTATTTTGAGGCCACACATGAGGAATGAGAAGGGGCTTATCAAAGTACTGCACAACCCCTTTAATGTTGCCGAAGTGGCCAAGCAAAACGGTGAACAAAGGTGTGGCTTTCTATCTGACTTCTTTTGTTTTCCTACAGAGGACACCCTGGACTGTGCTATCTATGGTTCCCCACTAAAGTGATTTGCTTCTGTCTCTTGTTGACCAGGCCCTACCCCTTGGCAGTCACTATTTCTGTCCTAGACCTCACTCTCATTGTCCCTATTCTGTTATCTCAACCCTACACCCCAGGATCCCAACTTTCCTCTCCCAAGGCTCTAAGCCGGCCATAAATGTTAGATTGCTGTTGACTGAACAATACTTCGGCTGATAGTTTGGCCAGCAACAATCTTGGCCATGTCTCCCATACACAAATTGTCTCTTCAGAAAGGAAGAGGACCAGAACTCTAGTGCCACCTACAGGAAGTAGCAATCCTAAAAGTCAATAGTGACCCTTTAACGAGCCTTATCACATGACTTAGGATATAAGCCCGAACCAGAAACTCAGTTTGCAGACACTGTGTTTTGGGGTACTGCCCCTCGTCAATGCGAAGTGTGAGTTCTGGTTTGACGCCTCTCAACCAGGGAGATATGTAGCACTGAGATTATTAGCTCCATTAATTAAATATAGGAAAAAGGTTCCAGCACACAAAGGGGTTAATCAGCCATCTTTAGTGCTAGGATGATTGAATACCTGTGTAGAGAAGGAGAAGGTCAGAGGATAAAATTCACAGCCTTTAGAGCATTTGGTGTGGGGTGGGCCTGGAGGTGAAAGCTCTGAGCTGTTTGTTTCACACATGCTGGATGTATGGAGATTGCAGGTCTCCTGGTTTGAATCCCTTTGTTAAAAGACATGGAAGCTGGACTCTAAGCCAGATGGGCTAATCAGCACTATTGTATGGACTTGTTATTTTATGTTTTACCTTCTGCTGGACAAAGGCTGTATTTGCGTTTTCTGGTGACGTACTTTATGAGAATTGCAATAAACCAGCCGCACTTTAAATAGAAATGGTTCCTGTGTCTGCCTCTTTAAGAAGCAGAGTGAGTCGATCTACCACAAAATACACTGCTCAAAAAAATAAAGGGAACACTTAAACAGAATATATCTCCGAGTAAATTAAACTTCTGTGAAATCAAACTGTCCACTTAGGAAACAACACTGATTGACAATCAATTTTACATGCTGTTGTGCAAATGGAATAGACAATAGATGGAAATTATTGGCAATAATCAAGACACCCTCAATAAAGGAGCGGTTCTGCAGGTGGGGACCACAGACCACATCTCAGTACCAATGCTTTCTGGCTGATGTTTTGGTCACTTTTGAATGTTGGTTGTGCTTTCACACTCGTGGTAGCATGAGATGGACTCTGCAACCCACAGAAGTTGCTCAGGTAGTGCAGCTCATCCAGGATGGCACATCAATGCGAGCTGTGGCAAGAAGGTTTGCTGTCTCTGTTAGTGTAGTGTCCAGAGGCTGGAGGCGCTACCAGGACACAGGCCAGTACACCAGGAGACGTGGAGGGGGCCGTAGGAGGGCAACAATCCAGCAGCAGGACCGCTACCTCCGCCTTTGTGCAAGGAGGAAAGGGAAGAGCACTGCCAGAGCCCTGCAAAATAACCTCCAGCAGGTCACAAATGTGCATGAGTCTGCACAAACTGTTAGAAACCGACTCCATGAGGGTGGTATGAGGGCCTGACGTCCACAGATGGGGGTTGTGCTCACAGCCCAACACCATGCAGGATGCTTGGCATATGCCACAGAACACCAGGTTTGGCAAAGTCGCCACTTGCGCCCTGTGCTCTTCACAGATGAAAGCAGGTTCACACTGAGCACATGTGACAGACGTGACAGAGTCTGGAGACGCCGTGGAGAGCGATCTGCTGCCTCCAACATCCTTCAGCATGACCGGTTTGGCAGTGGGTCAGTAATGGTGTGGGGTGGCATTTCTTTGGAGGGCCGCACAGCCCTCCATGTGCTCGCCAGATGTAGCCTGACTGCCATTAGGTACCAAGATGAGATCCTCAGACCCCTTGTGAGACCATATGCTGGTGCGGTTGGCCCTGGGTTCCTCCTAATGCAGGACAATGCCAGACCTCATGTCAGGGCCGGCTCCAGGTGTTTCTGGGCCCCGGGCGAAAGAGTCTCAGTGGGCCCCTTTAACACATACCACGATTCATGATGTACAGATACGGCAGAGAAATATAGATATAGTACAATGCAAAGATTTCACTTCTTACATTACATGAGCGATATCTATTGTAAATTCCACAATAGCTCAGAAACCGGCGAATCGCTCCACACAGTATACTGGCCCCCATATAACGCTCCATACAGAATACTGGCCCCCATATAACGCTCCATACAGAATACTGGCCCCCATATAACGCTCCATACAGAATACTGGCCCCCATATAACGCTTCATACAGAATACTGGCCCCCATATAACGCTCCATACAGAATACTGGCCCCCATATAACGCTCCATACAGAATACTGGCCCCCATATAACGCTCCATACAGAATACTGGCCCCCATATAACGCTCCATACAGAATACTGGTCCCCATATGATGCCCCATGCAGGCTGTTCCCCCCACATAATGCCCCATGCAGGCTGTGCCCCCCCTTATAATGCTCCATGCAGGCTGTTCCCCCCCCCTTATAATGCCCCATGCAGGCTGTTCCCTCCACCCCCCTTATAATGCCCCATGCAGGATGTCACCCCCCCTCTTTATAATGCCCCATGCAGGATGTCACCCCCCTCTTTATAATGCCCCATGCAGGATGTCACACACCCCTCTTTTTATAATGCCCCATGCAGAATGTCACCCCCCCTCTTTAAAATGCCCCAGGCAGGATGTCACCCCCCCATATTATGCCCCATGCAGGATGTCACCCCCACCATATTATGCCCCATGCAGGATGTCACCCCCCCTCTTTATAATGCCCCATGCAGGATGTCACCCCCCCCCCATATTATACCCCATGCCTTCATACATAAAAAAAAAAAAAATCAAACACTCACCTCACTTCTCATCTGCTGCCGCTGCTCAGGTCCGGACTCCAGCGTCGCCGGCGTCTTCCCTCTCTGCGCTGCCTGTGATGGCTCAGGGGAGGGCGCGGTGGAAAGACATCACCGCGCCATCTAACCTGAGAGGTCACAGGGAGCGCACAGCAGGAAGACAGTGGATCTGCAGAGGCACGGGGAGAGGTAAGTATCCAGCTGCCAGGGCCCTGAGCAAGCGGGGGAGAAGGGTGGGCGCTGACACTGCTCTCCTCCGTCCATAGCCCGGCGAGGTGTCCGACCGCAAGTGGGCCCCCCCGCTGGCGCCGGCCCTGCCTCATGTGGCTGGAGTGTGTCAGCAGTTCCTGCAAGAAGAAGGCATTGAAGCTATGGACTGGCCCGCCCGTTCCCCCGACCTGAATCCGATTGAGCACATCTGGGACATCATGTCTCGCTCCATCCACCAACGTCACGTTGCCCCACAGACTGTCCAGGAGTTGGCGGATGCTTTAGTCCAGGTCTGGGAGGAAATCCCACAGGAGACCATCCGCAACCTCATCAGGAGCATGCTCAGGCGTTGTAGGGAGGTCATACAGGCACGTGGAGGCCACACACAATACTGAGCCTCATTTTGACTTGTTTTAAGGACATTACATCAAAGTTGGATCAGCCTGTAGTGTGTTTTTCCACTTTAATTTTGGGGGTGACTCCAAATCCAGGCCTCCATTGGTCAATAAATTTGATTTCCATTGATGATTTTTGTGTGATTTTGTTGTCAGCACATTCAACTTTGTACAGAACAAAGTATTCAATGAGAATATTTCATTCATTCAGATCTAGGATGTGTTATTGAGTGTTCCCTTTATTTTTTTGAGCAGTATATGTGTATATATATATATATAATGTGTGTGTGTGTGAGTCTGTGTGTGTGTATATTTATTTTTGGTCCTACTGTAGTTTTTTTTTAATCTATTCAATAAAGAATAATATATTTTAATACTACCTGTTATTTGGTCCTTACCGCATTTTTTCTTATATGATCCCTACTACTTTTTAATGCATGACCGCCACAATCGTCCAAATCCCTCTAAGTACTAAGATACTCAACATCATTTTTTTCTTAATGTGCAAATTGTTCACATTTGCTCATTATCTTTTCATCCAGCACTGTGAACAGGGTCATGTTTAGAAAAAGTATTGCAAAGTCCTAGGAGACAATGATTTTAGTTTATTCAAGAATCTAATTCCCTTTTTAAATGGGCATTCCCATCTCCCAAGATCCTTTCCCAATATGTAGTAGGTATAATAATAGCAAATACTTATAATTAGAAATGTAGTATAGTTCTTCTGATTAGCTATATCTCTTACTCCATGTGCATGGCATTACAGTAGCTTAGGTATTCATGGTTATGACCACTCAGTGGCATTTAGTTAGCGGTTAGTGGTCGTAACCATGGATACCTAAGCTATTGCAATGCCCTGCACATGGGGTAAGTGACATAACTAATTAGAAGAACTATACTACATTTCTAATTGAAGGTATTTGCTAATTTTTATTATTGTTAAACTTACTACATATTGGGATAAGATCTTGGAGATGGGAATACCTCTTTTAAGTTAATGTAAAGTTTGATGAATAGTGATGTAAAAGTATTGACTGTAATTTCTAATATGCTCTGTATATCTAAATATTTACATAGCGTTATACATTAAAAAAAAGCAGCACTTTTAAGGACGGAGCGCGCCACCTGCTCTGCTCTATGTGTGCTCTGTAGTCCTCCTGTAAACAGTGTAATCTGGGGACATACAGCTGCCTTGTGTCAGCTGCGGCACAGTCTGGTGCTGGCATTATCTGGGGAAGATTGCAGTTACCTTATGTTGCTGAATGAATACAAAACAAGTAATGAACACTAGGGGCCAGGCAGGAAGCTATAACCTAGGTAGTCCTCAATCGCTTTTCTATGGTAAATTTTTTATTTTTTTTCCCCTCCTGAATACATAAGCGTAAACCAATTCTATCTGGCACCTCGGAGATGGGGATGTTTTCAGTAACAGGCAAAATATATCAGGTGAGAAAAAACTCCCAATGGTCCATAATATCGGTAATAAAGTTTTAAGTCCCATGACCGGCAGCTGCATCGCCGTAAAATGTCTTTTTACAGAAAAGGAAACATTATTCTATAACAAACTGGCGTCACAGATACAATTTATCCTGGGTGTCCTTACTTTGTAAAAGCTTTATCACCTGCACATTCTCTCAAGAAGTTTCGCAACTCTTTGAAAAGTAAGAAAATAATATATACGATAAAATGTAAGAAAAAAAGTGCAAAAGGGAAGTGTGAGGGCAGAAACTCCTAAAACAAATCATCGTCCTTTCCCAGAGGGATGGCAATATTCCGAAAGTTACAAAACCTTGTAAGGCTGGATTCACAGTATCCTGTGACCTTGGTCCTGAAGGGCATGGTATTTGTTACAGTATTGACTACCCAGAACCAGAGGTCGGCAGTGGGAGCCAACATTCAGAGCGCTGAAGTCAGACCACAGTCCGGTAGAAGACAGTAACCAGGATAAGGCCACCCTGAAACCGGTTGTGGTGGGGTAGGAAACTGTTGAGGCTTTTTTTTTGTTCAGAGGTGAGGTGGGCCTAGGTGATCACAAGCAACAGTGGCCATTGAGAAAACTTGGCCTTACCGAGACAATTGTTAAGACTACAACAATTTTGTTGAAACAGGGTGCAAATGGTGGTGTTGCATATCACTCGTGGAAAGTTCACATGATTGCGTTTTCAGTCCGTGCGCGGTTCAGATGACCGTTTCTTCACATGGACTGAATGTACTCATGAAAGAAAACGCAGCATGTACTAGACTCTTCCGTATTTAGGTTCAGACTCAACTATTCAAGTTAAAATAAAAAAAGCCATACAGTATTTCTATTTTAAGGCTGATTTAATGATTTGCACCTTGTGGTGACTCCTCTGCATTTGCTCTCATGAAGTCTTCTTCTCTTTATGGTAGACTTGGATATTAAAACATCTACTTCCTGAAGAATGTTCTTCACTTGGGTGGATGTTGCGAATAGGTTTTTCTTCACTATGGAAATGATTCTGCGATCATCCACCACTGTTATCTTCCATGGACGTCCAGCCCTTTTTGCGTTCTCAAGCTCATCAGTGCGTCTTTGGGCAAAATGTACCAACTCTTCATTTGGCCGCTCCTAACTCTATCTCACTCCTATCTCTTTGATGGATCGCTTATTTTTTTCAGTCTTATGATGGTCTGTTTCTCTTCCAATGAGAGCTCCTTTGACAGCATTTTGTGGGTTTACAGCAACAGCTTCCAAATGCAAATGCCACACCTGGAATCAGCTCCAGACCTTTTATCTGCTTAATTGACGATGGATTGATGAAGTAAAAGCCCATGTAGCCCATGAAAGAGCTTTTGAGATAATTGTCCAATTCCTTTTGGTCCCTTTCTAAAAAGAGGCAGCCACTTACTAGAGCTGTAATTCCTAAACCCTTAGTGCAATGAAGATGTAAATACCCTCAAATTAAGACCACATTCACACATTAAGTATTTGGTCAGTATTTTAGATCAGTATTTGTAAAATAAAATCATGAGTGGAACAATCAGAGGAAAGGTATAATAGAAACACGTGCACAACTTTTGCATTTTTCACCAAATCTTAGCTTGGGTATCAATGGTTATGGCCACTCATATAGTGACAGCTGTTAGTGGTCGTAACCATGGATATGTAAGCTAGTGCAATGCCCTGAACTTGGGGTAAGTGACATAGCGAATCTGAAGAACTATACTACATTTCTAATTGGAAGTATTTGCTAATATTATAATTACACCTACTACATATTGGGATAGGATCTTTGAGATAGGAATACTCCCCTTAGAGATTACACTTCCTAGGAACTATGAAAGCCTATGTGCACTGAGCAATCTAGTGCATTGTTTGGTTCGGTCTGCCTATGTAAATGGCATTCAAATGACCGCCGATCGGTAAATGTTTACCAATCGGCAATCGGTTTGTCCCTCCAGGTTGGTCCATCTAAATGGACCCTGAAGTCTCTTAACTAATCACACAAGGGTAATTCACTTATTGAGATGTGGCAAACTTTAACTTGACAATTGACAATTACCAACTGTAGTTATAGTTTCTGAATAATCAGGTCTCGCACTTAACCTAGAAAGAGACATGCCCAGTATAGTTGGTCTCCACCGTGCCTCCTTGGTTATCCTCGTAGAGCTTCGATGCTCAAGAAGTTTCTTCCCAGTGGTGTTGTCTCTTGCTTGACCAAACCCCATGCACATCAAAGAACAGAAAAACTTCCTTTTGCAAACTCTGCCATATTTTTTTTTCTGCCTCAGCTCTCTGATTCTTTAATAATTTCTTTCTCTGTATCCTTACTCCACATTTCCACAAACTCATCTGATTTCGTTGGATGAGATGCTAAGACTGCGGTCTAAGGGGTAAGTTAAGGTGGAGAGTGACATGCCAGGTCTGGTACGCCAGTATGAGTAGACTTAAATGCCTTATATGCTCCTCTGGGAAATTAAATAAGGCTTCAAGGCTGAAAAAAAAATCAGTATTGACTTTTGCCTGCCAAGTGAGTCCTGACAACTTACAGCAAGTGTAAGATGGCACACCGGCACCGTACAGGGATATGACTGAGGCTCTCATCTCTTTGGGACCCTAAGGGCGCAATCAGACGACCATATAAATCAGACCGAGATTGGGATGCAGTGCATGGACCCGCGACTTTCCTGACCGGAGCATGACTTCTTCATATATCTCTATGCAGCTGTCACGCTTGGGTTGGGAGAGATGTGGCCAATCTGTGCACTGTCCCCCGATCTCGGTCTGATTTATTCGGCCTTCTGACTGCGTCCTAGCAGTAACTAACTAGTTGGACACAGAGATACAGTTGACTCATTTACTGACATTTCAGATATGGAACAAAAAGTTTTTGTGGTGGCATAATTAAAAAAAAAAAAAAAATTGCAGTTTTTGTTTTCTTCAGACAGCCCAGATCGTCATGATGACTTCTTCCAGCTACAAATGGTTTCTGCACAAACTGCCATCGGGTTATGTTCACATGAATCCTCATGTATTTAGACACATGACCTACTCTCATTTTAGTACAACATCCTACATCGATTCCTGTTTTCTATGACCTATGTATTACTTGTGATTGAAAGTTTTGTTTGTTTTATGAAGGTAAAATAATTTTCTGCTGTTTGTTTGCATTAGTTTGCTCTCCACATGGCAATGTTTTGTAAAGCCACCTCTGCAGCAATGTCTGGGGATAAGTACAGATGTCGATTGCATCAAAAAAAAAAAGCTATCCAACATTTGGGATTATCATTTATTTTTTCTATGTTGCGACACTTCAAAGAAATGCATGTGTCATTTTCTTATTTTTGCTGAGCAGAGAATGTAAATTAGTACACAAAATAATCCTACAGAGTATTGTACTACATGCGCCTCAATAAAAGCGCTTTGTGCTCAGTGTCGCTCAAGGACACATTTCACTTTAAAAGAACATTATGTGCTTAAGGAAGAACTCCTCCCAGAGAAGTGCAAATTCTGTTTTCTAGGAAAGCAAACCTATTACTTATTGACCCCTTCATGACTGGGTGATTTTTAACTTTTACACTTGCATTTTTTTCCGCCCCTCTTCTTCCAAGAGCCATAACTTTTTTTTATTTTTCCATCGCCGTATGAGGGCTTGTTTTTTGCAGAATAAGTTGTAGTTTTGAATTTGCACAGAAGAAAAAGTTGATCCAGTTTAAAATGTAGAAAAAAATCATTATTGAATCATTTAAAATATATATATATATATATATATATATATATATATATATATATATATACACATATACGTGTTGGTACATCCAATAAAATTTGGGTTGGACAGGAGGAAAAATCATAGGCAGAGAAAACCAAACGCGTTTCGAACACTGTGTTCTTAAACTCTTGACAAGCCAAGGAGTGAATAATAGATTTTTTTTTTTTAGTCTATGGAATCACATTGGTTGTAAGAATAGGGGTTAGGTGGTACATTTTTTTCTTTCTTTGTGAATCCTTTCCTTAACAGCCATAATGTAGCAGAAGGTGCGTATGACATAGTAGACTGACCTCACTACTCACAGATTTATTTGGGACAATTCTAGAGAAAATAACCAGAAGAAGGAAGGTATCGCATCCAGACCTATTGAAGACCATATCAGTCTGAAAGTGGTTTTTAATATTAGAAACTGCTATTTTAAATTATTTAGTTTTTAAAAATTTGCAAAAGTATTTGGCCATTTTGGAAGATTATAGTGTAAGGGGGAAGACCGGGGTGTAAGTACTTTCAGAAGAAGGGATCCGGAACTGCCGGGGCCGTACCTCTGGTTGCAGGGGGAAGACAGACTGCGAGCACAGGAGTCAGGTGACTGGGAAGCTGGGGGCGTGTCCAGACTGAGAGCTGGGAGGTCAGGTGACCGGTAAACTGGTGGCGTGGCTAGAGAGAGGGAGAGACGAGGACTTTTGCGTGGGAAAGCGGCAGGAGAGTCCCGCTCAGGAGAGCAGTGTGAGAGGTTCCAGGCTCCTGGCTCCAGGACTGGGAGCAAGATCCGAGTGCAGTGGACCGAAGGAGTCAAGCCGACTAGAGAAGAGACGCAGGGTCCGTGGAGCTGAGCACGTGAGGTACACTGTTATGGACTAGGGGCTCAGCGGGTAAAACTGGAGACCGCCCGCTGCCACTGTGACGCCCTGCTGTGCATGGAGTCACAGACCCAAGGTGGGTGCATTTCAGTTTTTCTCCACAAGAGGCCCTCAGAGCATGCACACACCTCCACCCTACCTCAGAACCACCAGAGGGAGCCCTACAGGGAGATATAAATAGGGATGGTGGAGCTAGACAGGTGGGGACTCAGCAGGTTTCTGCAGTGAGAGAAGAGTCTGGAGTCTGCTGCAGCCTGAGACAGAGAGAGAGTGTGTCAGCAGGTCCTGCAAGCAGTCTAGCAGAGCGGGGAAGGAGACAGCTAGGAGCGTTGCCGACGCTCTAGAGAGCGGCAGAAGAGGCAGCCAGCTAACTGCCAGTGTGTATAGCCTAGTGAGGGCCCAGAGTAGGCCGAAGGCTAGTGGAACAGTAGTGTTGGGGACAGAGGAGCTTCATAAGCTCACCCCAGAAATATACCGGACACCGGCTCCGAGTCAGTATACCCTCTGTGGAAAACAGCCAGATCTTTCCTGGAAGACTTCAGGTCTCAGGATAGCCCAGGAGCTGACACGTAGCAGGACCAGGACGCACGGAGGCTCCACCATACCAGGAGCGTGCTCTTCAGCAAAAGGCCCTAACACCAAGTCAGCCGGCGCATCACAAGGACTAAGTTGGGCCTAGTTTCAGACGGGCCATAAACTACACGAAGCGGCAAGGATACAGGAGGCCCTATACCTGCTCACTGGGGAGAGACCTGAAGTGCACCCCTCACCCTACAGTGCTCCGGGCGGTACCGCAACTCCACCAGTAAAAAGGTACTGAAGCCAAATGTGAGTGTGTCTCCCATTTTTCCTTGGACCCGGCTGGGTCACCGCCATATTGTGCACCAAACCAAACACCGCTGCCCTGAGGCCTAGCTCCACCTGTGGGGAGCTACACCATCATAGCTGCCGTAACACCGGCCTCAGTGGACTGCCGCAGCGCTGGTGGTCCTCACCAGACACCACAGGTGGCGTCACAAACTTCGACATTTCATTTTCCTTTTTCGCCTTTTAAAGAGAGACCCCAGGGTACGGGCCCGGGAGCCGACCACCGCGACATCCCCCAAGACCAGGCAGTAAGGCCCGGGCGCCGAGTAGTCCCCATCCCCTGGGCGCTACACCACCAGAAGATGGAGCATTGTTTGGGCGGGGAAGCCTGAAGAAAGCGTCACCAGCATCAAGTGGTGGAGGATAAAAGTCAGCTAAGTGTAAAAACTGTCGTTTACAACTGGTTTGACTCTACTACATCTAGTTAAACTGTGAACTGTCAGTTAAAGACTTTTACCTGCTATTTCCCTTGTTTTTCCCCATATTTTCCCCTGTTACTCCCTGCGTGGAGATTTACCCTGTTATCATAAACCTCCCCTGTTTATTAACCCTGTATTTGCTGCTCTGTGTTTCTGTGTTACCGCATCTAAAGTGTTACAATAGTATTTAGAAATATTCCACATGTCACTCTACTATTTGACTGATAAGTAGGCCTCAGAAAATGAAAAAGAACTTTTATAAATTTTGGGGCCTCAAATTTTAGGATGATTTCCAAGCACAAGGCCGATTTGGAAACTAGACAGCCCAATGTATTCATCTGTTGGCATAGCGACCACAGGGGCTTAATTTTATGGAAAAAAAAATAATATATTTTTTTTAGCTAGAAAAGTTTATGCAGATTGAGACTGTAATTATTTCACAGTTTGCAGTGAATGCATACATGAATTTTTTACACTTTTTTTATTTAAAAAAAAAAAAGTCCTAGTCTTTGTATTTGACTGATATAGACCATACTGCCTAATAACGATAACTGGCTCCTATATCTGATCAGTGTTATTGGTGCCTGAGATATTTAACCTGATTTTAGGCCAGTTTTTGTCAATGATTGTAAATCTGCCCTTGTTTTTCTTCCATCAGCTCTGGTTGATGAAATGTAATATACCCTATATAGATGACCGGTCGAACACTTGGACTGATGTCTACTAAACATTATTATTTTTGCCGCCTTGGTTATTAAAACACTTTGATATATGTAGATTTCTTTTATTTTTGAATAATTTACACCACAGAATAAGAATTGAACATGCGTAAAAAGTTGTCCTTGATACACTGTCCATTTACTGAGTTAAATCTCAAAAGCAACGCTTTAGGCTATGTGCCCACATAGCGTTTTTACGGCAGCAAAAACGCTTATAAAACCGTCTGCCATGCAGAATTTGGTTGTGCTGTGCATTGCGTTGCAAAGCGCAGCATGACCATTTCTACCGTAATTATGCCACAAATTCGCGGCCATTGAGGAACATTGAAACGCAGCAAACCCGCAGGTATATGTGGATTTGCTGCGTTTCAATTAAATTCAATGGCCGCGAATTTGCGGCGTAATCGCATGCGTGTGGTACCCGGGATGAAGAGGTGACTACAACTCCTCTTCATCCCGGCTACCACGCGGTGAAAAATAATAAATAAAAAAGTTAAAAATAAAAAAAACCTGTATACTCACCTCTCCGGTCTGTTCCCGGCGGCGATCCTCTCTCCTTGGCGTCCCGCGGTGTACTCGCAGGACCTGCGGTGACGTCATTTAGTCAGCTGATGGTCAGGCGACCGCCTGTTGATGGTCGCGTGACCATCAGTTGATTAAATTACGTCACCGCAGGTCCTGCAAGTACACCGCGGGACGCCAAGGAGAGAGGATCACCGCCGGGAGCAGACCAGAGAGGTGAGTATACAGTTTTTTTTTATTTTTAACTTTTTAATTATTTTTTTTTTAACTATAGATGCAGCATTTAAAGCATCTAAGTTGGTCACACAATATAAATCCATGCCGGTTGCATGGATTTATATTGTGTGACCAACTTGTCAAGCACTTTTCCAAGTGATGCTCAAAATCGCTTGGAAAAGTGCTTGAAAAAACGCATACAGAAATGCATGCGAAAACGCTGAAAAAACGCTTCTCTCTGGCAGAAAAAACGCATGTAAATCTGCATGCGTTTTTTTCTGCCAGATAGAGGCAAAAACGCTGTGCATCAAAACTGCTATGTGGGCACATAGCCTTAAAGATTTCTTGCGGAGAGTTGCATCAGGGCAATCACTTTGAATAGACCAGCAGTAATCCGCCATCATGTGGGTATCTGTGTCCTCAGTATCTTTCTTCTATAGTTCTTTAATCTTGGTGGAATCGTTCACCCTGCTCTTCACTTGGATCATTTCCCAGAAAACCTTGGTGACCTAAGTGACTGTGGAGATAATGCTTCTTGATATTCATTGTACAGCCAAGGTGATGGAAAGAAGATGGCATTTTTTCTACTGGTTCAGTGTAATGATCTTCTTTATAGTTTCCAAGAAAATTCTATACAACCATAGTGAAATACCAAGACCATGCATCTGCCCCGGCGTCGTTCAATGAGTCTTTGAAGTGTGGATCTTTCACGAGTCCTCTGATTTGAGGACCGTCAAAAATACAGGCCTTTAGGTTCTCCATGGTCAGCGCTGGAAATTTTCTGCAGATGTAGTAGAAGCATCTTTCCTTTTTGCTTGGAGCCTTTACAAACTGCTTCATTAAACCTAATTTGATATGCAGTGGTGGAAAAATGATCTTATTCCTGTCAACCAATGGTTCTGCAATCATTCTTTTCTCATACTACCACGTGTTCTCTGAGGCCACTATTTATCGGCCGACCATCACAGCACCACGAGAGAGGGGATTCGCCCACCAAAGACAGGAAATCTACAGGCTTAAAAGGGGCTGCCCTCTCTCTTGCCTCAGTTTTGGTTTCCTGTCCTTGATGGAGGGAACCTATAGCAGGCTCATGGAAGATCTCCGTACGAAGCTGGATGTGGCGACGGCTGTCGAGCAGCGCCCCTATCTGGGATCGGCAGCTCCAGCGTCAGCTATGCAAGGGCATCCCTATCTGGGGAATGCCAGCATCTTTTTTTGCACCGGATAGCAATGGGAGCTGCGCCCCTATCTGGGGTGGCAGCCCTAACATCTCTTGCTACAGCCAGGTCTGCGCCCCTACCTCGCGGGGGGTGGGCTGCCCCTTGACTGGTCTGGACTGTAGTGGGACTGCGCCCCTATCTGGGGTTGCAGGCCCACCAATGCTCTGAGGATGATGGCAGGGTTGCGTGGGGTGTCATTCCCATTGACACCCGGCAGAGTATGGAGCTCTGGATATTCTGGGGGGCTGCGCCCCTGTCTGGGGTGGCAGCCCCGTCGGTAAAGTGGTGGCTGCGACCTGGGAAAACAGGCCGATCATCCCCCAGGAGCCTACCTGGAGCGGCGGCGACTGGAGCGTCTCTGCGTCCTCTGTGCTTGCGCGGGAGCGCGCTTCCGGCCTCCTCCTGTGAGTCGCGGCTCGATGACGTCACCGCGCCTCTCGGCGGTCACGTGACCGGACCCGAAAGTTCCAGTCACGTGCATCTGGAACACAAGTATAGTGCGGTACTAACCGCAGCGGCGTCCCTGTTGGGACAAAAAAAAGGTAACAGGTGATTTTAAAATTGATGTAAGGGCGGAACAGGTGCTATTATTTAACTGCCAAGCACCGCTGTTCTGGGCTTCCCAGCTTCACTTCTCCCTATCATGGAGAAAGAAAGTGAGCAGCAGCAGCAAGTTCAGCAGCCGCCATCTTCACCATCTTAGAAGCTGTTTGGGGAGCTTTAAAAGGTACATCACCCTCGAGCTACTGGTAATGCCCGGTCCTCAGGAAAGCGAGGTGCGGCGTCTAGGTCTTGTCATCATAGCTCCAGCAGGATGGACGAATCTGCAGCCTCGAGGGAAGATCACCCGGCTGAGAAAGGTTCTTCCTCCAAACCGGTACCAGTCCTTTGAGCCGCCTGGGTAAGTGATCTTCGAGAAAGTTCACTTAGTAATGGAGTATCCCTTCTCCCCTTCTATCTTTTAATAGGGGAAGAAGTGTGCCTCCAAGACCAAGCATTTTGAATGTGCATTGTGTAACACCGTCCTTCCAGACTCGTATCCCAAAAAATTGTGTCAATCCTGTATCAATCAGACGCTAGCAGAAAAGACCCCTAGTTTTGCCTTGGGACTGAAAACCTTAGTCAAGCCTGAAATTAGTAAAATCCTCTCTAAAAAAGCTAAGAGGAAGGTGGATACAGACTGTGAGATCTCCCCAGCCCCTGATGACTCCCTGTCTTCGGCTTATGAGTTGGACTCGACAACTCAGCCTCTTCATCATCAGCTTCTTCAGATAGTGGTGCGGGTCAGCATTGTTTTCCGCTTAATGAAATTGATGGTTTGGTTAAAGCGGTTCACTCAGCTATGGGCATTACAGATGCCAGACCAGATAAATCAGTCCAGGACATAATATTCAGGGGGCTGGGGCAAAGGAAAAGAAGAAGTTTTCCTTTTAATGATCAATAGTGATGAGCGAGCATGCTCGCTACTGCTGGGTGCTCGCCCGAGCATCCCACTGCTCGAGATGCTCGGCGCTCGCCGAGTATTTCCGGGTTGCTCGGGTGGGAACTCTGGTCCCCTCCCTGCATGTTTGGCGCTCTTTAAAGAGCCAATGAACATGCAGGGATTGCCTGCCATGCACTGTAATGCCGTATCCATGTTGGTTGTGGGCATTACAGTGATTGGCTGGCCACACAGCGTCATCAGGTCTATATCAGACGTGGCGCCGCCATGCTCGTCACAGTCACTCCGGATCAGACAGTGTAGGGAGAGCTGCTGCTGTGTCAGGGAGAGATTTGCTTGTGTATTAGGTAGTGTAGGGAGAAAAACCGTACATTACACATATCCATCTTAACAAACAGTCCTTCTGAGGACTAATCCATCTACAGAGATATCAGGCAGGCAGTGTATATGACGCGCCCCTGGGCCTGCTGTGTCGCGCAGCGTCTCGCGCACGGGGGCTTACCCGGAACCGGATCAGATGAGGGTTGTAGTCTCCGAGTGGCGGGGACCCGGTCCGTGCCCAGGGAGTCAAACTCAGTGTGTGGCAGTCTTTACAGATGTTGTTAGTGTTCTTAGTGTCGACTACGCCACCCGTTGATTTGCGGTCAAAAGGCCGCCGCTGCAGCAGGGTCCGCTGAGGCTGGTGGTATGTGTGCAGCTGTGGTAGTATAACCCCCAACGGGAGGGGTATAGCCTCAGGGGGTCAGGTGTAGAGGATGGTGGTAGTGGAGGTGCAGTGTGGATGGTAAGAAGACTCAGAGTCGGGCTGTGCAGTTCAGGGTTTTTACTTACTGCTGTTCTGTTGGTCACTCTGGCCTTGAGTGACCGCCCGAGCCGTGCTGCGTCCACCAGGTCCTGGACTCGGCCAACCCCCAAGCAATTCTGGAGCGTGGTCCTGAGCTCCCTTTCTGACTTTCCTTTCTACTGGCCGTTCTCACCAGGGGTCCACTTATGTCCGGCTCCCTCGGGCCTCTTGGTGGGTGCACTGTGGCACCCCAGGGGTCTGGTTTTCCACAGTAATGTAATGTTATGTCTGAGAGCAGGTGGGAGGTCCTTTGGTCAGGGATCCTGTGCATGCCACACCTCCTGCCCAGTCTTGGGAGGGGAAGAACTTCCCCTGTATAAACCCGGGGCTGAGGCAGGGTGAGTCAGACAAGGAGAGTGGAGACAAGAAGCAGCATAGGAAACAGGAGAGTTCCAAGGAGTCAGGGGCTGGCAGCTGCAGCGCTCGCCCTGACTAAGAAGATTCTTTACCGGACCCGGAGTCCGAGGCTGTGGGGACTAACTTCTACCCAGCAGCAGAATCCGTCAGGCAGGGGATTTCAGGTCCTCTGGCCCAGAAGCCCGAAGGCACGGTCACACGCGTGGGACCAGCACCGCCATCGTGGAGCGGAAGCCATTAGAAGGCCCCGAGTCACCGGCCATACGGGTGAGCACCACACGGTACACTCAGGGACGTGGGCTACTTACATCAGCTTCTAGCAAGGTAGCCAGAAGAGTACAGTCAGTTTGTGAGGCCTACAACTACGCCTGGCCAGGGGAGATCCCATCTGCTCAAAGACTGACCAGGCCCCGTTTGCTAGCAAGTACTCCGGGAGGGTCTATCGTTGTTACCAGTAAAGACCCTGAACTACACCGTACCGTCTCTGAGTGGTTCCTGCTACCCCCATCATCCACATCGGCTGCCCTGAGGCCATACCCCTCCCGTTGGGGGTTATACTATCACGCTGCACAATCCTACCACCGGCCTCAGCGGTCTGCCCTGCAGCAGCAGCTCCCTGGCTGCACTCAACGGGTGGCGTAGTCATCAACTATTTACTACTAATAGACTGCCGTCTAGTTTGACTCCCTGGGCACGGACCGGGTCACCGCCACGAGACTACAACCCTCCACTGATCCGGCTCCAGGTAGGCTCCCGCATGCGCAACGCAGCGCGACACAGGCCCAGGGGCGCGTCAACTTTGGCGTAGTCGGCAGGATTTCGTGCCCGCAACCACCGGGTACTGCGTGCCTGAAAAGCAAAGACTGTTCAAACTTACCAGTGGTGAAGATTCCCGCCATCCGCGAAGTTTTCCCGCCATCCGGCGCCATCTTCGACCTTCTTCCCGCCATCCGTGGAGTTTTCCCGCCATTGGACGCCATCTTGAGGACGCCGCGCGGGAAGAAGAGGGGCGTGGACTCCGAAAGCGCGCGAGAACTGAAGCCCCACCTCACGTCCGGACGTTGCGTAAGGTCCTGGAAGGAGCCCAGCAGACGCCGACGTCACAGGAGCGCGACGGAAGGTCCTCAACCCTGACGATCCACTGCGGAGCCGCGGCCTACGGAAGAGGATCATCGCAAGGTAGGCCACGGTCCACTAGGGGGGAGGAAGATGTCGGATACGGAGGAGAGCTTCACTGCCCCAACCCCCGCCAGCGCTACCGCTGCTGCAGTTATGCCCTTCACCATGCCCTATATCCCGGGAGCAGCTTGGCTACCCCAGTACTCAGGGGAGTCACATACCCTGCATGACTTTAGAGAAAAGCTGGATAGCCTCTTCCAGGTGTACCCCCTCACAGAAGAGCAAAAAGTGAGCATCCTGGTGGCCCAACTAACCGGGGCAGCCAAAAGGGAAGTAAAATCCTGGCCACCTGGGAGGAAGACTGTCGCAGGGATACTAACCCGGCTGAAGGACACCTTTGATACCCGCACCTCAGCCGAGATTAAGCTTAGATTCTACGGGTGCAAGCAGCGAGCGCATGAGAGTATAAGGGACTATGCACTAAACCTACAAGAGGCCCTGAGGGCCATAAAGCAGACCGACCCTGATGGGGTGGGAAACGAGGACAGGCTGTTGACTGAACAATTTATAGAGGGTTTATATTGCAATGCCCACCGAACCCAGTTGCGGGCAATGGCCTTACAGGATCCCCATCTGGACTTTGCACAGTTCAAGGACAGAGCCATCCGGGTGCTCCGAGAACCGGCACCAGGTGGCGTTGTGACCCACAGACGCCCCACTACCACTTACTACCAGGAGGCGGCGCCCTTGTCAGCAGGGCCTGTGGGAGCTGATGCGCAGGCTTTGGACAATGACCCGGCTCCAGACCTACACCATCAGGTCCAAGAGCTAGCTAAGAGCGTTGCTGCACTAACCCGAACTGTGCAGTCTTTACAGGTTTCCACCCCAGGGAAGATCCAGCTGGCATCCGGACCGGAGGACATCCCGTGGCGTCGACCAAGGAGGACCCCACCGGCCAGAGGAAGACCCAGTGACCGATACAGCGAGGACGGACGACCCATCTGCCGCCGCTGCAATCAACCCGGACATATGGAAAGGTACTGTTCTTTAAACGGGCACAACCTGGGGTAGAGGGCCAACCCCCAGGAAAAAGATCACCAGGCCCATCGAACTGGCGCGACAGATATGTGGGAGGACGTCCAGTCTTGCCTGTGGTACTGGATGGCATTCCCATGAGTGCCCTACTGGATACCGGGTCACAGGTCACCACCATCCCGTACGTGCTCTTCAAGCAGTACTGGAATGACTCGGATATTACCCACTACCCTGACGACGACTTGAGTATCATCGCCAGCAATGGCCAGCCCGTGCCACAGATCGGATTTAAGGAGGTGGCCCTCAAAATCGGTAGAGTCGAACTGGCCGCACAGGGACTGATCATTGTAGATATTGATAAACATGAGAGTCACCCAAAAATAACTCTAGGAACTAACGTAATTGAAAATTGTCTTGCAGAGGTGATTTTCCTTTTACAGCAGGTTGCCAAGAACGCCAGCTCCGGCGAGCAGCGGGTGCTCCAGAAAGAGATCCGGGCACTGATGCAACGGCAACAAGTGGAACTCTCCGGCGGTGAGATTGGTAGCGTAAGAATGTGTGACCCTTTTCCTATTGCCATGCCCCCAAAAAGTGAAATGATGATTTGGTGCCGGGCAGCTATTGGTCTGAGAGGAAGAGATTACCAGGCAATGGTAGAACCAGTTTACTCAGACAGTAGGCCCACCATTTTGACAGCACGGGGGGTGGTCTATGTACGCCATGGGAGGGTGCCCATTCGCATAATAAATATCGGGGAGAGGGAAGTGTACCTGCCCCGGTATGCCACGCTAGCCAAATTATATACCACTAATCAAAATTCTATACAATCTGTGGAACCCTTGCCTCCATCTCACCCGGAGGAAGGTAACGGCTCTAAGAAAGACATGGAGGACTGGTGTCAGCAACTACATTTGGGTACTGATTCCACTCCCTCACATCAGAAACAAGGAGTCTATCGGGTGGTTCAAGAGTATGAGAGAGTGTTTAGTAAACACCCGTTAGACTTCGGGCGAGTCAAGGGGGTAGAACACCGCATCCCCACGGGAGATCATCCTCCCATAAAAGAGAGGTATCGACCCGTACCCCCTGCACATTACCAACACGCCAAGGGGATGCTTAGAGACATGAAGGAGGCTGGGGTAATCCGGGATAGCTGTAGCCCCTGGGCAGCCCCACTAGTTTTAGTCAAAAAGAAAGACAACACCATGAGGATGTGTGTAGATTACCGGAAAATCAACCGTATCACACACAAGGATGCGTACCCCTTACCAAGGATAGAGGAGTCATTGGCTGCTTTAAGATCTGCTAACTTCTTCTCTACCTTGGATCTCACTAGCGGGTACTGGCAGGTTCCTGTAGCAGAGGCGGACCGGGAGAAGACCGCATTCACCACCCCGATGGGACTTAGTGAGTTCACCTGCATGCCGTTCGGACTCTGCAACGCCCCAGGAACCTTCCAACGATTAATGGAGTGCTGTCTGGGCCACAGAAACTTCGAGACGGTCCTGTTGTACCTGGACGATGTCATCGTATACTCCAAAACTTATGAGGACCACCTGAAACACCTGGCGGAGGTGTTCGAAGCTCTGGCGAGTTACGGCCTAAAGGTGAAACCCTCCAAGTGTCACCTCCTGAAACCAAAGGTGCAATACCTGGGACACGTGGTGAGCGCTGACGGAGTGGCTCCCGACCCCGATAAGATCACCGCAATTAAGGGATGGCCAAGCCCCTCCAGCGTAAAAGAAGTGCGGCAGTTCCTAGGGTTGGTAGGCTACTACCGAAGGTTTATTCCCGGTTTCACCAAAAAGGCAGCGCCTATGCAGGACCTCCTGATAGGCCAGTCCCGGAAGGCCAAGAACCAGAAGCCGCCCTTCAAATGGGAAGAGCTAGAAGAAGAGTCCTTCCGCCAGCTGAAGATGGCCCTCACGGGGGATGAAATCTTGGCGTACCCAGACTATAGCCAGCCCTTCATCCTCTACACCGACGCCAGTAACATCGGGCTAGGAGCCGTACTATCCCAGATTCAGCAGGGGAGAGAACGAGTGATCTCCTATGCCAGCCGAAAACTGCGACCCACCGAAAGGAACCCCGAGAATTACAGCTCATTTAAGCTAGAGTTCCTGGCCGTGGTATGGGCAGTCACCGAGCGCTTTAGGCATTACCTCGCTTCTTCCCGGTTCACCGTATACACGGATAACAACCCGTTGATACACCTGGACACGGCAAGACTCGGTGCCCTGGAGCAGAGGTGGATGGCCCGTCTGTCCAACTACGAGTTCACAATCAAATACCGGGCAGGACGCTCCAATACTAACGCGGATGCCCTGTCCAGGATGCCCAACCTGCCGGACGAAGGAGAAGATCCGGAGGGACTGGAAGAAGTTGAACTCCCTGCGTTCCACCGTCATGGGACTATCCAGTATTCCCACCGGGTAAGGGGTAAACAGGCTGCTACGTTGAACCCCTTACCCCACTACAACTGGGCGGAAACGCAAGACAGCGACCCTGCCGTCCGACTGGTGAAGGAGATGCTGACTCGGCCGGAGGCTCGACTTGAACCAGACGCTCCGGAGGAAGCCAAACAACTATGGGTGGAGAAGAGTCGACTATTCCTTTACAAGGGGAAGTTGTGCCGCAGAATGGTCAACTCCCGGACGCATGAACTACTCTGGCAAGTAGTGGTGCCACGAAGAGACGCAGCCATGGTGATGGAGGCATACCACGACGGAGCTGGACACTTCGGGTGGAAAAAGCTGGAGTTCCTGCTGCGCGAGCGGTTCCACTGGGTAGGCATGAGGGGAACCATCGAGAAGTGGTGCAGAGACTGTGGCCCGTGCAATCTGAGAAGGAAGGACCGGGCCAGCCAGAAGACTCCCCTGCAGTCCATCGTCACCCGGCAACCGTTGGAACTGGTAGCCTTGGATCATGTAAAACTGACCCCAAGCAGAAGTGGCTACGTCTACGCGTTAACCATCGTGGATCATTACTCCCGGTTCTTGGTTGTCGTCCCCGTCAAGGACTTAACGGCTCAAACAGCAGCTAGAGCCTTCCAGCAGCACTTCTGCCGTCCACACGGGTACCCGGACCAAGTGCTGACGGACCAGGGACCTGCCTTTGAAGCGGAGGTCTTCCAGGAATTCTGCAATCTGTATGGCTGCCGGAAGATAAGGACGACACCCTACCATCCGCAAACTAATGGACTTTGTGAAAAAATGAACCAGGTGGTAATGGATCTGCTAAAAACATTGCCCCTGGAAGAACGCAGTCTGTGGCCTGAGAAGTTGCCCGATCTGGTGGACCTATACAACCACATCCCGGTAGGTTCCACCAACTGTACCCCGGCTTACCTAATGAGGGCGAGACCTGGTAAGTTACCTGTTGACCTGGAAATGGGAGTCCTGACACCTGAGGACACTTCACCAGAAACAGACTGGGACACAGAGAGGCAGCAGCAGTACCGGAGAGTACAAGAGAGCGTGGAGCGAAGTCTCTGTCAGGCTAGGGAAAGACAAGAGAAGACTTACAACCAGTATGCTCCCGCTGTTCCCCTGGTACCCGGAGAGCAGGTCTTGAAGAGGAAAAGACGGCTCCACAAGTTGGATGACCAGTGGGAGGAGGACCCGTACACCGTACTGCCCTCAAGCCACGAGAACCCGAAGGTCTGTACCATCAGTAAAGACGGAGGGGAAACCACAGCCATTGTATCCCGGGACCACCTGAAGAAGTGTCCCGAACAACTGAGGAACCCTGAAGAGGAACAAGAAGACCATCGACCCGTGGAAGAAAGGGAAGATATGGTTAGTACCGTGCTCGGGGACTTCCCTCAGTCTTGGACTCAAGTCAATGGTGCAGTTGTGGTACCCGTACTCACCTTCCTCCAACCATCATCCCAAGAACCTACGGAGCAACGGGTAGAGCTGGAAGAACAGCCGGTCCAGGAGGCAGAAGACTCCACACAAGCAGAACAGGAGAATCAACCCTCTGCTTATAGTGAGCCTGCCGTACCCCTAGTGAGACAAAGAGCCGGTAGACAGCTGCCCAGTTTACCCTTGACAGCTCCTACACCCTGTAGTTCAGGGCCAGACAGTCAGCTCCGTAGGTCCACTCGGGCCACTAGAGGCCAGTTACCCGCACGCTGGAGAATTTAAAGTGTATAAATTGTTTTATTTATGTTTTTCTGTGTATTGTTGCTTGTGAATAATTTTGTGTTTCCAGTTGTTTTTAGGAAACTTTGGTGGATTTACCGGGAATCCTTGTATATAGTTGGAGCGTAACCCAGGATGGACTAGAGACTGTTAAGGACTCGGGGTAGGACAGACCCCTACCTGGTTACGTCTCCCTGTGTTGGTGAAATGGACACCTTTGCTTTTCTTCAAAGACTGCACCCGGTTGCGGACACGCCGCAACCATCTTATGTGTTTTTCTTATTGTGTTGTTATTGTTATACTTTGTTATGTTTTTCTAAATGTGTTTAGTCCCGGAGTACTAAATTTCACTAGGGGGGAATGTGGCACCCCAGGGGTCTGGTTTTCCACAGTAATGTAATGTTATGTCTGAGAGCAGGTGGGAGGTCCTTTGGTCAGGGATCCTGTGCATGCCACACCTCCTGCCCAGTCTTGGGAGGGGAAGAACTTCCCCTGTATAAACCCGGGGCTGAGGCAGGGTGAGTCAGACAAGGAGAGTGGAGACAAGAAGCAGCATAGGAAACAGGAGAGTTCCAAGGAGTCAGGGGCTGGCAGCTGCAGCGCTCGCCCTGACTAAGAAGATTCTTTACCGGACCCGGAGTCCGAGGCTGTGGGGACTAACTTCTACCCAGCAGCAGAATCCGTCAGGCAGGGGATTTCAGGTCCTCTGGCCCAGAAGCCCGAAGGCACGGTCACACGCGTGGGACCAGCACCGCCATCGTGGAGCGGAAGCCATTAGAAGGCCCCGAGTCACCGGCCATACGGGTGAGCACCACACGGTACACTCAGGGACGTGGGCTACTTACATCAGCTTCTAGCAAGGTAGCCAGAAGAGTACAGTCAGTTTGTGAGGCCTACAACTACGCCTGGCCAGGGGAGATCCCATCTGCTCAAAGACTGACCAGGCCCCGTTTGCTAGCAAGTACTCCGGGAGGGTCTATCGTTGTTACCAGTAAAGACCCTGAACTACACCGTACCGTCTCTGAGTGGTTCCTGCTACCCCCATCATCCACGTCGGCTGCCCTGAGGCCATACCCCTCCCGTTGGGGGTTATACTATCACGCTGCACAATCCTACCACCGGCCTCAGCGGTCTGCCCTGCAGCAGCAGCTCCCTGGCTGCACTCAACGGGTGGCGTAGTCATCAACTATTTACTACTAATAGACTGCCGTCTAGTTTGACTCCATGGGCACGGACCGGGTCACCGCCACGAGACTACAACCCTCCACTGATCCGGCTCCGGGTAGGCTCCCGCATGCGCAACGCAGCGCGACACAGGCCCAGGGGCGCGTCAGCACCTCTTCGGGGTTCCCTGACCCTATACCTGGTGTGCCTTCCTTGTGGACTTGGTGAGGGTCGTGGCAGATCCTGCCCACGACCTCCGGTCTCTGGCTAAGGTGTGCTTTGCCTCTGCCAGCTTGGGATCCGGTACCCTTGTGCCAACCCTTCACCCTTCTGGTCTGATTCTGGGTTCTTGGGGTTCCTTCTTATTCCCCTCTGGGTCCTTCTCTTCTCCTCTCTCTCTTCTCTCTGCAGGCTCTCCTGGACCTCTCTCAGGACTGACTGACCCTCTACAAAAGACCCTGTTCTAAGATGGTGCCCACCTTATATACTCCCTCTATGTGTGAGCTCAGGTGACCAGCACCCAATGAGCTCCTAGCCTTACCCAGACTGCTCCCCCTATCTGCCCCTACACTACTGGGATGTTCCACCCCCCTCCCACTCCAGCCAGGGACAGACACTGTCGTACCTGCACATATACCTAGTGGGAGTACCATCGGTCTGTCCCCCGGAAATGGGATGTATGTAGTGTATGCAGCTATCTGAGCTCAGTTCCACACTCCATCCTTACCCGGGAGTGGAATATCACACCTCTGGCTTGAGGTGCAATACCCCTGTAGCAGCCGAATCCTCAGGGTGCTACATTTATAGCAGACTGCAGTGCATATAGCACAAGAGGCTCCATTCCAATTCTGCCTTCTGCTGCTGTTAGATATTTCTATACAAAGGCCCAGGTCTCAGGGGCCAGGAATACTTTTCTTTGCATCTTAATCCTCATTATTTGCTTAAAAAGCAATCCAGAGAACACCATTCTTTCTGCGCCATTTGCTTGTTGGCACTGCAGAATACACCCAGGTCCTTTCCATATTAGAGCGCTAGAAATCCAGCTATATAAAACCGTGTTTTCTCCGTCAAACGGATCACATATACGTTGCCAGAAAATACTTCCATTTCTGGCCTCCATTAAAAATTTCCTTTAGTGTGTCAGTGAAGCAATTCACCGCAGTTTGCTGTTCAAACTACTTACCTACAGGCCAGGTATTTAAAACTCTGTTTTCTCCGTCACACGGATCACATATAACTTCGCTCCAAACTCAGTCATTTGTAGTGAGCGTGGAAGATACTGTCCTCCATTTAAAATGGGCAAGGCACGTGGCAAGGGCCGGGGAACTGGACGTGATAGAAATGGTGCATGCAGAGGTCAAGGACAAGGCCGTGGGCAAGCCAAAATTGTGCCACAACAAACACCCACATCTTCTCGCCGGACCTTCCTGTCCCAATTTCTAGGGGACCGCAGTACACCACTATTGAACCCAGAGCAGTGTCAAAAGGTTGTTGGTTGGATAGCGGATAATGCTTCCAGTCACTTAGGCACCACCACCACCACCCTGTCTTCCACACGGTCAAGTCTCAGTAGCCGTGAGTCTGGACCGCATATTCCTCACCCTGATCCTTGTTCCTCCCACCATGCCGAGTACCCAGAGACAACTGATCCCACACTTGGACACTTTGAAGAGCTGTTCACTTTTCCATTTATGGATTCGGGAAGGTCCACTTGAAGCGGGGCAAGAGGAGATCGCATGTAGCAATGCCCAAATATTTGAGCAAATATTTGAGCAGCCACGGTCACACGAAGGCGACGGTGGGAAAGTGTCACAAGAGGTGGACGATGATGAGACACAATTGCCAGAAAGTCAGGAGGAGGACCAGGGTGCGGAAGTGGAAGACGAGGTGGTGGATGATATAGTAACTGACCCAACCTGGCAGGAGGACATGCAGAGTGAGGACAGCAGCACACAGGAGGAGGGAGGCAGAGCACCCCAATAGGCAGGAAGAAGCAGTGTGGAGGCCGCAGACAGAAGGCAGGCAACCGTTCCCCATAACACCAACACGAAGGAAGTTGCCACTACAACTGTTAAGTCTTCCCGAGTCTGGTTGTTTTTTAAAAACTCTGCCGATAACCCCAAAAAGGCCATTTGCACCACCTGCCAGGCCAACATCAGCAAGGGTGGCAAAATGAGCAACCTGACCACCACCAGCATGATCAGGCACATGGCAGCAAAGCACCCGACTTTGTGGGCCGAACCCCAGGGTCCAGGAAGAGTGTCTGCGGGTGGCACCATTGCTTCTTCTGCTGTTGTGCATGCAAGCCAATCCCCTGTCTATGGTGCATGCGAAGACGCCTCCTTCCCTGCACCTGTCGCTGCACACTCTCACGTAGCAGCATCAGGAAGCACGTCCATGTCCTTGTCCCAGCGCAGCGTTTAGTTGTCCATACCCCAGTCCTTGGAACGCAAGCGCAAATATGCAGCCAATGCCCCACATGCCACATTTCACGACTGCTTGCGCTCGAAATGTTGCCTTTTAGACTCATGGAGACGGAAGCATTCCACAACCTGATGGCGGCGGCCGTCCCTCGGTACTCGGTCCCCAGCCGCCACTATTTCTCCCAGTGTGCCGTCCCCGCATTACACAAGCACGTGTCCCAAAACATTAGCCGTGCTCTCAACAACGCAGTTACCGGTAAAGTCCACCTAACCACGGACACGTGGACAAGTGCTTGTGGGCAGGAACGGTACATCTCGCTGACGGCACACTGGGTTAACATAGCGGAAGCTGGGACCCAGTCGGACCTTGGGACGGAACACGTCCTCCCGACGCCAATGATTGCGGGCCCTAGGTCAATCAGGGTTGCCCCCACGGTCTACAGCTCCTGCACCTCATCCTCCTCAGCCTCCTCTTCAGCCTCCATCTCCGAAATGACCACATCAGTCACAAGCTGGAAGCACTGAAGTACTGCCTCGGCCAAGCGGCAACAGGCTGTGCTGAAGCTAATATGCTTAGGTGAAAAAACGCACAATGCTGAAGAGTTGTGGACAGCTCTGAAAGAGCCAAGATCTGTGGCTCACACCGCTGAACCTACAGCCAGGCATGGTCATGTGTGACAATGGCCGGAACCTGGTGGCGGCTCTGAGGCGAGGCGAGCTCACACACGTACCATGCCTGGCCCATGTGCTTAACCTCATGGTTCAGCGGTTTCTCAAAACCTACCTGGAGCTGCCGGATCTGCTTGTTAAAGTATGCCGCCTGTGTTCCCATTTTAGAAAGTCAGCTACAGCTTCCGCCGCCCTTGCCGTGTTTCAGCAAGACTGGTGTGTGATGTCCCCACGCGTTGGAACTCTACACTACAGATGTTGGAAGGATTTGTGAGCAGAAGAGGGCAGTTGTTGAGTACCAGCATCAACAAGGCCGTCGGTGTTCAGTTCAGACTCCACACATAAGACCTCAGGAGTGGACATGGATGTCAGACATATGCACCATCCTCCAAAACTTTGAGGACTCCACCAAGATGGTGAGCGGCGATGACTCCATAATTAGCATCACCATGCCGCTTCTCTGTCTTCTGAAACGCTCTCTGCTCACAATCAGAGGATGCATTGCAGGCGGAGCACGATGAGATGGAGCAAGGAACTGACGCGCCCCCTGGGCCAGTGCTGTAGGGGATACCCGGAGCCGGATCTGTATGGGGGTAGTAGTCCTTGTGGCGGTGACCCGGTCCGTGCCCAGGGTGTCAAACTAAGTGGCAGTCTAAGGCAGTAGATGTTATTAAATGTTCTTAGTGTCGACTACGCCACCCGTTGATTTGCGGTCAAAAGGCCGCCGCTGCAGCAGGGTCCGCTGAGGCTGGTGGTATGTGTGCAGCTGTGGTAGTATAACCCCCAACGGGAGGGGTATAGCCTCAGGGGGTCAGGTGTAGAGGATGGTGGTAGTGGAGGTGCAGTGTGGATGGTAAGAAGACTCAGAGTCGGGCTGTGCAGTTCAGGGTTTTTACTTACTGCTGTTCTGTTGGTCACTCTGGCCTTGAGTGACCGCCCGAGCCGTGCTGCGTCCACCAGGTCCTGGACTCGGCCAACCCCCAAGCAATTCTGGAGCGTGGTCCTGAGCTCCCTTTCTGACTTTCCTTTCTACTGGCCGTTCTCACCAGGGGTCCACTTATGTCCGGCTCCCTCGGGCCTCTTGGTGGGTGTACCTCTTCGGGGTTCCCTGACCCTATACCTGGTGTGCCTTCCTTGTGGACTTGGTGAGGGTCGTGGCAGATCCTGCCCACGACCTCCGGTCTCTGGCTAAGGTGTGCTTTGCCTCTGCCAGCTTGGGATCCGGTACCCTTGTGCCAACCCTTCACCCTTCTGGTCTGATTCTGGGTTCTTGGGGTTCCTTCTTATTCCCCTCTGGGTCCTTCTCTTCTCCTCTCTCTCTTCTCTCTGCAGGCTCTCCTGGACCTCTCTCAGGACTGACTGACCCTCTACAAAAGACCCTGTTCTAAGATGGTGCCCACCTTATATACTCCCTCTATGTGTGAGCTCAGGTGACCAGCACCCAATGAGCTCCTAGCCTTACCCAGACTGCTCCCCCTATCTGCCCCTACACTACTGGGATGTTCCACCCCCCTCCCACTCCAGCCAGGGACAGACACTGTCGTACCTGCACATATACCTAGTGGGAGTACCATCGGTCTTTCCCCCGGAAATGGGATGTATGTAGTGTATGCAGCTATCTGAGCTCAGTTCCACACTCCATCCTTACCCGGGAGTGGAATATCACACCTCTGGCTTGAGGTGCAATACCCCTGTAGCAGGGTGCTACAGAACCATACAGGGTGATTACACACAGCCAAGCCTCATCTCATCCCAACGGGGATTGGGTGACAATGAGGAAGAGGAGGAGGAGGAGGAAGGACAGGAGCTAGCTTCATGCACTATAGACGGTACTACTTGCCAGCTGTCATACCGTCTGTTCAGCGTGGATGGCCAGAGGACAGAGAGGAGGAGGAGGAGGAGAGCATGGTCAGTCATCCTATTGGTGAGGCCACGGAAGTCTTGCCTGTTAGTAGTCTGGCACGCATGGCTGAGCTTATGTTACCCTGCCTTTCCCATGACCCTCGCGTTCTCCAAATTTTGGGTGACAGTCATTACTGGTTGGTGACACTTCTAGACCCACGCTACAAGGAGAACTTTATATCTATTATTCCTGAGGCGGACAGGTCTACAAAAATGGGGCAGTACCAGAAGGCCCTTGTTGCGGAACTATTAAAAAAATTCCCATCTGAAAACGCTGGCGGCAGAGGGCACACTTCGTTGGACAACCAAGGAGTACAGGCGGGAGAGACACAACTTCAATCCCGCAGAGGCAGGGGAACACTGTCAAAGTTCTGGTAGAGTTTTCTCAGACCCTCCCATCGCACAGGCCCTGAGGCGTGGGGTATTCTCACAAGGAGTGCAAAGTTTGGGAAGATGCTGAGAGAGTACCTTGCCGACCGTACCAATGTCCTCCGTGATTCCTCTGTGGCTTATAATTATTGGGTATCCAAGCTGGATACGTGGAATGAACTGGCCCTGCCGCCAGCGTTTTATCAGAGCGGGTTTTTAGTGCCGCTGGTGGAATTATAACTGATAAACGCATCCGCCTGTCAACAGAAAATGCTGACAGGCTGACTCTTATAAAAATGAACAAGGGCTGGATTGGGCCAGACTTCTCAACACCACCGAATGATAGCAGCGTAACATGAACTCAAATCCAGTGTCTTTTCTTGGGAGGTGTATTCCCATGCACCTTTTCACATCCACACATGGGTATACGCTTCCTGATTTTGTCTATTTGCTTTTGTCCTCCTCCTTCTCCTCATCCTCCACCACCATATCACCAGGGTGACCGTGGTCTGTGATGCAACACCCACATAATTTTTTTAAAGGGTGTTTATGATGCCCGTGAAATTTTTTTTTATACAGTATGTTCATGTATACCCCCCAGGAGTAAATTTTTGGCAGCCCATACACTTAGTGCAGGGGCATTACAAGTATAGGAGGCCCGCTCCTTTCTAATGGGAACATTTTGTTATGAGGCCCTCCTCCACGTCTCTTCCAAGGGGCATTGAAGTGCCTCCAAACTTTTGGCAGTCCTTGCATTCACTGCATAGGCCGACACTATGGGAGACTCTCTCCTTTCTAATGGGAAATTGTCATTACTGTGGCCCTGCTCTGTGTGTCTTTAAATTCTTAGTGGGGTTTTTCCTAAAATTGGTCAGCCGTTGGACTCACTGCATACCCTATAACTGTGTAGCAGACCTTCTTCTTTCTAATGGGAACATGTCGTACCTTGTTACTGTGGCCCTGCTCTGTGTGTCTTTAAATTCTTAGTGGGGTTTTTCCTAAAATTAGTCAGCCGTTGGACTCACTGCATACCCTATAACTGTATAGCAGACCCTCTCCTTTCTAATGGGAACATGTCGTACCTTGTTACTGTGGCCCTGCTCCGTGTGTCTTTAAATTCTTAGTGGGGTTTTTCCCAAATTTTGGCAGCCCTTGCAGTCACAGAATGGGCATTACCACTATAGGAGACTCGCTCCTTTATAATGGGAACATTTTTTTTACTGAGACCCTCCTCTATGTCTCTTCAAAGGGGTATTGGGTTGCGTCCAAATTTTTGGCAGCCCTTGCAGTCACTGGATACTCAATAACAGTATAGGAGACCCACTTGTTAATAATGGGAACAACAAAGCATAGCGGGCTGATGGCTCTCTAACAATAGCGAGGGCCGACTGCTGGCCTTTTAAGAATAGTAAGGCCGTCTGATGTCCCTATAAAAATAGGCTTTATGACTTTCAGAGTCCCTCCATCATAAATAAAAAAGGATGTGTCTGATGATGTGTCACACACTACATTGCCAGATAACGTTGTAAAATGTTAAAATGACATTTCCCGGTGAATGCATTTGTCCTAAAAAAATAACGTAAAAAAAACAAAACAATAGGATCTTTCTTTAGCATAAAAAACAGCATCACTAATTTAACCTCAATGTAATCACATTGTTCAGCTCCTGCACCTCCTCCTCCATCTCCGAAATGATCACATCAGTCACAAGCTTGCAGCACTGCCTTGGCCAAGCGGCAACAGGCTTTGCTGAAGATAACATGCTTAATGCTTAATTGACAAACCGCCCAGCACTGCAGAGTTGTTGAAAGCTGTAACACAGCAGCCTGATCTGCGGCTCTCACCGCTGAACATACAGCCAGGCATGGTCGTGTGTGACAATGGGCGGAACCTGGTGACGGAGAAATGACAGCCGGGGTAGATACTGTTTCCCTCTCTGCCAGTCCTTTCACCGAGCTAAAGAATATGGCTGTGGTGAAATACAACTCCCACTGAGAAGCAGTTTCAAACTGAAAACATTGGGCCCACAAGAGGATTTGATTCTGAGGGCTAACCTTTCTCCCCCGCTCAAGAGCCCCATAGCTGCTGCAAAGTTAGCGCTATTATGAACTCTACTGAGGTAGAAGCCAAGGCACACGAGAGGATTCTCTGGTGGAACCGTCCAACCCTGCCGAGAAGCAGTCCTGGCTAAGAAAAGTGTGTGGGAAGGTTCCCGGACACTCTATGGCTGCTTTTTTACTGAGGAGGAAACACACGCAAACACGGGGAGAACATACAAAGTCCTTGCAGATGTTGTCCTTGCTGGGATTTGAACCCAGGATCCCAGCGCTGCAAGGCTTCAGTACTAACCACTGATCCAATGTGCTGCCGTTCACCCTCTAATATCTAACAGGCTGGAGAAACTTGTACCTGCTGCCACTCTATCTTCAGCTCCTTTGTGAGAAAATGTATTTGGGCAGCCACTCAGTCTACCAAATAAAATTCTTGAGAAGGAAATTGGGGATGGCTTTGCTACTGATACTGGGGGCAGTGCTAATACCATGGCGTCGTACCATAGTTTGCTGGAAATATTCCAGGCTGGTAGGAGGCAAGCAAATTCCCACAGAAAAGTACCAGCAGTAATGTTCAGGCCACATTTCAAGTGCAAGCAGCTTTAGTGGACTTCCTGGGAGAAATGACACGCAGGATAGATAGGGTTTCCCTTTATGCCAGTCCTTTCACTGAGCTAAATACAACTCTCAGCAAAAAAAGTTGTGGACTGGCTCCGTACCGTCCCTGGCCACATTCACCTGTCCACGTGTTTGTGGTTAGGCGGTCCTTCCCAATAAGTGCACTGGGGAGGGCACGGGTAATGTTGTGGGACCCGTGCTTGTGGAAGGCGGCAGCGATACCTGGAAATATAGTGGCGGCTGGGGACAGAGTATGGACACCCGGCCGCCACCGGCATGAGGTTGTGAAAAGCTTCCGCCTCCGAGAGCTTAAAAGGCCATATTTCAAGTGCAAAGAGCTACCCAGAAATCTGGCATTTTAGTGTTGCGGCCTGTGGGTGGGTGGCTGGCTGCATACTTACACTTGCATTCCAAGTAACAGAAAACTAAGCAGATGGTGGCCTCTATCATCATCATGGCCTCACCTCGGCACTATGAACTCTCCCGAAGGAGAAGCCAGGGCCCGCCGGAGGAGTCTCCGTTTCTCTGGTGAGCCCGTCCAACCCTGCCGAAAAGCAGCCCTGGCTAAGAAAAGTGTGGGGGAAGGTTCCCGGACACTCTATGGCTGCTTTTTTAATGTGGATCGGCCATGCTCATGCATGTTATTTTGTTAAAACGCATTACAGATCAGGCCATTGTCCAACTCTGTATTCAAGAAATTAAATGTGCAAAGAATGATGTGTGTGTGTGTCAAAGCACCACCGACAATGGCGAGTTGATGTTGGACGGGCTGCCATTGCTTCTGCAACAAGCTCAATTACAGGACTTCCTGGGAGAAATGACACACAGGGTAGATAGGGTTTCCCTCTATGCCAGTCCTTTAGCCAAGCTAAATACAACTCTTAGCAAAAAAAGTTGTGGACTGGCTCTGTACCGTCCCTGGCCACATTCACCTGTCCACGTGTTTGTGGTTAGGCGGTCCTTCCCAGTAAGTGCACTGGGGAGGGCATGGGTAATATTGTGGGACTCGTGCTTGTTGAAGGCGGAGGCGATACTGGGAAATATAGTGGTGGCTGGGGACCGAGTATGGACACCCGGCCGCCGCCTCCATGAGCCTAAAAGGCCACATTTCAAGTGCAAGCAGCTATCAAAAATTTGGCAGTATAGTATTGCAGCCTGTGAGTGGGTGGGTGCTGCCTGCATACTTGCGCTTGCATTCCAAGGAATGGGGTAGGGACAACTGAACGCTGCAGTGGGACAAGGACGTGGACGGTGATTGTTGCAAGTCTGCAACGACAGGTGCATGGCGGGAGGCATCTTCGCATGCGCCAAGGATCACTTATGATGGGCACACTTTTAGGCAGTGACCTGGGAGTCAGAGATGCTTCCAGAGGTCTTCCCCATGCTGTTCCCATGTCTTTTCAGCACTGTATGCATGTGTCTGATGATGTGTCACACACCACATGGCCAGATAAGGTTGTAAAATGTTAAAATGACATTTCCTGGTGAATGCATTTGTCTTGGTTGAAAGCAATGCAAAAGTGCAAAAACGCATCAAAAACGCTACGTGTGAACATAGCCCAAGTTGTGGAGAAGTATTTTTGTTTTTGGTTATTTATTTTATTTATATACAAGTCATTACCCTGGAAATGATGCTCCTTAACATATTTCCCAGGAAAATCCATTTTGCTTTCGTCTTTGTATGTTTTATTGTGAGTCCGTAAAAGTGGCCTAATACTACCACGTTGCTGACAGCAGTGATCTGGGAGTCAGAGATGCTTCCAGGGGTCTTCCCCATGCTGTTCCCATGTCATTTGAGCACTGTTCCCATCGATTTGGGCAATTTTTGGGCCCTCTGCAGACTGGCAGGGGGAGCCGCCTGAAAAATGCTCGAGTTTCCCATAGACTTGCATTGGGCTCGTTGCTCGGGTCGAGCACCCGAGTATTCCAATTTGCTCGACCCGAGCAACGAGTACCCGAGCATTTTAGTGCTCGCTCATCACTAATGATAAACTTCAGGATCTGATACGTAGAGAATGGAAAAGACCGGAGAGAAAGGGTGCTCTCCCTCCATTCTTTAAGAGAAAATACCCCTTTGAAGACTCGGCTTCTTCCTCCTGTCAAAAAAAGCCCCAAAAATAGATGTGGCCATAGCTAAGGCATCTAGCCAATCGGCTCTTCCATTTGATGATATGGGGGCCCTTAAGGAGCCTTAGGACAGGAAAGCTGACACCTTTCTCAAAGAAACCTGGGAAACGACTGCTGGGGCTTTAAAGCCAGCGGTTGCCGCAAGACCGTAAAAGGGTCAGGAGAAGTGGGAAGACCGCTGGCCGAAAGGTAGAGGGCTCCTATTCGGATCTTCTTCTTCTACTCAAGGACCCCGGAAACCGAGTCAATGACTCGTAGCCCAGGTAGGGGGGAGGCTGTTGGGCTTCTTACCTGCCTGGACAAAAATTTCTACCAGTAACTGGATCCTTGATCTGGTAGGTTCGGGTCTGAGGTTCGAGTTCCGGGAGATTCCTCGTAGGAGATTCATCTTGACCCCAGTCCGTTCTTCAGTGTTAGAGCAGGCGGCCCTACAAGTGGAAGCCCTGGACTTGGTTCTTAAAGCAGTCCTGGTGGAAGTCCCGGCATTGGAAAGGGGGCTAGGATTCTACTCGCCCCTCTTTCTGGTTTCTAAGCCTGACTGCTCATTTAGGTGTATCATTAACTTGAAAGCCCTTAATAAGGTTTTGATAGGCCCTACCTTTAAGATGGAATCCGTAAAATCAACAATAAAGTTGCTTTTTTCAGGCTGTTACATGGTAGTGTTAGATTTAAAAGACGCCTATTACCATGTACCTATACATAAGGATTTCCAGAAATACCTTAGGGTAGCTTTGATCATAGATGGAGAAATTAAACATTTCCAGTTTAGGGCCCTGACGTTCGGTCTGGCCATAGCTCCCCGGGTATTTACTAAGGTTATAGCAGAGGTCATGGCTCATGTTAGGGAACATGATATTTTAATTATCCCTTTCCTGGATAATTTCTTGATAGTTGGAGACTCGGCCTCCCAATGTGATAAACACCTAAAACTAGTAACCTCCATCTTAGAGAATCTGGGCTGGATTCTGAATCTGGAAAAATCTAGGGTAGTGGCTTCAAAAATTCTGCAGTTTTGGGTATTATGCTGGATTCAGATCTTCAAGTATGTTACCTCCCGGAAGCCAAAACACAAAAGGTTAAGATTCTGGTAGGAAAAGCAATATCAAACCCGGTCATGTCCCTTAGAGCAGCAATGTCGTTGTTGGGTACCCTGTCATCTTGCCTTCCCCGGGTTCTGTGGGCACAACACTACTCCAGGGTTCAACAGTGGGACGTTCTACATAATGCAGTTTTGTTAAATGGACACTTAGAAGGACGAATATTCTTGTCACCCCAGTCAGTTGAGTCCTTACAGTTGTGGGGGAACGAGGCAAACCTATCTCGAGGGGTTCCCTGGGTGTTTACAGTCACTAAGATAATTACCACCGATGCAAGCTCCTGTGAGTGGGGGGCCCATCTGGGAGATATGGTAGCCCAGGGGTCCTGGTCAGATACTGAAAAGGGTCTTTCTTCCAACACTAAAGAACTGTTAGCAGTGGACAAAGTGATTAATCATTTTTTGTTTTTCCTTCATGATAAAAGCGTTAAAACCTTTTCAGATAATAGGATTGCGGTAGCTTACATGAACCACCACGGGGGTACACATTCAAGATTGCTGATGAGAGTGACTGATCATCTTTTTCAGATTTCGGAATGTCATCTCCTTTCCTTAACGGCCCTCCACATCAAAGGAAAAGAAAACATAAAAGCAGACTACTTAAGCCGCTATTCTCTGAGGCAGGGAGAATGGGAACTTAAACAGGACATTTTCTCCCAAATAGTCCGAAGATAGGGGCCTCCGGTGGTAGACCTCTTTGCCACGAGACTAAATCCAAAGACAGAGCTCTTTTGTTCCCTAAATCCCAGAGAAAATCCCCTGGCAGTGGACGCCCTCCAAGTAACTTGGGATTTCAGCCTAGCCTATGCCTTTCCCCCATTGAATCTTCTTCCCATGGTCCTAAGAAAGATCAGAGAGGACAAGGCGAGGGTTCTTCTGGTCGCACCCTTTTGGCTCAGGAAGCCCTGGTTCTCATGCCTGAGGAACATGTCCATCTCTGATCCTTGGGTCCAGCCTGAGATTCCGGATCTCCTCGTCCAGGGTTAAATAGTCCATCCTCAAGCTTCTGGCCTCCACTTGACGGTGTGGAACTTGAGAGGTCACTGTTAGAATGTAAGGGGTTCTCTCGGGACCTAGTAGCTACACTAATGTGCAGTAGAAAACCTATCACTACTAGAATTTACGCTAGAACTTGGAAGAAATTTTTATCTTTTTCCGGTTCTACAGTTGGTGAGGGGGTACCAATTGGTAAAATTTTAGAGTTTTTACAGAAGGGCCTTGAGTTGGGGTTGGCGACAAGCACCTAAAACTCCAAGTCTCTGCCTTGGGTGCCCTATATAACTGTGACTTGGTGGGCAATTACTGGGTTTCTCACTTTATCAAAGCCGTGTTTAGATCCAGGCCTGTTATCAGAAGCAGTTTAGTACCCTGGGATCTAAATTTAGTTCTAAAGGCATTAACTAGCTCGCCCTTTAAACCAATAGATTTAGCAACCCTTAAGTCCATCTCCCTTAAAACAGCGCTTCTAATAGCTCTAACATCAGCTAGGAGGATCAGTGATATCCAGACTCTGTCTTCGGCTTCACCTTTCACTCAGATCCTGGACGATAGAATAATTCTTAGAACTGACCCAGCATATCTCCCTAAAGTAGCTTCTAGTTTCCATAGACTCCAAGAAATAATCCTATCCTCATTCTGTCCTAATCTGAGTAACCAAAAAGAGGCAGAATGTTATACTTTAGATGTAAAATGATGTGTGATTAGGTACCTCTCGGTCACCCAGGCTTTCAGGAAAGATAGTTATTTGTCTATCTCCTACCAAGGGGTTAGAAAGGGGCTTGTCCAGGTTGCTAAGTCCAACATAGCTAGGTGGATCAGGGAGGCTATTACTCTAGCTTATTCTTCCAGCGGTGAAGAAGCGCCACAGGGGTTGAAGGCTCACTCTACCCGGGCAGTAGCGACCTTACATAGTTACATAGTTACATAGTTTATAAGGCCGAACAAAGACAAGCGTCCATCCAGTTCAGCCTATTTCTTGTGCACTGCAGCTATTCCGCAGCGTTGATCCAGGGGAAGGCAAAAAAAAAACATGCAGTATAGGCCAATTTACATCATTGAGGAAAAAATCACTTCCCGACACCAATCTGGCAGTCAGATTAAATCCCTGGACTAATTAACTAAGCCTTGTGGGCGGAGAAGACGGGTGATGGACGACATATGTACGGCTGCTACCTGGTCTTCTCAGTCTACTTTCTATAGGCACTATAGACTGGATTTGGGTGTTTCATCTGACCTCACATTTGGGAGAAGGGTGCTCCAGGCTGTGGTCCCTCCCTAGACTTCATCTCTGCAATTCTCTCGTGGTACTGTCATGGTCGACCGATAAAGTCATAAGTTACTTACTGGTAACGGGATTTTTCGGAGACCATGACAGCACCCTTATATTCCCTCCCTTCACATTGTGGGAGCACCCCTTATTTATTAAAGATTTCACACTTAGTTGGTGTTGTATAAAAATATTGTTTTTATGGTTGTTTGCTATGTCTACTAACCTGGTGGTCCTCTCAATGCTCTGTAATCCAAACTGAGGCGAGAGAGAGGGCCGCCCCTTTTAAGCCTGTAGGTTTCCTGTCCTTGGTGGGCAGATCCCCTCTCTCGTGTTGCTGTCATGGTCTCCGAAAAATCCCGTTACCGGTAAGTAACTTATGACTTTTCTCACCCAGTGCTAATTTTTTGTTCTACTATCCCAGAGACAGATAAAAACGGAATACTTCATGTATCCACTCTGCTGTCCCAGAAAAATATTCACTATCATTAAATCCACACAGATTGGCCACTGGTGATCATGGTGTAAGGAGATGGACATATTGCCCATGTTTCCCCTTGAAGAAACAAGTATATTGTTTATAATGTGTAATGTGAATTGTGATATGCATTGATGATGCTTATGTGTGTAGTGATCTGTGTTGTTGGTGACGAGGCTGTATTCTGCCCAGCAACAGGTAGTTGATAGGGACAGTTAGAGTTAATGTTTGGGACTAGGCTGGGGTGGGGTGGGGGCTAAGCTGAAGGGGACAGAGACCGTTTCCCGGTAGTGAGGCAGATAGGATCTGGAGTGCATAGAGAAGGGACCGAAGGTCCATTGTGAGCGGTGCCACATTCTGGGGTGTCACTAAAGTGAAGGAGACCGAAAGAAAGAGATGACTAGATCTGGAGCAGAAGCAACTAAGAGACAAAGTGACTTTCCAGAGACGGGTCCTGGCAGAGGACACCTAGAAGAAAGGCCCAGAGTTTCCTGAAGGTAACGGGCCTAGACAGGACTGAGTACATAAGACAAATAGATTGTCCCAGGTAGGAGTTTCTGAGCGTCAGCACTAGAGAAGAGAAGTACTGGCCATACTGTCACCATAGCTTCCCTAAGGGGAGAGAAGACGCAGAACTGGAGGTCGAGTAAAGGACTATTGGTAAACAGGACTGTAGTGTTGAGCTGGTTGTGGTGAAGTAGTGTGAAACAATGGATACAGAGGACAAGTCGAGGGAAGGTGAATATAGAGAAGAGAATGAAGGAAACTGTGTGAAAAATGTTTCAAGTTGTAAAGGAAATGATCATAAGACTGTGTACCTGCTATCTCTTGCATATATATATATATATCCCTACCAAGTTCCCGTTCAGTAAAAGGTTTATTTTCAAATGGTGTTCTCCCTCATTGAACTGTCCAACATTTGGTTCTGGAAAGCCAACAACATTGGTTACATGCGGCCTGCACGGGTGTAGCGCCCTCACAGCACAAGTCCGCACACCCTGCCAGGACCCCCACCTTCATGTAACATACTGGGGCGCAAGAGATGAGTTCCTCGTCTACGGTTACTGCCCTGCGCCACATTACAGTGGTATATTTTCTGTAGGACCAGATCAATTGTTTTGCTCTTCAGTCATCGCGGTTGAGTGACGTATTAGGATTAATCCATATTTTTCCATTGTGTTAAGGACACATTTTAGGCTCCGATTGGAACTGTCTATGAACAGTCGCCATTCGCTTGGTAAATATTATGATATGCCTATTTTCATCAGCAAGCTTTGAACATTGTTGCAATAAACAAAATCACTTTCCTCCTAGAAAAATGGCAGTAAATCCTTTTATACTTATTTAAATGCGCATTGCATGTAATAAGTATTCAAGTGTTTGTCACATACCTTACAGACCATCTTTGATTCTATAATTAATACGCCTGTCGAGGAAAAAAAATCCAAAACATGCGTGGGCATCTGTACAATATCTCAGAAAATAAAGACAGAGACAAAATGAGCATATACCCTGCTGTAAGTAAATAAGTAAAAGCAATAGTGCATGTAAATAACATAGGGGACTTCGAAAACACAGTTTTTGACCAAAAAAAAAGGGTAAAGGCCATCCCACCAGCGTCAAGGTGACCCAAATCGAGATGGTCCTAACCTTTAGTATTAAAAACCTTACCATGCATATAGCGACGTCAGTGTGAATAATGGCCGAGCAGGACCCGGTATATGTTCATTTTGTCTGTCTTAGGTTTTGTCTGTTTAATGGCCAAAGACAGAGACAAAATGAACATATACCGGATGTATTTTTAATATTAGGTTAGGACCATCCCAAATTGGGGTACACCTTGACGCTGGTGGTATGGCTTTTACTGGGGATTTTTTTTTAACCAAAACTGTTTTTACGAAGTACCCTGTGTTATGTAAATGGACTTTTGCTTTTACTTATTTACTTACATCAGAGTACTGTATATGTTCATTTTGTCTCTGTCTTAGGTTTTGCCTGTTTAATGGCCAGTGTGAACGTGCTCCTATTTTGCATGCATACCAACTTATACCCCAGTTCATTTTTTTTCAGTTTAATATCTCCAAAAAGTAGAGCTGCTACAAAAAATGACATATTCTGATTCAGAGGACTGAATATACCTAAAATTAAGCCTATTGCCTGAGGCACCAAAAATTATTTTTTTCATTTGTTCCCCACTTTTTGGCTTTTATAAGTGTTAGATTTGTTATTACTTCCCACTCTGTTTATATTCTGTTTATATGCAAAAATAATTGTGATGAGCCTGTGTTACACCAATTGGTCCATCACAGGCTCATCACAATTACTTCTGCACATGACATCGCACCATATTCCAAAGCGAGGTCAATGACTGTGCCATACAGTGAAGCAAATAATTATTTGATCCCTTGCTGTTTTTGTAAGTTTGCCCACTGACCAAGACATGAACAGTCTATAATTTTAAGGGTAGGTTAATTTTAACATTGAGAGATAGAATATCCAAAAAATATCAAGAAAATCACATTGTATAAATTAGAGAAATTTTTTTTTGCATTTTGTAGTGAGAAATAAGTATTTGATCCCCTACAAACCATTATGAGTTCTGGCTCCTACAGACCACTTAGATGCTCCTAATCAACTTGTTACCTGCATTAAAGATGGCTGCCTTGCATAGTCACCTGTATAAAAGACTCCTGTCCACAGACTTCTGTCCACAGATTCCATTAATCAATCAGACTCTAACCTCTACAACATGGGCAAGACCAAAGAGCTTTCTAAGGATGTCAGGGACAAGATCATAGACCTGCACAAAGCTGGAATGGGCTACAAAACCATAAGTAAGACGCTGGGTGAGAAGAAGACAACTGTTGGTGCAATAGTAAGAATATAGTAAGTATATGTTTAATGTAAATAGTACAGGTACATGAATGTAGAAAATGATTCTAAATGTGCATACAATTCTGAATAAATAATTATTGATCTTTTTTGTGCATTTCCACTGAAGAATAATCTTTATGATGTCAATAATCTTTGATTTACTTGTTTCTCTGCAGGTCACTATTTTGGATTTAAAATGAAACAACTGAGATGCAATTGAAGTGTAGACTTTCTGGTTTAATGAAATGGGTTGAACAAAAAATATCCTGTGAAATGTTTAGGAATTGTAACCATTTTTCTATAACACCTCCTAATTTCAGAGACTCCAAAAGTAACTGGACAAATTAACTTTACCATAAATAAAGCGTTAGTTTTTAATACTTTGTAGAGAATCCTTTGCAGGCAATGATGGCCTGAAGTCTGGACTTCATAGACATCACCAAACACTGGGTTTCCTCCTTTGTGATGCTTTGCAGCCTTTACTGCAGTGACTTCAGTTGTTGCTTGTTTGTGGGTCTTTCTGTCTTAAGTTTTGTCTCTAGCCTGTGAAATGCTGCTCGATGGGGCTGAGATCTGGTGATGAGTCGGCCATTGCACAATATTCCTTGTCTTCGCTTTCGCAGTATCTTTTGGCGCATTGTCCATTTGTCCATCTGTCCTGTGAAGCATCGTCCAAACAACCTTGCTGCATTTGGTTGAATCTGAGCAGAACGTATCGTCCTGTACATACAGGATTCATCTGGCTGCTTCTGTCTCAAGCAGAAAGGTCCTCATGTGAACCGAAATTTTGCCAATATTTGTCATTAAAAATTCACTTTTGATCTGATTATATTGTATTTTATCACTATAGTAGGACTGGTTCTTACCTGGAAAGCTTTGCACCTAAGTATTTTTGCTGGTGCTGCACCTATTCCTCAGTGATTGGCTGCATCAGTCACAGATCTGGACGACTAGCTACTGTATGTACAACTGTGGCGCCCCTGAGGGTTCAGTCGCCACAGGGTACTGCACCTCAGATAGAGGTGTGGTATCTCCTCTTCCAGGTAAGGATGGAGCATCACTCAGGACCCCACTTCACACTCAACACTACACCACTCCTGTCCTGTAGAGGGCCTAAATGCACCAGGGTGCTGCCCCGGCCCGGGATAGAGGAGATGATGGGAACCAAAGATAGGGGGAACCATGAAGTGGGTGAGGGTGGAGGACACACTTACAGGAAGCACTTAATAATTTCATATATAATCTACGGCCATCTTAAGTTCAAGGTCTTTGATTGTGGTCTTCTGTCAGGGTCGAGCAGGAGGCTGTAGCTGGCTGAAGATACACGGTCCTCGTACTCTGGCCTTGAGACGAGGAGCGGGTTAGAGTTAACCAGTGTCTCTACCCGGTCAGGGTCCTGATCTAAGAAGGCCTTGGAGGGGAGCAGAAGAGATAGGCTCCACAGGCAAAAGGATCCCAGGGGGATACGGACGGAGAGGAGTCGCCACCTGTATTCTTTACTCTGGCCTAGTCAGAGGGATTCCTGCTGCAAAAGGGGTGACCGGCCCCCGATATCTGACTATGTACTTCACGTCACTGTTGGAAAAGCCCGGCGGCTTAGTGGATCCCAAGGAGGAACACAAGCGGGAGGAGAAGGAGAGGAACACACTGATGGGGTCTTGACAGGTGCTCCTGATCTACCTGGGAAGTGCGGAACCCCCTTCCCGGTGGCCCAGTACGCCGTGTGTAGCAGAGAGAAGCTTTGCGGCTGAAAGTTCATCAAAAGTGAGTAAAGACCCGGATGACTTCATTCACCGCCTCAGCTTGTTTATTCCTGCCTGGCACTGCACCCACCATACCTCCATACAGTTCACCGAACTCTGCCCTGAGGCCTACTCCACCTGTGGGGAGTAGTACCAACTGAGCTGCCCAAAACACCAGCCTCAGAGGACTGTTGCAGCGCTGGTGGCCCTCACCAGAAACCACAGGTGGCGTAGTCGAACAAACCACTCATCCTAAAAGAAGCCCATTATTTTAATGAGACAGCCCTGGGCACGGAACGGGTCTAGGCCATGACTGCATCCCCGCAACACCAACACTGAGCCGGCTCCGAGTACCCCACTGCTCAGGGAGGGCGGCTCAACTTGGCGTAGTCGGCAGGATTGCATGCCCCCAGCAACGGAAGAAGTTAATCCCCATTGCCATCGGGTACTGCGCGCCTTTTCACAAAAAGACTGTCGTTGCACACTAAATGTGGCGCCCGCCCAAGAAGAACGGACGCCATTATGTGCAAAAACAACAGCAACTTAAGACCTCCCATCGTGGGCCTGGCTCCCCAATGGCGCCAAAAGTGCAGACCGCCCCCTCCAGCAGAGACAGTCCACATAGTAGTGTCCATCAAGAGGGATGGGAGGTCCCAAGGAGTGCCCGTCAGCCAGCCGCCCAGGAGCCGCCCCAAAAGGAGGAGGAGAAACAGACCGCACCCAGCAGCAAAAATGGAAGCAGCAAAGGAGATGTCCTCCGTCGCTGGCCCACCAGCTGCTATCTCCCTCACTATGGAGGGAATCCACCTGACCGCGGAGGAGGCCGAGTTCCTCCGTGGTGAAACGCAGGAACTGACCCGGAGGGTCGAAGAGGCCCAACGACTGACCGCCACAGAATGGAGAGAAGAGGTGCTGCAGAGGATCAAGGCCCGCCGCCAGAGCACGTCGCGCCTAACCAGTGAGGCTCCAGCCCAGGCGGAGGAAGCCCAGGAGGCCCCGTGCAGCCTAAGTGCGGGTAAGGCTGAAACCCCTATCCCGGGCGCAGGACGCACCGAAGCCCTCTTAGATATCCTGCCGGCACCCCTATCCCCGGGCGCCATCGTATGGGAGCAACTCCTGGCTCCGGAGGCCGACACCCGAGTCACCGCCACTGCCGGAGACCTGCTTTGCCTCCCAACTCCCGGTCCAGATAACCCTGCGCTTACTTGGGTGAACACCTGCCCCAACCCGGACTAGGCCGCACCGATAGAGAGCCCGCAGCAAACCCCGTTATTGACGCTGCCCGCATCACCGGTCGGTTGCCCGGCGGCAGAAGAGTTTGCCTGGGATAACCGGGGGGCGACCTGATGGGCTTCCCCCGGGAAACCAAGAACGAAGCGTGGAGGCGGGAGGAGACTTGCCGCAAGGAGCTCCTCCAGCTCGAAAAGGAGCGGCGTGACAGGAGGATCCGTTGCGAGCGCCTGGAGGTGCGTGCCAAGGCTGCCAAAACGCAGGCCCGCCCGTCCGAGCCCCCGGGAAGAAGGCGTTATTGTGCGCTTCCACCAGGTGGCAGGATGGGGCTTCATCCGCAGCCCACAGTTCAACCGGGACGTGTTCGTCAACCGGGGGGACGTCAAGCCGTGGCTGGAGCAGGGCCACCCTGGCCGGAACCTCTGCCCGGGTGATTTGGTTTCCTACACTCGCCGCCGCGGGGAGCGTGGGTGGTATGCCCTGGATGTCCACAGGTTGTTCGGGGAGGATGCCCCCACTCACCTACCTACAGAGGACCGGTCAGGCTCCGTCGGGAAAGATGAGCCATTTCCCCGGTGGGGATACCACTTTTGAGCAGCCCCAGGAGATGCATCTCCCCTTTGTGTGAACTGTTATTTAATGTTACATTCTTTTCTACACCCGGATTTAGTTGGAAGAGACATTTGTCCCTGCGGACGTTGAGCATGTGACAGACTAACTCTGTATATAGTTTGCACCTATTCAGGTGCTCCCTATTGGTTTTATACAAAACCACTTCTACCTCAGACCTCAGATGCAAAACCTGTCTGGAGTGGCTCTACTAGAGGTCCAACTCAGGATCTCCATGCCCTGCAGCCACCCCAGGGCCTACGTTGAGGGTTTGGGGCAGGTCCCTCATGCTGCTGAACTGACATTTTCTACCGTATTTTCTACAGTACTGTCTACATGCATAATGTCTCTTTGATGTTTTCTATATTTATATATCTATATATATATCTATCTATATCTATCTATCTATCTATCTATCTATCTATCTATCTATATATATATATATATATATATATATATATATATATATATATATATATGGGTTAGTCAATAAGTAATGCCTCCTATTTTTTTTCTCCTTTTAATTAGCAAGAAATTCAAATGCAATTACATAGGTTGAAAACCACAACATTAACGATTAATTTGTCACTTTTCAATATAATCTCCATCCATTTCCACAGTCTTGGTCCACCGTTTAACAAGGGCATGTATTCCAGCATGGTAGAAAGCATTCTTGGGACCCACCGTGCACAAACTTTTCTGTATTCCAGTTGTCCAATAATTTTCATCACACTGCCTTTACTGAGGCAGATAATGCCACACAATTCATCTGCAGTCACCCGGCGGTCACCACGAATGATGTCATCGACTCGGTGAATGTTGCTTGGAGTCACTGCGGTTACTGGCCTGCCACTCCACATTTTGTCAGCCAACGGTGATGGCCCTTCAGCTGTGTTACAGCGACGAACCCATCGTCTAAAAGTGCTGACATCCACTGTTGCATCACCGTACACATTTTTCAATCTCTCATGAATTCGAATGGGCGTTTCACCTACTGCATGCAAGAATTCAATCACAGAACGTTGTCTAATACGAACATCGATGTCAGCCATTTTGCAAACGGATACAGTCCTGCCACCTGTTGGTGCAGGAAGTTGCAATTGCTGTGGATTGGAGAAGAAGGTTTGAGGAATTGTGCCAAATTTGAATATTTAACATAACTACCTTATTTAAGGAGAAAAAAAAAAGGAGGCATTACTTATTGACTGACCCTCATATATATTTTGCAACGTTAAAAGTGCCCAAGCCTCCCATAAAGGGAAGATTGTTTTACTGTTTACAAAAGCATATAAAATATTGAATGTCTGTACCAATTCTTTACTCTATTGCAGCCCGCGGACGTGCTGTGTTTCACCGGGGGGGAATGTGGCGCCCCTGAGGGTTCAGTCACCACAGGGTACTGCACCTCAGATAGAGGTGTGGTATCTCCTCTTCCAGGTAAGGATGGAGCATCACTCAGGACCCCACTTCACACTCAACACTACACCACTCCTGTCCTGCAGGGGGCCCAAATGCACCAGGGTGCTGCCCCGGCCCGGGATAGAGGAGATGGGGGGAACCAAAGATAGGGGGAACCATGTAGTGGGTAAGGGTGGAGGACACACTTACAGGAAGCACTTAATAATTTCATATATAATCTACGGCCATCTTAAGTTCAAGGTCTTCGATTGTGGTCTTCTGTCAGGGTCCAGCAAGAGGCTGTAGCTGGCTGAAGATACACGGTCCTCGTACTCTGGCCTTGAGACGAGGAGCGGGTTAGAGTTAACCACTGCCTCTATCCGGTCAGGGTCCTGATCTAAGAAGGCCTTGGAGGGGAGCAGAAGAGATAGGCTCCACAGGCAAAAGGATCCCAGGGGGATACGGACGGAGAGGAGTCGCCACCTGTATTCTTTACTCTGGCCTAGTCAGAGGGATCCCTGCTGCAAAAGGGGTGACCGGCCCCCGATATCTGACTATGTACTTCACGTAACTGTTGGAAAAGCCCGGCGGCTTAGTGGATCCCAAGGAGGAACACAAGCGGGAGGAGAAGGAGAGGAACACACTGATGGGGTCTTGACAGGTGCTCCTGATCTACCTGGGAAGTGCTGAACCCCCTTCCCGGTGGCCGCAGTACGCCGTGTGTAGCAGACAGAAGATTTGTGGCTGAAAGTTCATCAAAAGTGAGTAAAGACCCAGATGACTTCATTCACCGCCTCAGCTTGTTTATTCCTGCGCGGCACTGCACCCACCATACCTCCATACAGTTCACCGAACTCTGCCCTGAGGCCTACTCCACCTGTGGGGAGTAGTACCAACCGAGCTGCCCAAAACACCAGCCTCAGAGGACTGTTGCAGCGCTGGTGGCCCTCACCAGAAACCACAGGTGGCGTAGTCGAACAAACCACTCATCCTGAAAGAAGCCCATTATTTTAATGTGACAGCCCTGGGCACGGAACGGGTCTAGGCCACGACTGCATCCCTCACCACATCTACACTGACCCGGCTCCGAGTACCCCACTGCTCAGGGAGGGCGCCTCACAACCTGTTCCTATCATACATGCATGTCCACTGCAGTAAATCACTGGTTGCAGGGGTGATGTTTTTGTCGTCCGTTCCAGTAAAGGAACAATGGAGACCAGTGGAAAACACAACAATGGAAAAGGAATGCCGGGGTGTGTGTTTTTTGTTTCTTTTTTTTTTTTTTCATTTATAAGGGTCAAAATTCACAAATAGATGAAAGTACAGTTATGTGAGACAATTTTGTACGGCTTGGAGCTGCCACTAGGGGGAGCTTTAAAGACCCTACCAGACAGATAAAAAATAAATAAATAAATAAATAAACCCCCCCCCCCCCCCCTCCCAAAAAAAAATGAACATTTACAACTGCTTGAACATTTTCTTATTATGTGATGGAAAATTAACGACCCCCTTAAATTAAATATTCCAAAATCTTACTACGCGCCTCCCTTAGATAAATGCATAATGCTTTACCCCAGAATCCAGCGCTATGGGGTCAGAATTTCACATTGTTAAAGCATTTTAATATTGGAAACTAGTGGAAAAAAAATCTATCTACAATTAACTAGGGGCATAAAATATCAAATGGCTATAAAAGTGTGTATAAAGGAACCGCATCTATAATGAGGTCCACATAATGGCTTTATAAAGACCCTTATTACATGAAATGTTCCCTAACTACAGAATGAATGCGGAATGTATACATGTACTGTATTATTTCCTACTCTGTTTGTTTAATCGAGTAGGTCGTCTTGTGTTCTTATTACCAGAGGTAACGAATCCATCAATATAAATGGTAATTTGGTTACTGTAGGCAGTCATTTGTATCTGTAACTACTAGTATCACTCTTCCCGTCTGCTGTATAAGTAATATGCAAATATTATAATTGAATATCCATAGGAAGGATTAACCGAATGTTAAATCTCTTGTAAGCGGGGTCTGTGGTATTTACACGTCCCTTCGCACTAATGCCCCTTTTTATCTTTATATTCCGTATGTACAGTAGAATTTGCCTTGTGTATTTAGCAAACTAAGGCTGAGACGCGCGCGCTGGACTTTGTTAAATGCAAACACAAAAATGGAGATTAATAATAAAAGATAAATGTTCTACCACTTATCACATTTACAGCAATTGACTAAAGAAATCCGTTAGAATAAAACACTGATTATAACCTTTCAATTTGAAGAAAGGGTTCAGGTTGTGAAGTTTTGCATTTTGACACTTATTTGTAGATGCCCAACATACCTCCTAAGGGCTAAAGGGCACTGCTAGAGGCCCAAAGGACACATGTTCTCATGTATGTCCTATGGGACAGAATCCCTACCAGATACAGACAAATTTCAGTGTATCAAAAGCTGCCAGAAAATTAAACTTAAGACTTCCAACTTCTTAAATGGGAATTGTACATTCAACAACTTTTTGTATAAATTAATATTTCAGGAGAAAACAAACTTTGTAATATATGCTATCTAAAAAAAATCTGCATCCCTATCCACTTATGAGACACTTCTTTCCCTCTCCCCTGCCTCCTGAACTCACCATCCACTCCACTATGTTAGTCCTTCTGAGAATGCTGAAGTGTCAGGTTACATCTCCTGTTAGGGGTGAGGAGCAGAGAGCGTTACAGAAAGATCGTGCTGAGTTTTCTAACAAGTTCTTAACTTCATCCTATAGGTCAGGGCCGGCTCCAGGTTTTTCTGGGCCCCGGGCGAAAGAGTCTCAGTGGGCCCTTTTAACACATACACGATTCATGATGCACAGATACGGCGGAGAAATATATAGATATATAGTACACAGGGCCCAGCCTGCCACCTCATCCTTCACATATGCAGACATGCGCACGCACACACGGTACGCAGACATGCACGCACACACGGTACGCAGACATGCACGCACACACGGTACGCAGACATGCACGCACACACGGTACGCAGACACGCACGCACACACGGTACGCAGACACGCACGCACACACGGTACGCAGACACGCACGCACACACGGTACGCAGACACGCACACACGGTACGCAGACACGCACACACGGTACGCAGACACACATGGTACACAGATATGTACACATACAGACAAACACATATTTTTACACAAATTCTTAAAGACATATATAAAACAGACAAATATGTATACACAGTCATACACACTGACATTCACATACATGCACTCACACAGACCCATTACAAGTATTTTTAATATGGGGATTGGGGAAGCCTCACTCACCTGTCCCCGGTCCAGTGTCCTGTCCAGCAGCTCCTCAGGTATGGGGCAGTGCAGGGCCCCCGGCGTGTCACAGACTTCATGGCCCTGGACCATCAGAGGGGCCCACTTGCGGTCGGGTCCGGGCCGCCCCCCCCCCCCATCTGTGCAGGACCTCCGCTCCGACGGTGTTTGATGGCACTCCCCCAGACATGGCTGCGCGCTGTGCGACTGTGTCTGCTAGTAATGACGCGGCAGGGGCGACACACAAGCAAAATTAAAGGTGCAGTGCTGTCGACCCTGCCGTGTCATTACTAGCAGACACAGCCTGACAGCGCGCAGCCATTTCTGGGACTGGAGGAGTGCCGGCAATCAAGCAGCGCCTGCGTCACTGAACAGGTGCCGAAGATGCGGCCATGGCCCCGACAGTGAGTGGGCGGGTGGGTGTGTGGGCCCGGCCCCGACAGTGAGTGGGAGGGTGGGTGTGTGGGCCCGGCCCCGACAGTGAGTGGGCGGGTGGGTGTGTGGGCCCGGCCCCGACAGTGAATGGGCGGGTGGGTGTGTGGGCCCGGCCCCGACAGTGAGTGGGCGGGTGGGTGTGTGGGCCCGGCCCCGACAGTGAGTGGGCGGGTGGGTGTGTGAGCCCGGCCCCGACAGTGAGTGAGTGGGCGGGCGGGTGTGTGGGCCGGGCCCCGACAGTGAGTGGGCGGCTGGGCCCCTCTGATTTTCCAGGGCCCCGGCACTTGCCCGGGTACGCCGGGTGCTGACGCCGGCCCTGCTATAGGTATATGCACATCTACACTGCTCAGTACTGCTGTATAATTCCCTCTGTGCCTCTGCTTCTTTCCGTGTGCTTTATCTATTTGAGACATCATAGCAACTAGTCTCCACCCACCAGCTAAGAGTCAACTGCACATGAAGAGTTAGAGCATAGAAATACATGAAGCTGTCACACTCAGGTCTAGAAAGCCACCAGCCAGTCCGAGAACTGCGTTCCAATCTTGCTCTGATTTGTACGGCCGTCTGACTCCGCCCTAAGAATTAGCTATCGATATCAGAAGTCTGGAAAACTCCTTTTTATAATAGGGTTGAATATGTGAACAATAGCCAAATTACCATATTTTTCGGACTATAAGACGCACCCCAAATTTTGGGGTGGAAAATAGGAAAAAAAAATTTTTATAAGATGGGGGTCCGTCTTATAGTCTGAATAGGTATCTTACCTGGGGGGGCGGTGGAGCAGGTGTCACAGGAGGCAGGGTCCTTCAGGAAGCCGTGCCTGGCGCTGGTGGCCTGGGGCTGGGGTGCCTGGTGGCTTGCCCTGGTGGCCTGGGTTCCTGGCGCTGGTGGCCCGGGTGCCTGGTGGCCTGGGGCTGGGAGCCTGGTGGCTGGTGCTGGGGGTTTGGGGCCTGGGTGAGTGGTGGCTGGTGCTGGGGGCTTGCGTGAGTGGTGGCTGGGGTCCTGGGGCCTGGTACTGGGGCCGGTGTCTTACTGTGAGTAGCGGGGCAGAGCGGCCTGAGCGGCTTCCGGTGCATGCGGCCATCTTTCTGATGCTGATCTACAGAAAAATGGCCGCCAGCATGGCAGAGTGCATGCGCCGGCTCCGGCGGCCATTTTCCTGTAGATCAGCTTCAGAAAGATCACCTGAAGCCACTCATGCCGCTCACAGCAAGACACCGGCCCCGGTCCCTGGCAAGGCCCTGGCTCCAAGGTAGGTACCTCTTCTGCTGCTGCCATCGCCAATTCCACTCAACCACAACCGGTAAGTTACTTTCGGACCATAAGAAGCACCCCCCATTTTCCTCCCAAATTTGGGGGAAAAAAATGTCTTACCGTTCGAAAAATATGGTACATGCATGGCAATAAAATGGTATACCATCTCATCAGTTCATTAATTTACAGCGATGTTTCCCAAAACTCCCGCCCTCACGGTCCCCAACAGATCATGTTTTCAGGATTTCCTGTATTGCACAGGTGATGGAACTGTTATTAAGGCAACTGAAATTGCAACAAGTTATTTCACATGTGCAATAGTAATGAAATCCTGAAATGATGATCTGTTGGGGGGCCGTGAGGACTGGAGTTTGCGAAACCCTGATTTACAGGCTGCATTGTATCCTGAAAGCTATCAAATTCCATCTAAATTGTCATGTTAAATGATCGACCAGTCAGCAGTTTAATCCTGTATTTTAAGAAAACTGGGCAAGATCTAGAAAGATAGCACATCAAAAGCCATTGAATTTGTAGTTTTAGGTGTCGAGTAGTGATGAGCGCAAGTGCTCGTTACTCCAGTTTGCCTAGGGTGCTGGGGTATGCTCCGAGTATTGCGAGTCCTTGAGTGTCATGTTCGAGTCCCCATGGCCACATGTTTTGCGGCTGTTAGACAGCCACAAAACATGCGGGGATTGCTTATCAGTTGCAAAATATGCGGCCCCGGGGACTCAAATATGTCACTCAAGAACCCGCAATACTCGGTGCATACCTGAGCACCCTAGGTAAACTCGAGTAACGAGAACTTGCGCTCATCACTAGTGTCGAGTTATTCTTCTGCACTGGAATAAGTCTTTTAAAAGTTACATTTCTGAGTGGTGATATCTGAATAAATACATTTCTGAGTGGTGATATCTTTCTTGTGTGTTGGTTATGTATGTACACATGTAGACTTTCATAAACTATGTTTGTGGTATTTACCATAATATGAATATGTGGTTTTTCTCACCTCTACCACTTAGGCAACAGTGGAGAAAACTGGTAGGAGACTACATGTGTAATGTTCATCTCAGGAGGGAATGTGTTTCTCATGCTGGGTAGCCGATCCTGTATTGTCAGTGAGCCGCAGAGCAGTGTCTCGCTAGTAGATATTTGCTGTGAACACAGGGAGTAATTACAGTAATACTTTATACATTGAAGTAGCGAAATGTGCAGGCAGCTGTAAATAAAGATGTTATCTGTAAGAGGAGAGAGAAATCATGAGAACTGTATATAGTTTTGTAAATTGTTAATCGCACCCTGAGCAACTCTGACAGCTGGAGAACAATTTGCATGCTTCTGGGACGTGGTGGCATCATCTGGTGATCGTTCAGGTACATATTTGTACATTTCTATATTATTTTCAATAGGCTGGTTTCCTGCAGCTGTCCACAATCTTATTTTTTACATCTTAAAGTGGTTTTCCAATCAGGTTGTCAAGTAGTGTAACACATAAGAAAAATGTTCTATTATGCTACTGCAAGTAATGAAATGGCTCCCATCCCTCTGTTCTGGACTGTTTATCCCGTTATATGGTCTATTGAGGGTATATTTTTTTTGCACTGTACTTTGTTGCATGCATTTTGTAGTTTCCATATTTAATGTTAAAATTATATACTATTTTTTTTACAGTCCAGTATCTCGGTGATAAACTGTGGCCATCATTTTCGGCCCCGAAATGGGGCCAGCGGCTCTCACTTGGTGTAAGAGAAGTGGTTCCTTAATGTAAGGGCCCACTTTTGTGCCACTAGGGAGGTGTTTTTTGTTTGTTTTTTTTAGTTTATTGGCAATATGTTGCATAGAGGCTACCATTATGCTGTGTTCCAGGATTGTTTGGCGACTTCTGGGGCCAGAAGGCTGTGCACCTCAGTAGTACTGACCGGAGATAAAAAAGGGGGAAGTTGGAGTCTCCTCACCTGTTTTCTACTGTTGACTTTTAGCCTTAGTTTGATTTGTCGTTACAGACCATCCTCTAGACACCAACCCCAGAGGTTTCAATATTAATAGACTGCCTGGAATTGACAAATCAAGAGCCATCACGTAACTGGGTCATAGTATTAATATTATTACATTGACTAAACTGTTAACCTCCTGTGCATTATTGTAACTACACAGGTTTGATGGGTGTATTCATTAAGAGACATTAAAGTAAGTAATACCATTCTGTTAACCTGCCTTGTGTGCCTAATTACTGACCACTGAGATAAACCTGTAGGGTTATATTTCCCCTAATTGCAAAAACCATACTTTGCTATGATAAAATATTGCCAAACCTCTGAAGAAGCCATTGGCGAAACGTGCATCAAGTGTGTTCTTGGTGAGTGAAGAGGTTATTGTTGTGAGCCTTTTGTGTGTCACCTGTTTGTTTATATACATTGTTGGACTGTTGAGGGCCATACTATTTTCTTCTGTTCCCCCTTAAGTATTCCTTTCTTCCAATGTCTTTCTCGTGCACTTAACACCTTAATGCACTTTTAAGGCCTAGCAACTGATTATTTCATTGCTGATAATCTGGTATACCCTTTGTGTTTTATGTGCAATATGAATTCTTCTATCTTACCTGTTGTCCCTTCCTTTCGATGTCTGTGTGAGATGTATACAGCTCTGGCAAAAATTAAGAGACCACTGCACCGTTTTCTAACAACCCCATCTCTACATGTCTGACAGCCATTCCATTCCAGTGTCAGTTGAATTCCAACCAAAGTCCACCTCATTCTACTTAATGTGCTTCTGATTAGGTGATCACCTGAACCAAATCTTGTGTAACGAGGGACAGTATAAAAAACCCTGCTGTGGTCTTCACAATCCTCTTGCAATAGGATAAGCTGGATGGCAAAACAAGTGCTAGGAATAGCCCAAAAGTAATTTCAATGAAAAAAATAACTTTTAACCATGTCAAAGGAGTTGAAAAGAAAAGTCTTGAGTGAGGAAAAGAAGGGCTCAATTCTGGCTTTACTAGCAGAGGGATACAGTGAGCGTCATGTTGCCTCCATCCTTAAAATTTCGAAGACGGCAGTCCATTACAACAAGGTCAAGCAGCAGACATTGGGGAGAACAAAGCTACAGACCGGCAGAGGGCGAAAGCGACTCTCCAATGACCGGGATGACCGTCATCTTATTCCAATGTCACTCAGCAACCGCAGGAGGACATCAAGTGACCTACAAAAGGAATGGCAAATGGCAGCTGAGGTGAAGTGCACGGCAAGAACAGTTCATTGGACCATAGAGGACTGGAGTAAGGTAATCTTCTCTGATGGGTCTAATTTTCAGCTTTGCCCAACACCTGGTAGTCTAATGGTTAGACGGAGACCTCGAGAGGCATACAAGCCACAGTGTCTTGCACCCACTGTGAAATTTGGTGGAGGATGGGTGATGATCTGGGGATGCTTCAGCAAGGCTGGAATTGGGTAGGTTAATCCTTGTGAAGGACGTATGAATCAAGCCGCATACAAGATTATCCTTGAAAAACACTTGCTTCCTTCTGCTCAGGCAATGTTCCCCAACTCTGAGGACAATGCCCCATGCCACACAGCTAGGTCAATCAATGTGTGGATGAAGGAGCACCACATCAAGACCCTGTCATGGCCAGCCCAATCTCCAGACCTGAACCCCATTGAAAACCTCTGGAATGTAATCAAGAGGAAAATAGATAGTCACAAGCCATCAAACAAAGAAGAACTGCTTAAATTCTTGTGCCAGGAGTGGCATAAGGTCACCCAAAAGTAGTGTGAAAGACTGGTGGAAAGCAGCCAAGACGCATGAAAGCTGGGATTAAAAATCATGGTTATTCCACCAAATATTGATTTCTGAACTCTTCCTGAGTTAAAAAATGAGTATTGTTGTTTCTAAATGAATAAGAACTTGTTTTCTTTGCATTATTTGAGGTCTGATGTTTCTTTTCTATTTTGACGATTTCTCATTTGCTGCAAATAAATACAAAATTTTTAGCTTTGAATTTCGGACACATGTTGTCAGTAGTTTATAGAATAAAACAACCATGTACATTTTACTCAAAAATATACCTATAAAGAGAAAAATCTGAGAAAATGAAAATTTTGCATTGATCTCTTAATTTTTGCCAGAGTTGTGTGTGTGTACATGTGTATGTGTGTGTGTGTATGTATGTATGTGTGTGTGTGTATATGTGTGTATATATATATATATATATATATACAGTGTATGTATGTATGTGTATATATATATATATATATATATATATATATATATATATATTATAGTGTGTGTGTGTGTGTATAACTGGTCAATGCTTTGTTGTCTGTTATCTTAGCGATATAGAAGGCTAACTGCGGGTGAGATTGCTCCAACGTAATTGACAGCTGTGTTCTGGGATCTTAGCTGTCATCTTCTTAAAGGAGCACTCCCATCAAAGTTTTTATCCTCTTAATATATTAGTCATCATATTATATGGCACTGTAAAGGGGGAGAAGATGTTGAACACCCTCTCTGCAGAGTCCTAATCTATTTTGTGTGACCTGTTTCCGTTATGTGACTATTCCTCATGTAGGCTGTAGTTTTCCTGTGGATAGGGTTAACTGTAAGGCTAGTCCATAGTTTGGGTAGGAGTAAGTGGGCACTGGGAGCTAGTTCCTGTTTTTCAGTTAGTCTAAGTTCAACTACAGAGAAAGGGAGAGTACTCTCAGCAGTGTCAGCCGTATTGGGTGTGAGCAAAGAAGAGCAGGCTCAAAAGAAGGTAGTAAGATCCTTCGTTATCAAGCAACAGTGATTTAGAGTTTCTACTCTAGCAGGCAAGATGGGACGCCTACTGAAAGAGACTTTTTGAGTCTTAGCGTTTGCCAGACTTGAAGGTTTAATGAAGGAAAATGGGTCACACCCATAAGGTAAAAAATATGGAAGAGGTCCCTTATATAGTCCACAGAGTGTAGCGCTTGGGTGTAGTAGTCACAGCGAAAATCCTTGACCCATGTGGCCCTGTCCTGAGAAGATGGAGATCCTCAACCTGTTGTTGTTCAATAATATTCTTCACAAGCTATGTGCTGCCATCCACAACCAAAATGTTTGCCTCTGCCATATAATGTAGATGAAGAATTCAAGTGTTTTACCTATTAACTTGGTCCTTTGTACAATAGGTATCAACAGTTTTAATAATAACGTCTGGCTCATTCTTCATGACGATTAAGGGTCCCAACTTGCTCCAAGATAAGGTAGCATGCAGTCTGAAAGTGACAGCAATTCAAGTGTACACATCCAGGGACACCTACAGTACAGACCAAAAGTTTGGACACAGCTTCTCATTTAAAGATTTTTCTGTATTTTCATGACTATGAAAATTGTACATTCACACTGAAGGCATCAAAACTATGAATTAACACATGTGGAATTATATACTTAACAAAAAAGTGTGAAACAACTGAAAATATGTCTTATATTCTAGGTTCTTCAAAGTAGCCACCTTTTGCTTTGAAGACTGCTTTGCACACTCTTGGCATTCTCTTGATGAGCTTCAAGAGGTAGTCACCGGAAATGGTTTTCACTTCACATGTGTGCCCTGTCAGGTTTAATAAGTGGGATTTCTTGTCTTATAAATGGAGTTGGGACCATCAGTTGTGTTGTGCAGAAGTCAGGTGGATACACAGCTGATAGTCCTACTGAATAGACTGTTAGAATTTGTATTATGGCAAGAAAAAAGCAGCTAACAGTCTATTCAGTAGGACTATCAGCTGTGTATCCACCTGACTTCTGCACAACACAACTGATGGTCCCAACTCCATTTATAAGGCAAGAAATCCCACTTATTAAACCTGACAGGGCGCACCTGTGAAGTGAAAACCATTTCCAGTGACTACCTCTTGAAGCTCATCAAGAGAATGCCAAGAGTGTGCAAAGCAGTCATCAAAGCAAAAGGTGGCTACTTTGAAGAACCTAGAATATAAGACATATTTTCAGTTGTTTCACACTTTTTTGTTAAGTATATAATTCCACATGTGTTAGTTCATAGTTTTGATACCTTCAGTGTGAATGTACAATTTTCATAGTCATGAAAATACAGAAAAATCTTTAAATAAGAAGGTGTGTCCAAACTTTTGGTCTGTACTGTATATAGGGTGGTTAGGGATGCAGAAGTAACAATCTGAAAGTCGCGTCCCTTACAATTGCTAATTTTGCCTTTCTACCCAGCTAATTCTTCTCTTTTCCATTAGATCTATAACATCATGTGATTAAAACTAGACCAGCTGAATTTTTCTAAGTTCTATTCAGAAACAGGAAGTCTCTTTTCCCCACATGAGTCATTAGTAGAACTACTATTCTACAACACTGCAAAGTCCCTGGCAGCCCAACCCCTCTTCTACTCCTTACCCTTCCTCTGCCAGGGAGTTTTGCAGTGATGACTCATGCAGTGAAAATTGACCTCCTGTTTCTACATAGAGCTTAGAAGGATTCAGTTAGTCTATTTTTAAGCACTTTTTATTATGCCTTCATGGTTCTCATTTTGGGTTGTTTTTTTCTGCTGAACCTAAAAAAAATTAAAAAAAAAATAGATTTGCCCAAAGTGCATTGGTGGCATATTGACACTCCCCAATGCACTTTCAGGCTAATTTACATGTGACTTCGCAGCTTGATTTCTCAGCGCTGACACATTGGATAACCAAGATCCTTAAACCATAGGAATAGCTTTAGTAGTAGAGTGGTCTGGAATCTTGGCAGATTGCTTTTAACACTAGTGAGGCGTGCATGAACCCCTCATTCCCTGGAGAATAAGATAAAGGGAATACTCTGCAACCACTAAGAAGACGAGAAGGGGGGGTGCACATATTTATGGCGTGCGCTGCAGACGTACATATCGTTGCAGATTTCCTTTGTATTTATTCACCTTGAACATATAACATCTTCCTCTAATGGAAATGACATTGAAAGATACTAAAGATCTCGTCAGTGGAGTATTAGCAGCTCATGTAAAAACTTGGCCTCGTTACCTCCTGGGAGACGATTGCCGCTGCCAGGTTTTACAATTCGCACAATGAAGTGCAGCAGCAGTTGTAAGGTTTATGAAGCAGCAGGGCGGGTTTATGAGTGATGCCAGATTAATATGTAAAAGTGCCCCCTTGTGTGCTAGTACCAAAACTGCAGAATCGTTTTCATGCCCTGTAGAGCCGGTTTCTTAATATTTCTAAATTCTATGCTTGGAGCTGTAAACAGGATTTATGACCATTGGTATAAAACTGTCACTGAGCTTCTCTTCATTCCTCGCTTCCGAAAGACAATTATTCCCTACAATCTCCGAAGGAAAAAAAAACTGGTCTTATTAATGGACCGTTATATGGTGACGCACATTAATCGGCCAATATTTGGGTGTGCACAGATTAGGTACATCAGGATGTAAGGAACATGGAGGACGACAGTCACCGCTCAGTACGCAGTGAGCACGCCTCGACACTTTGACAGCTTGCTCTGCACAATGAAAGCACCAGGGCGTGCTTACAGCCGCCGCTCACAATTCTGTGATGGGTGATTGTAACCGCTTCGTGCTCCATGCACTTCTGGCTGAAAGCCGGCAGCTCCCAGGAAGAATAAAGTTCATTTTTTCCCCTGTAGCCGCCCTCTCAGTGCGGCGGCCAGACAGTAATGTTACGTTGTGCAGACTTGGGACATAGGTTAACAAAAGGCAGTGAATAGTCGGAAAAAGGGAAAATTGAATTTTACAAAAATAGGAAACCAGTGCAGTGGCTGGAAGATGAGTCTATGGGAGGGGGCATCATCAGGAGTTTTAATACCAGTTCTGCACCCCCCGAATGTCTAGCGCCACATTTTTCAAGCATTACATAATGCTTGACCAATATAAGACAAGTGGATCACTGCACAGCCGCACAGTCCTCTGGGTGCACATGTGGCGCCCTGCTGCGCATTGGTGCCACAGATCCCAGAGGGGTGCATGGATGGACTTCTCCACAAGAGGCCCTCATAGCATTCACACACCTCCACCTTACCACCTCAGACCACCAGAGGGAGCCCGGATAGGGATATAAATACTGGAGGGTGGAGTTAGGCAGTGGAGTCTGTGAGAAGTTCAGTCTAGAAAATAGTTTCCTCAGGGGACAGAGTTAGTTCCAGTTCCTGCAGAAGATGAGCCTGAGAGAGGTCAGTCTGCAGTGGAGCTCAGTCAGTTCCTCTAGAGAGAGTTCAGACTCAGTGAGCTCAGATTAGTGAGCCAGGAGCGTGCCGACGCTCAGAGAGCGGCGAAGAGTAGCGAGGCCTACTGCCCGTGTGATGCCTAGTGAGGGCCCCGAGCGTGGCCGAAGGCGAGTGGAGTAAGCAAGCAACATAGGGGGCAGAGGAGCTTAACCAGCTCACCCCAAAACCATTTACCGGACACCGGGTCCGCGCCTACAGGGGGCCTATATCCCCAGCAGAAATAACCGGAACCCCTGGAGAACTATACGTCCCAGGGTCACCCGAAGCTGACTGTTATACCAGGGCCAGGAGTCACGGAGGCCCCAGAGACCAGGGAGTGTGATCTTCAACAGAAGGCCCTACCACTAGGTCAGCAGGTGCAAGACAGAGACCAAGTTAGGCCTAGCTCCAGGCAGGTCAGAAACTTATCAAGGAAAGACAATGAACAGGAGGCCCTATATCCGCTCACTGGGGAGAGTCCTGATATGCACCCTTCACCCTGAAGTACCCTGGACCGTGCCAGAAACACCACCAGTAAAGGTACTGAAGTGAACTCCCGTGTGCGTGCCTGTTCTTCCTCTGACCCGGCTGGGTCCCCTCTGTCCTGCATCCCTACACCTACGCTGCCCTCAGGCCCTGCTCCACCTGTGGGGAGCCGCACCAACTAAGCTGCCTAAACACCGGCCTCAGAGGACTGTCGCAGCGCTGGTGATCCTCACCAGACACCACAGGTGGCGTCACGAACATTCCATATCCCATACAACTTCCCCCCTTCTTTTAAGAGTGACCCCAGGGTACGGGCCCGGGAGCCGACCACCGCGACATCCCCAGAGCCAGGCAACAAGGCCCGGGCGCCGAGTCGTCCCCATCCCCTGGGCGCGTCACACACAAGCAAACTGCTTTACTTTTACACCACTCCGCATGGTGCAGCAGCAAGCGGCCCTGGCTTGTGTGGCTACTCCCGGCTAGTCTTCTGGTGTGAGCTGCCTCAGAGCCGCCTGCTTCCAGCCTGTGCAGAACCGGTTCATATGTTCAGTCATGCCTCATAGATTACTTATTTATGTGTATAATATGTATAACGGAAATCTGAGCCAAAGGGCCAAGGGAATAAGCTCTGCAGTGAGTAGCATGTCAACAGCTCGATACAGTATTATTTATATTATTATTATTATTTTTTGCATGTATTTTGGGCTAAAACTAATTTTTGCAACTCTGTTTCAAAAATTTGGCACCGTATGGTGCTTACAGGATCTTTATTTCCCTGTTCATGTAACTTTGATGTGGTCTGTAGTCATAAATCAGCTGAGAGGAGCTCGGAAAAACAGTATACAGATAAAGGAGTTCCTAATTCTCCTATTGGACCATCAGAATGAGGGAGCTCACTGACTGGTTCTCAGTTAACTCATTCTGCTGCCAGTAATAGACAGTGCAACACAAAGGCTATAAAAGGCAAAGCTTTTAAATGAAACCCAATATAAACAAGATTTTTAGCCAAAATACGTGCTTAAGTAAGAAGTATGTATGTACAGTATGTGGATATATTTATATAATTTGTTCCTCCTATTGAAACAGATGTACTGAATGGAATGTCTCGCTTACTGTTTTTTTTTTTTTTTTTTTACATATATATCATGTTTAATGGGTGCGTACGGGGAGACATTTCTTTCACGGCTTTGACCCCCTGATCTTTAACATTGCTAATAACACCCTGAGAATTGGTTTGTTGATGGCAGAAAGATGAGCCGGACTGCTGAATTTTGGAATAAAGTGAAGAGGAGAAAACAAATAGAGAGCCACAGTATGCTGGTAATTGTAGTTCTACAACCAGAGAGCCAAAATGAATATATCATTGGGTAATATGTTTAGATTGATTGATTGAGATTATATATATATATATATATATATATATATATATAAAATTATTATTATTTTTTTTTTTATTACATTTAATTATGAAATTACATAATAACTGAGCGTGGCAAGCACTGGTCAAGGAACCAGTTATCAGGTTTTCTCCCTGGTGTCGCTGGTGCTTCTGTGTAGCTGCCATGTACAATATGCTACTCACACATTGGTAGCATTATCTCATGACAATGATTTATTATGACCAGAAAGCCCCCACCAGTGTTCACGTGTCCTCTCTCATGATCTCCTGTGTAGTATCTGATTAGAAAGGGAAGAGAAAACCCTGGTTCTTGTATGAAATGTCCCTCATACAGCTGACGAATGACCTATTTTGTAGTGTACACAAATGCCTATACGCCTCTCCTGACCCCCTCTCCAGTTGATTGACAGACTGTTCTCTGCCGATCAATCAAAAGGATCAAATGCAGAAAAGCTGTCGGTGACAGCATCAGACTAGTCAGCTGACAGACACAGTCCATGGTCAGCTCTTTAAGGCATTTTAACCCGAAACACAGCAGAGTATCAGAGTAAGGCTATGTTCACACGTTGCGTTTTTGCTTTGTTTATCTTTTTTTATGAAAATAAAAAGCTTCTTTTTACAGTACCAGCAAAGTTGGAAGAAGAATTAGCTTTCAGGCAGCGTCGGCCCCATAGGCTTGAATAGATCATTTATATAAAGTGATAAAAGATGATTTCTCAACAACAAGGCATCTGAGACATACAGTGATCGCTGTCCTCAGCAGTCTATAACCTGTATGCCCATATTAATAGTTTAGATACGTCAAATGTGGTGACAGATTCCCTTTTAAATTGAGTTTGTTAGAGCTAGCAGAATTCACGATCTACGGCTACATTCCCACCATGAGCTTGTGGTGGGTTTTTGATGTTGCAGACATTCTGCACCTATAAAGTAAATTAGGTTACTTGCTTTTTTTCATTGAATTTTTGAGTGCTTTTTTTTTTTTTTGCTGCATTTTTGTCTTTTTTTGATAGGTTGCGTTTTAAACAAAGCTGCTTTGCTTTTAATACTTCCTGGTATTTGCCTTTGACAAAACTTTAATACAGTCATGTTCAGATTACATGAGTTTTTTTTATGCATTTCCACAATGGAAATGCCCTAAAATCGCGCGGGTTCTTTGTTTTTTGTTTACCTGCAGATTTTCCACATCTAACACAAGTCTATGGGGGAAATCTGCACCTAAAACCCCGCAAGAGAAATTGACATGTTGCGGATTTAAAACACACACCACAGGTCAGTTTATGCTGCTTTTAAAAAAAAAAAAGCACAGTGGGCAGGAGATTTCTATAAACCCATTCACTTTGCTGGAACTGTAAAACGTTGCGTTTTCGACTCATCGAAAATACACCGTATCAAAAAATTCATTGTCGGCACAAAGTCTAAAACTTACATATTTACATCAAAGTGAGATCCGAGTTTAGTCAGCGTTTCATCTGTGTTTCTCTGATAGGAGAAACTTTTTTTTTCTTTGTCAGTAAAAAATGGGCAGCTGCCCGCCGGAAGTATTTACTTGCGGATCTCGGCCGTCAACTTGTAGTGGCTGTCGCGGGGTACTACACATCAGCCTCCTATTCAAGGCAATAGGAGGCGGATGTGTAGTAACAAGCCCCGGCCACTACAAGTAGAAGGAGCAGCTCCACAAGTGAGCACTTCCGGCCGCCGACACTGATAACATCTGATCGGTTGGGGTGCTGGGTGTCGGACACCGGCCAATCAGACATTGATGCCCTATCCTAAGGCTAGGGCATCAATGTAAAAGTAGTGGACAACCTCTTTAAAAGAAAAAAAAAAGTGTCATTTTTGTGCGTTTCCACATTGGCAACACAGTTAAAATACATGGAATCCGCACATGACTATATCAATAAAATTAGGTCAAAGACAAATACCAGAAAGTATCAAAAGTATTTATTTAAAACCTGACATACCAAAAAAAGACAAAAAAATGATAAAAAAGCAATGAAGAAATAAAAGTAACCTAAATTGAATACTAGCTTAACTGTCTCCAATTGGGCAGCCGGAGACTGATTCCTGCTGCTCATAGTTTGGGCATCATGAATCTGATGACAGGTTCCTTTCTTCTTCTGCATTCTTCTTCTCTGTACTGAAGTAACTCTGTAGGTTTTTATGCTTTCCGATCGTGATTCATGGCGATGTGAAGAGTTGTGCTCTATAGAACATCAAATCCATCACAAATATCCTCTAACTAATATCTGCCGCTGTCCTCTAGGACCAGAAGTGATGACATCCCGTCCATCATTCACCCTCAACATGAATCTCTGGCCTCAGCTGTCAGATGACTGAATTGTTGGGTTGTCTTATTATTGCTGGGGTTTTTTTCACCATTGCCTGGCCATCTTGGAATCAGGTTTTCAAGGATGGTCCTGTTCCTTCTTGTTCAGTGTGATTGCCTCCTCCCTCGTGGTAAGGTACCAAATTTCTGTTCTTCAGGTGTCAGAGCAGGTTACTACCTTATGAGTACAATTATTACCAAACATATAGAAAGATTGCAAACCCAAATCATCATCTCATATTCTTTATACTGCCATCTAGGGCAAAAATCCAAGCAAAGAAGCAACAAATTCTAAATCTAAAAATTGCTCAGACAAAATAAGTTTATATCGTGCAATAAAGTCATTAAATTTTATTGAATAATCGAAACACCCAAAAAACACAAATAATAATACACGACATATACATACAGTACAGACCAAAAGTTTGGACACACCTCATTTAAAGATTTTTCTGTATTTTCATGACTATGAAAATTGTACATTCACACTGAAGGCATCAAAACTATGAATTAACACATGTGGAATTATATACTTAACAAAAAAGTGTGAAACAACTGAAAATATGTCTTATATTCTAGGTTCTTCAAAGTAGCCACCTTTTGCTTTGATGACTGCTTTGCACACTCTTGGCATTCTCTTGATGAGCTTCAAGAGGTAGTCACCGGAAATGGTTTTCACTTCACAGGTGTGCCCTGTCAGGTTTAATAAGTGGGATTTCTTGCCTTATAAATGGGGTTGGGACCATCAGTTGTGTTGTGCAGAAATCAGGTGGATACACAGCTGATAGTCCTACTGAATAGACTGTTAGAATTTGTATTATGGCAAGAAAAAAGCAGCTAAGTAAAGAAAAACGAGTGGCCATCATTACTTTAAGAAATGAAGGTCAGTCAGTCCGAAAAATTGGGAAAACTTTGAAAGTGTCCCCAAGTGCAGTTGCAAAAACCATCAAGCACTGCAAAGAAACTGGCTCACATGAGGACCACCCCAGGAAAGGATAATAGCTGATAATAGGAAAGGAAAATAGCTGCTAGGAAACCACTGCTAAGGACAGGCAACAAGCAGAAGAGACTTGTTTGGGCTAAAGAACACAAGAAATGGATATTAGACCATTGGAAATCTGTGCTTTGGTCTGATGAGTCCAAATTTGAGATCTTTGGTTCCAACCACCGTGTCTTTGTGCGACGCAGAAAAGGTGAACGGATGGACTCTACATGCCTGGTTCCCACCGTGAAGCATGGAGGAGGAGGTGTGATGGTGTGATGGTGCTTTGCTGGTGACACTGTTGGGGATTTATTCAAAATTGAAGGCATACTGAACCAGCATGGCTACCACAGCATCTTGCAGCGGCATGCTATTCCAACTGGTTTGCGTTTAGTTGGACCATCATTTATTTTTCAATAGGACAATGACCCCAAACACACCTCCAGGCTGTGTAAGGGCTATTTGACCAAGAAGGAGAGTGATGGGGTGCTACGCCAGATGACCTGGCCTCCACAGTCACCAGACCTGAACCCAATCGAGATGGTTTGGGGTGAGCTGGAGCGCAGAGTGAAGGCAAAAGGGCCAACAAGTGCTAAGCATCTCTGGGAACTCCTTCAAGATTGTTGGAAGACCATTTCCGGTGACTACCTCTTGAAGCTCATCAAGAGAATGCCAAGAGTGTGCAGAGCAGTCATCAAAGCAAAAGAAACTAGAATAAAAGACATATTTTCAGTTGTTTCACACTTTTTTGTTAAGTATATAATTCCACATGTGTTAATTCATAGTTTTGATGCCTTCAGTGTGAATGTACAATTTTCATAGTCATGAAAATACAGAAAAATCTTTAAATAAGAAGGTGTGTCCAAACTTTTGGTCTGTACTGTATGTATACATAAAGACAGAACAGTTTAAAAAGCAACAAGGTGTATGTGACGCGCCCCTGGGCCTGTGTCGCGCTGCGTTGCGCACGCGGGAGCTTACCCGGAGCCGGATCTCTTGAGGGTTGTAGTCTCGTGGCGGCGACCCGGTCCGTGCCCAGGGAGTCAAACTGAGCGGCGATGTACTAGCGGTAGATGGTTGATGATTACGCCACCCGTTGAGTGCAGCCAGGGAGCTGCTGCTGCGGGGCAGACCGCTGAGGCCGATGGTAGGATTATGCAGCGTGATAGTATAACCCCCAACGGGAGGGGTATGGTCTCAGGGCAGCCGACGTGGATGATGGGGATAGCAGGAACCACTCAGAGACGGTACGGTGTAGTTCAGGGTCTTTACTGGTAACAACGATAGACCCTCCCGGAGTACTTGCTAGCGAACGGGGCCTGGTCAGTCCTTGAGCAGATGGGATCTCCCCTGGCCAGGCGTAGTTGTAGGCCTCCCAAACTGACTGTACTCTTCTGGCTACCTTGCTAGAAGCTGATGTAAGTAGCCCACGTCCCTGAGTGTACCGTGTGGTGCTCACCCGTATGGCCGGTGACTCGGGGCCTTCTAATGGCTTCCGCTCCACGATGGCGGTGCTGGTCCCACGCGTGTGACCGTGCCTTCGGGCTTCTGGGCCAGAGGACCTGAAATCCCCTGCCTGACGGATTCTGCTGCTGGGTAGGAGTTAGTCCCCACAGCCTCGGACTCCGGGTCCGGAAAGAAGTCTTCTTAGTCAGGGCGAGCTCTGCAGCTGCCAGCCCCTGACTCCTTGTAACTCTGCTGTTTCCTATGCTGCTTCTTGTCTCTACTCCACTTGTCTGACTCACCCTGCCTCAGCCCCGGGTTTATACAGGGGAAGTTCTTCCCCTCCCAAGACTGGGCAGGAGGTGTGGCATGCACAGGATCCCTGACCAAAGGACCTCCCACCTGCTCTCAGACATAACATTACATTACTGTGGAAAACCAGACCCCTGGGGTGCCACATTCCCCCCTAGTGAAATTTAGTACTCCGGGACTAAACACATTTAGAAAAACATAACAAGGCAAAAACATTAATAATACAATAAGAAAACATATAAAGATGGTTACGGCGTGTCCGCAACCGGGTGCAGTCTCTGAAGAAAGCAAGGTGTCCATTTCACCAACACAGGGAGACGTAATCAGGTAGGGGTCTGTCCTACCCCGAGTCCTTAACAGTCTCTAGTCCATCCTGGGTTACGCTCCAACTATGTACAAGGATTCCCGGTAAATCCACCAAGGATCCCTAAAAATAACTAGAAACACAAAATTATACACAAGCAACAAGACACAGAAAAACATAAATAAAACAATTTATACACTTCAAATTCTCCAGCGTGCGGGTAACTGGCCTCTAGTGGCCCGAGTGGACCTACGGAGCTGACTGTCTGGCCCTGAACTACAGGGTGTAGGAGCTGTCAAGGGTAAACTGGGCAGCTGTCTACCGACTCTTTGTCTCACTAGGGGTACGGCAGGCTCACTATAAGCAGAGGGTTGATTCTCCTGTTCTGCTTGTGTGGAGTCTTCTGCCTCCTGGACCGGCTGTTCTTCCAGCTCTACCCGTTGCTCCGTAGGTTCTTGGGATGATGGTTGGAGGAAGGTGAGTACGGGTACCACAACTGCACCATTGACTTGAGTCCAAGACTGAGGGAAGTCCCCGAGCACGGTACTAACCATATCTTCCCTTTCTTCCACGGGTCGATGGTCTTCTTGTTCCTCTTCAGGGTTCCTCATTTGTTCGGGACACTTCTTCAGGTGGTCCCGGGATACAATGGCTGTGGTTTCCCCTCCGTCTTTACTGATGGTACAGACCTTCGGGTTCTCGTGGCTTGAGGGCAGTACGGTGTACGGGTCCTTCTCCCACTGGTCGTCCAACTTGTGGAGCCGTCTCTTCCTCTTCAAGACCTGCTCTCCGGGTACCAGGGGAACAGCGGGAGCATACTGGTTGTAAGTTTTCTCTTGTCTTTCCCTAGCCTGACAGAGACTTCGCTCCACGCTCTCCTGTACTCTCCGGTACTGCTGCTGCCTCTCTGTGTCCCAGTCTGTTTCTGGTGAAGTGTCCTCGGGGGTCAGGACTCCCATTTCCAGGTCAACAGGTAACTTACCAGGTCTTGCCCTCATTAGGTAAGCCGGGGTACAGTTGGTGGAACCTACCGGGATGTGGTTGTATAGGTCCACCAGATCGGGCAACTTTTCAGGCCACAGACTGCGTTCTTCCAGGGGCAACGTTTTTAGAAGATCCATTACCACCTGGTTCATTTTTTCACAAAGTCCATTAGTCTGCGGATGGTAGGGTGTCGTCCTTATCTTCCGGCAGCCATACAGATTGCAGAATTCCTGAAAGACCTCCGCTTCAAAGGCAGGTCCCTGGTCCGTCAGCACTTGGTCCGGGTACCCGTGTGGACGGCAGAAGTGCTGCTGGAAGGCTCTAGCTGCTGTTTGAGCCGTTAAGTCCTTGACGGGGACGACAACCAAGAACCGGGAGTAATGATCCACGATGGTTAACGCGTAGACGTAGCCACTTCTGCTTGGGGTCAGTTTTACATGATCCAAGGCTACCAGTTCCAACGGTTGCCGGGTGACGATGGACTGCAGGGGAGTCTTCTGGCTGGCTCGGTCCTTCCTTCTCAGGTTGCACGGGCCACAATCTCTGCACCACTTCTCGATGGTTCCCCTCATGCCTACCCAGTGGAACCGCTCGCGCAGCAGGAACTCCAGCTTTTTCCACCCAAAGTGTCCAGCTCCGTCGTGGTATGCCTCCATCACCATGGCTGCGTCTCTTCGTGGCACCACTACTTGCCAGAGTAATTCATGCGTCCGGGAGTTAACCATTCTGCGGCACAACTTCCCTTTGTAAAGGAACAGTCGACTCTTCTCTGCCCATAGTTGTTTGGCTTCCTCCGGAGCGTCTGGTTCAAGGCGAGCCTCCGGCCGAGTCAGCATCTCCTTCACCAGTCGGACGGCAGGGTCGCTGTCTTGCGTTTCCGCCCAGTTGTAGTGGGGTAAGGGGTTCAACGTAGCAGCCTGCTTACTCCTTACCCGGTGGGAATACTGAATAGTCCCATGACGGTGGAACGCAGGGAGTTCAACTTCTTCCAGTCCCTCCGGATCTTCTCCTCCGTCCGGCAGGTTGGGCATCCTGGACAGGGCGTCCGCGTTGGTATTGGAGCGTCCTGCCCGGTATTTAAATGTGAACTCGTAGTTGGACAGACGGGCCATCCACCTCTGCTCCAGGGCACCGAGTCTTGCCGTGTCCAGGTGTGTCAGCGGGTTGTTATCCGTGTACACGGTGAACCGGGAAGAAGCGAGGTAATGCTTAAAGCGCTCAGTGATTGCCCATACTACGGCCAGGAACTCTAACTTAAATGAGCTGTAATTCTCGGGGTTCCTTTCGGTGGGTCGCAGTTTTCGGCTGGCGTAGGCGATTACTCGTTCCTTCCCCTGCTGGATCTGGGACAGTACGGCTCCTAGCCCGATGTTACTGGCGTCGGTGTAGAGGATAAAGGGCTGGCTATAATCCGGGTACGCCAGGATTTCGTCCCCCGTGAGGGCCATCTTCAGCTGGCGGAAGGACTCTTCTTCCAGCTCTTCCCATTTGAAGGGCGGCTTCTGGTTCTTGGCCTTCCGGGACTGGCCTATCAGGAGGTCCTGCATAGGTGCTGCCTTTTTGGTGAAACCGGGAATAAACCTTCGGTAGTAGCCTACCAACCCGAGGAACTGCCGCACTTCTTTTACGCTGGAGGGGCTTGGCCATTCCTTAATTGCGGTGATTTTATCAGGGTCGGGAGCCACTCCGTCAGCGCTCACTACGTGTCCCAGGTACTGCACCTTTGGTTTCAGGAGGTGACACTTGGAGGGTTTCACCTTTAGGCCGTAACTCGCCAGAGCCTCGAACACTTCCGCCAGGTGTTTCAGGTGGTCCTCATACGTCTTGGAATATACGATGACATCGTCCAGGTACAACAGGACCGTCTCGAAGTTTCTGTGGCCCAGACAACACTCCATTAGGCGTTGGAAGGTTCCTGGTGCGTTGCAGAGTCCGAACGGCATGCAGGTGAACTCGCTAAGTCCCATCGGGGTGGTGAATGCGGTCTTCTCCCGGTCCGCCTCTGCTACAGGAACCTGCCAGTACCCGCTAGTGAGATCCAAGGTAGAGAAGAAGTTAGCAGATCTTAAAGCAGCCAATGACTCCTCTATCCTTGGTAAGGGGTACGCATCCTTGTGTGTGATACGGTTGATTTTCCGGTAATCTACACACATCCTCATGGTGTTGTCTTTCTTTTTGACTAAAACTAATGGGGCTGCCCAGGGGCTACAACTATCCCGGATTACCCCAGCCTCCTTCATGTCTCTAAGCATCCCCTTGGCGTGTTGGTAATGTGCAGGGGGTACGGGTCGATACCTCTCTTTTATGGGAGGATGATCTCCCGTGGGGATGCGATGTTCTACCCCCTTGACTCGCCCGAAGTCTAACGGGTGTTTACTAAACACTCTCTCATACTCTTGAACCACCCGATAGACTCCTTGTTTCTGATGTGAGGGAGTGGAGTCAGTACCCAGATGTAGTTGCTGACACCAGTCCTCCATGTCTTTCTTAGAGCCGTTACCTTCCTCCGGGTGAGATGGAGGCAAGGGTTCCACAGATTGTATAGAATTTTGATTAGTGATATATAATTTGGCTAGCGTGGCATACCGGGGCAGGTACACTTCCCTCTCCCCGATATTTATTATGCGAACGGGCACCCTCCCATGGCGTACATTGACGACCCCCCGTGCTGTCAAAATGGTGGGCCTACTGTCTGAGTAAACTGGTTCTACCATTGCCTGGTAATCTCTACCTCTCAGACCAATAGCTGCCCGGCACCAAATCATCATTTCACTTTTTGGGGGCAGGGCAATAGGAAAAGGGTCACACATTCTTACGCTACCAATCTCACCGCCGGAGAGTTCCACTTGTTGCCGTTGCATCAGTGCCCGGATCTCTTTCTGGAGCACCCGCTGCTCGCCGGAGCTGGCATTCTTGGCAACCTGCTGTAAAAGGAAAATCACCTCTGCAAGACAATTTTCAATTACATTAGTTCCTAGAGTTATTTTTGGGTGACTCTCATGTTTATCAATATCTACAATGATCAGTCCCTGTGCGGCCAGTTCGACTCTACCAATTTTGATGGTCACCTCTTTAAATCCGATCTGTGGCACGGGCTGACCATTGCTGGCGATGATACTCAAGTCGTCGTCGGGGTAGCGGGTAATATCCGAGTCATTCCAGTACTGCTTGAAGAGCACGTACGGGATGGTGGTGACCTGTGACCCGGTGTCCAGTAGGGCACTCATGGGAATGCCATCCAGTACCACAGGCAAGACTGGACGTCCTCCCACATATCTGTCGCGCCAGTTCGATGGGCCTGGTGATCTTTTTCCTGGGGGTTGGCCCTCTACCCCAGGTTGTGCCCGTTTAAAGAACAGTACCTTGCCATATGTCCGGGTTGATTGCAGCGGCGGCAGATGGGTCGTCCGTCCTCACTGTATCGGTCACTGGGTCTTCCTCTGGCCGGTGGGGTCCTCCTTGGTCGACGCCACGGGATGTCCTCCGGTCCGGATGCCAGCTGGATCTTCCCTGGGGTGGAAACCTGTAAAGACTGCACAGTTCGGGTTAGCGCAGCAACGCTCTTAGCTAGCTCTTGGACCTGATGGTGTAGGTCTGGAGCCGGGTCATTGTCCAAAGCCTGCGCATCAGCTCCCACAGGCCCTGCTGACAAGGGCGCCGCCTCCTGGTAGTAAGTGGTAGTGGGGCGTCTGTGGGTCACAACGCCACCTGGTGCCGGTTCTCGGAGCACCCGGATGGCTCTGTCCTTGAACTGTGCAAAGTCCAGATGGGGATCCTGTAAGGCCATTGCCCGCAACTGGGTTCGGTGGGCATTGCAATATAAACCCTCTATAAATTGTTCAGTCAACAGCCTGTCCTCGTTTCCCACCCCATCAGGGTCGGTCTGCTTTATGGCCCTCAGGGCCTCTTGTAGGTTTAGTGCATAGTCCCTTATACTCTCATGCGCTCGCTGCTTGCACCCGTAGAATCTAAGCTTAATCTCGGCTGAGGTGCGGGTATCAAAGGTGTCCTTCAGCCGGGTTAGTATCCCTGCGACAGTCTTCCTCCCAGGTGGCCAGGATTTTACTTCCCTTTTGGCTGCCCCTGTTAGTTGGGCCACCAGGATGCTCACTTTTTGCTCTTCTGTGAGGGGGTACACCTGGAAGAGGCTATCCAGCTTTTCTCTAAAGTCATGCAGGGTATGTGACTCCCCTGAGTACTGGGGTAGCCAAGCTGCTCCCGGGATATAGGGCATGGTGAAGGGCATAACTGCAGCAGCGGTAGCGCTGGCGGGGGTTGAGGCAGTGAAGCTCTCCTCCGTATCCGACATCTTCCTCCCCCCTAGTGGACCGTGGCCTACCTTGCGATGATCCTCTTCCGTAGGCCGCGGCTCCGCAGTGGATCGTCAGGGTTGAGGACCTTCCGTCGCGCTCCTGTGACGTCGGCGTCTGCTGGGCTCCTTCCAGGACCTTACGCAACGTCCGGACGTGAGGCGGGGCTTCAGTTCTCGCGCGCTTTCGGAGTCCACGCCCCTCTTCTTCCCGCGCGGCGTCCTCAAGATGGCATCCAATGGCGGGAAAACTCCACGGATGGCGGGAAGAAGGTAGAAGATGGCGCCGGATGGCGGGAAACCTCCACGGATAGCGGGAATCTTCACCACTGGTAAGTTTGAACAGTCTTTGCTTTTCAGGCACGCAGTACCCGGTGGTTGCGGGCACGAAATCCTGCCGACTACGCCAAAGTTGACGCGCCCCTGGGCCTGTGTCGCGCTGCGTTGCGCACGCGGGAGCTTACCCGGAGCCGGATCTCTTGAGGGTTGTAGTCTCGTGGCGGCGACCCGGTCCGTGCCCAGGGAGTCAAACTGAGCGGCGATGTACTAGCGGTAGATGGTTGACTACGCCACCCGTTGAGTGCAGCCAGGGAGCTGCTGCTGCGGGGCAGACCGCTGAGGCCGATGGTAGGATTATGCAGCGTGATAGTATAACCCCCAACGGGAGGGGTATGGTCTCAGGGCAGCCGACGTGGATGATGGGGGTAGCAGGAACCACTCAGAGACGGTACGGTGTAGTTCAGGGTCTTTACTGGTAACAACGATAGACCCTCCCGGAGTACTTGCTAGCGAACGGGGCCTGGTCAGTCCTTGAGCAGATGGGATCTCCCCTGGCCAGGCGTAGTTGTAGGCCTCCCAAACTGACTGTACTCTTCTGGCTACCTTGCTAGAAGCTGATGTAAGTAGCCCACGTCCCTGAGTGTACCGTGTGGTGCTCACCCGTATGGCCGGTGACTCGGGGCCTTCTAATGGCTTCCGCTCCACGATGGCGGTGCTGGTCCCACGCGTGTGACCGTGCCTTCGGGCTTCTGGGCCAGAGGACCTGAAATCCCCTGCCTGACGGATTCTGCTGCTGGGTAGGAGTTAGTCCCCACAGCCTCGGACTCCGGGTCCGGAAAGAAGTCTTCTTAGTCAGGGCGAGCTCTGCAGCTGCCAGCCCCTGACTCCTTGTAACTCTGCTGTTTCCTATGCTGCTTCTTGTCTCTACTCCACTTGTCTGACTCACCCTGCCTCAGCCCCGGGTTTATACAGGGGAAGTTCTTCCCCTCCCAAGACTGGGCAGGAGGTGTGGCATGCACAGGATCCCTGACCAAAGGACCTCCCACCTGCTCTCAGACATAACATTACATTACTGTGGAAAACCAGACCCCTGGGGTGCCACATATGCAGCATAGGATATAAATAGTATGCAGGACACAGGTAAGGAACATCAGGTCAGTGATCTTAATCAAAAGTACATAGCACTGAGCCACTTCAATAGATTCAAAAAGCACAGCAGTAAAATTATGTCACTATAAAGTGCAAATGCAAATTCAGGATATAAATAATTTAAAGTGACTCGGTGCTTAAACAAATATTAGGTCTCTGGCCACACAAAATGCAAATAATGCAAATATGGATGTATTCAAGTCAGGGTGTCTTTAGTGTTTAAGCAAATATTGATTCTATGGCCAGACAACAAAATAGATGAGTAGACTAGTCATATCAAAGTGGCATACAGTAGTGTTAGTGTCCGCTTAACAGGTAATCAAATCTCAATAGAGATATACATGGTCACAGCATAAATTCGTCTATACATATAAGGTGCAATGCACATAAAGTAACAAAGTAGAACAATAGCTTATAATTTTTATAACCATGGATATTGAATCACAAACATCATATGAAATACCTGGATTCATGCTGCAAACACCAGGTGTAATGAAAATCCACACTCCAACGCACGTTTCACAAGTATGCTTCCTCAGGGAGTGATGTTAGGTTCTGGTGTTCAAATGCAAGAGAAACATTCTGGCACCACGCTGTTTTTTCAGAGGATCAATCACCAGGGCATAATTCAGACTGTGTGCTTCAAGACTTAAACGGTGGTGCACATCCAAGAAATATTTCAATCACAAGCAAGAATAGAAGGAAAGGCAGCACTCACCCAGTCTTCTTTAAAACGTTCCTTTATTTTTGTGTGCAGAGCATTTCAGCGTGCAGCATTGGACTGAGACCCCGAAGGGTATGTGACTCGCCCCCTGGGCCGTGGGGCACGCGGATCCGGGCGATAGGGAAATGATGGGGGTAGTAGTGGCGGCCCGGTCCCGCGGCTCAGGGTGGTCAGACCAATGGTAGTCTGCTAAGTGCTTTAGATAATGTCCAACTACGCCACCCGTGGATTTGTGGTCATTAGGAACCGCCGCTGCAGGGCAGACCGCTGGGGCTGATGGTGGAGCTGAGGTGGTGTGACTCCCCACGGGAAGAGTGGAGCCCCAGGGCAGTGTAGTAGATGGTGTGAGTGATGGTGGTGAGAGTCCCAGTACCGGTAGTGCTGGAGGTGCAAAGGAGCACACAGACAACAAGTTACAGTCCAGGGTCTTTACTCACAGTTCATGTACTCCGGGTCACTTCGGCACCGGTAGTGACCGCCCGAGCCGTGCTGCGTCCACCAGGTGTGGGGCTCGGTCAACTCCCAGGCAGTTCAGAAGTATGGCTCAGGACCCCCTTTTGTCCTTTCTCTGGCCTGCCTCACCAGTGACCCACTTTTGTCCAGCTGCCGCGAACTTGTGCGGGTAAACGTGGGCCCCGTCCTCCGCTGTCCTATATGGTGCCTTCCTAGCAGGTTTGATGAGATGTCGCACCAATAAATGATCACGACGACCGGTCTTTGGCTGAGGGTAGTTTCTCCTCCACCAACTTGGGGTCCGGTACCCTTAATCTGCCTGACCCTTCACCCTGGATTCTCGTGGGTTCTTAGGGTCCCTTCCACCTTCTTGTTCCTGAGTCCTTCTGTTTCTCTGTCTCTTCTTCTCCTTTTCTGTTCCTTCCTGTTCCTTTCTGTTCCTTTCTCTTGGAGCTGGGATGAGCCACAATCTCAGCTCCCTTTCACCTCCTCCTCGGCCTCTCACTAGGCCCTTCTGGAGCAGAGCTCCTACAGAGCCTCTACTCCCTGTCTTCTCCTCACTGGACATAACGAACTTCTCTCTCTAGAGCTAAGATGGTGCCCACCTTTTATACCTCCCTCTGACCATGAGCCCAGGTGACCAGCAACCAATGGGCTCCTACCTACACTCAGGAACCAACCCCTATCTGCCCCTACAGCACTGGGTGTTCCACCCCCCTCCCCACTCCAGCAGGGACATAGTCGGTCGTGCCTGCACTTCTGTCTAGTGGGAGCACCGTTGAGCTGTCCCTCGGAAATGGGGTGTGTGTGCTGTATGCAGCTAACTGAGCCCTGGTCCATACTCCATCCTTACCCGGGAGTGGAATACCACACCTCTGGCAGAGGTGCAATACCCCTGTAGCGGCCGAACCCACGGGGCGCTACATATGCGGGGGAAGAGGAAAAAACCCTTCGGGGTCTCAGTCCAATGCTGCACGCTGAAATGCTCCGCACACAAAAATAAAGGAACGTTTTAAAGAAGACTGGGTGAGTGCTGCCTTTCCTTCTATTCTTGCTTGTGATTAGGTTCTGGTGTGTGTAGTCCCTTATATACTTTGTAAGGATCATGTGACCCTTTGCCACAGATGCTTCCTATCGGGCGCATGATTACATCCTGCCGTAATGGCCGCGCATCCATCACGGGCCCAGCCGCGACGTCACAGAGAGGCGCGCCCTTGATGCCACGTGCTGGGCGCGCGACAGTACGCTCGACCACGGCGGAAGGAGGACATGCGCACGCATCCTGGAGCCATATTGCTGAAGGGCAAATAAGAGGGCAAACCCACATAACAATAGAACAGGACATATACGTATTCAAAAAAAAAAAAACCCCACCAAAAAACAAAAAAAACCACACAAAAAAACCCCACAAAAAAACAAAAAAAATCTTTTTTATTTTTCTCCCCTTTTCTTTCTCTCAGTTGACAACCAGTAGCCCAAATTCAAGGCCCATTGTTAATGCATACATAAACAATAAAAATACAAATATCACCAAAATGTCCCATCCAAGGATATGTGTACAACACAGCACATCCACAATAATGATATAGAGCCCGGTCAAGCAAGGCATAGCCAGGGTTATCCCAGTGTTCATGGAGGCAATAGATATCCAATAGGTGGTATTTTCAATGTACTATCATCAAATAACAATACATAATACAAGGATATAGATGCAGTTGGAAAGCCATTAAAAAGATATGGCCACAAGTCCAAACCACACTACTGAAGAAAAGAGACATGCATTAGACACACACACTAACAATTATAAATAAACCAGTTAAAAATACATATGTATATTGAAATACTAAGGACAATACAAGAATATATATTTAAACAAACACACATATGTATATACACATACAATTACATATATAAATACAACATATATATTAAAAATTATTATATAAAAAAAAGGGGTTCAGAGAGGCAGCAGCACAGGGACCAACCAATCCATTATAAATAGCTAGAAAAGCCCCATTGATCATTAAGGCCATGTGGCTTAATAGTTCTGAGTGTCGTTATCCAACGACACTCACTCTGTGCCAATTTGTTCATAAGATGTCCACCACGGACACCTATATGGACGACATCAATGCCCCGGACCTGCATTCCTATAGTCCCCAGTGGGTGATGGCTACGATAATGGGCAGGTATTGTTTTCAATTTAGTGACGTCCTCCCTACCTTATGAGTGCCCAACAGGGATAGACAGTGTTGGCAAAGAGCCCATGTGCAGGACATAATGTCCCATCTGCTTAGGTACATTGAATAATGACCAAGTACAGGGTGATTCACTCACGACTTTACCAGGAAAAATTGCTGCAACTTCAAAAGAGACTATCATACTGAAATATGGACTGTATATACCTGGGTTCATGAGAAACTGATGTTTTAAAGCAGGTGTTGAGAATGTCCACCACTCACATCCATGCACGCCTGCACATGCCGTTGCATATTGTTGAGTGTATTCTGCAGGACTTCTGGGGTCATAGCTTGAATTTCTCACTATATGTTCTCTTGGACTGCCTGTAGTGTTCGTGGCTTATTACTGTACACCCAACTTTTCAAATGGCCCTCAAAAGGAAAACATCCGGCTGTGTTAGGTCAGGCAATCTTGGTGGCTACAGTTCCTTGGAGATAACTCTGTAAGATGACTTCAATATACGGTTTGGACGGTGGATTTAGACCTCCAAACTTCTTTAGAAACTCACTTTTGCACCTCCTCCATACTGTATTTGTACATTGTTAACAAATGAAGAAGGAATTCGGCAGGAGTGAAATGCAAGCACTAAACATAAACTACCAACGCGCAGAAAGGCGTGCAGCAAGTCTATTTCGAAGTGGAGTTGGGGTGACAAGTTTGCAAGACAACTAGGCGCAAGGATGTTTCTCGTCACAGAGCTTCAGTTCACTCTCACGTCTCATGAACCAAAGTCTATACAATCCAAATTTCAGTACGATAGTCTCTTTTAGAAGTTACAGCAATTTTTCTGGGTAAAGTAGAGAGTGAATCATCCTATAAAGGGTAGAGGTATTTCCATATATTACTGTAGTCAGTCAGTCAACATTTACTCGAAATTGCATATAGAGGAAATGGGCATAATACGTACACAAATGACAGCAGGAAGTCCCTCTGACCCCGACGTGCGTTTCGGCTGTGCCATTTCCAGGGGGTGGCGTGATCACAGGAAGAGGGAGTATAAAAATGCGGATCTCTTTCTGTGATGACGCCACCCCCTGACGTTATCATTTAATTGCATGTGGATTATACCATCTATACATTACACATATATACTTTTTCGAAAGTGGTAATACACACATACAATCTTCCACTTGCAAATTGTGTTTTTTATTGGGTAGTGCGTAATAGAGCGGGTCCACGCCACACCTTTGTATATAACCAATTTAATCATTGTTAGAGGTTGTCCAGTACTTTTTCTATCCTAAGAATAGGTCATCAATGTCTGATCGGTTGGGGTCCGACACCCAACATCCCCACCAATCAGCTGTTCTCTGAGTCGGTGGCCGCCAGCCGGAGCTGCTCTATTGCGGAGCTGCTCCGTCTTCTGATAGTGGCCACGACAGGGTACTACACATCCTCCTCCTATTCAAATCAATAGCAGGCATAGGTGTAGTACCCTGCTGCTGCCACTATCAAAAGACTGATCAGCTCCGTAATTGAGCAGTTCCGGTCACTGACACACACAACAGCTGATCGGCAGGGGTGTCGGACTCTGGCCGATCAGACATTGATGACCTATCCTAAAGATAGGTCATCAATGAGTAGTCAAAAAAGTTGTGGCCAACCTCTTTAATATACCTTGATATGCGCCCTCTCTCTTTTTGCATGTCGACTTTGCCATTCTATTTTAAGAAAGTTTTATCTTTTATTAGAACCTTCATGACTTTTGATACTGACTTAATCATTGGTGTTTTTCGTGTCCACCTACCAATCATTTGTTACCGATTTAGTCTGTTGGCACCATTGCCCAGAGTGTACACACACACAAACATTCATTATTACATGTGTGATTCTAATATACTTGTCCATCTGTATACCCTTCATCCGCATTGTGCGGAGCATATAGATCTTCTTCCTTTGTTCCCTTGAACCCTCCACATCTGAACAAGTGCATAGCAAAAATTTCCATCCTCCCACATTCGTCACAACTAGTGATGGGTGAGCACTAAAATGCTCGGGTAATCGTTGCTTGGGTCGAGCACATTGGAATACTCGGGTGCTTGACCCGAGCAACGAGCCCAATGTAAGTCTATGGGAAACTCGAGCATTTTATTCGTACTCCCATGACAGCACCATGAGAGAGAGGATCCGCCCATCAAGGACAGGAAACCTACAGGTTAAAAAGGGCAGCACCTCTCTCCCGCCTCAGTTTAGAACAGGGCCTTACCACTAGTACATTGAAAGTACAAGTTTCGGCCTTGGGAGCTTTGTTTTCTTCTGATATAGCGGCTAATTATTGGGTAGCACGGTTTATAAAAGCTTCTTTTAGGTGTAGACCTATTATTAAAACTAAATCCTCTCCCTGGGATTTAAATCTAGTCCTAAATGCCTTGACTAACCCTCCCTTCGAGCCCCTAGACTCAGCCTCCCATAAAATTATTCTTCTTAAAACAGCCCTGTTAGTTGCACTGACTTCAGCCAGAAGAGTAAGTGACATACAAGCCCTTTCTATATCCCCACCATTTACTCAAATTCTGGATGATAGAATTGTATTAAAACCTGACCCAGCCTTTCTTCCAAAGGTAGTCACTCTGTTCCATAGGACTCAGGAGATTAATCTTCCAACTTTTTGTTTTCCCCCTAAAAATCAGAAAGAGGAGAAACTACACACATTAGATGTTAGGAGGTGCGTACTTAAATACCTGGAGGTTTCACACAGTTTTAGGAAAGATAGTTCCCTTTTCATATGTCATCAGGGGGTTAGGAAAGGTTGTAAAGCTTCAAAATCTACGATTGCGAGGTGGATTAGAGAGGCCATCTCCCTCGCCTACTCCTCAGGGGATAAGGAAGTACCGGAGGGGTTGAGGGCTCATTCCACCAGAGCAGTAGCAACTTCCTGGGCCGAGAAGACGGGGGTTTCCATCGAAGACATATGTAAGGCTGCCACCTGGTCTTCTCCCTCCACCTTCTATAGGCATTATAGATTGGATTTGGGTGTCTCTTCTGATCTCACCTTTGGGAGAAGGGTGCTTCAAGCTGTGGTCCCCTCCTAGTCTCCTTTCGTCTCTGTAATTCTCTCGTGGTGCTGTCATGGGAGTACGAATAAAGCCTAAGTTACTTACCGGTAACGGGATTTTTCGGAGCCCATGACAGCACCCTTATATTCCCTCCCTACACTGGTGTTTTTTCGCACTCCCGTAGAGTTAATTTCCTTCTTTGCACCCTCGGGGGAAGTTAAAGTAATTGATTTAAAATGAATTTGTTTTGTTGTTATTAGCTTGGCGGTCCTCTCATGCTCTGTTAACTAAACTGAGGCGGGAGAGAGGTGCAGCCCTTTTTAACCTGTAGGTTTCCTGTCCTTGATGGGCGGATCCTCTCTCTCGTGGTGCTGTCATGGGCTCCGAAAAATCCCGTTACCGGTAAGTAACTAAGGCTTTTCAGGCGGCTCCCCCAGGCGGTCTGCAGAGGGCCTAAAAATTGCCCAAATCGATGGGAACAGTGCTCAAATGACATGGGAACAGCATGGGGAAGACCCCTGGAAGAATTTCTGACTCCTAGGTCACTGCTGTCAACAACGTGGTCAGAGTATTACACCACTTTTACGGACTCTCAATAAAACATACAAGAACGAAACCAAAGTGGATTTTCCTGGGAAATATGTTAAGGAACATCCTTTCCAGGGTACTGACTTGTATATAAGGCAAAATAAATAACCAAAAACAAAAATACTCCTCCACACCTTGGGCTATGTTCACACGTAGAATTTTTGATGCGTTTTTGCACTTTTGCATTGCTTTCAATCAAGACAAATGCATTCACCAGGAAATGTCTTTTTAACATTTTACAACCTTATCTGGCCATGTGGTGTGTGACGCATCATCAGACACATGCATACAGTTCAGAAAAGACATGGGAACAGCATGGGGAAGACCTCTGGAAGCATCTCTGACTCCCAGGTCACAGCCTAAAAGTGTGGCCATCATAAATGATCCTTGGTGCATGCAAAGATGCCTCCCGTGATGCACCTGTCATTGTAGACTTGCAACAATCACCATCCACGTCCTTGTCCCAGTGCAGCTTTCAGTTGTCCCTACCCCATTTCTTGGAAATGCAAGCGCAAGTATGCAGCCAGCCACCCACCAACCCACAGGCTGCAATACTACTTGCACTTGAAATGTGGCCTTTTTGGCTCGTGGAGGTGGAAGCTGTCCACAACCTTATGGCAGCAGCGATCGGGTATCCCTACTCGGTCCCCAGTAGCCACTATTTGTCCAGGTGTCGTCTCTGCCTTCCACAGGCACGGGTCCTACAACATTACCCGTGCCCTCCGCAGTTTACTTACTGGGAAGGACCGCCTAACCACAAGCATGTAGACAAGTGAATGTGGCCAGGGACGGTACGGAGCCAGTCCACAGCTTGTTGGTGAGTTGTATTTTACCACAGCCATATTTTTTTAGCTCGGTGAAAGGACTGACTTTTGGGAAACCATATCTACTCCAGCTGTCATTTCTCCCAGGAAATCCTCTAAAGCTGCTTGCACTTGAAATGTGGCCTTTTAGGCTCGTGGAGGCGGAAGCTTTTCACAACCTCATGCCGGCGGCGGCCGGGTGTCCATACTCAGTCCCCAGCCGCCACTATTTCTCCCACTGTCGTCTCCACCTTCCACAAGCACGGATCCCACAACATTACCCGTGCCCTCCCCGGTGGACTTACTGGGAAGGACCGCCTAACCACAAACACGTGGTCAAGTGAATGTGGCCAGAGACTGTACGGAGCCAGTCCACAGCTTGTCAGTGAGTTGTATTTCACCACAGCCATATTCTTTAGCTTGGTGAAAGGACTTGGGAACCTGTATCTACTCCAGCTGTCATTTCTCCCAGGAAGTCCTCTAAAGCTGCTTGCACTTGAAATGTGGCCTTTTAGGCTCGTGGAGGCGGAAGCTTTTCACAACCTCATGCCGGCGGCGGCCGGGTGTCTACACTCGGTCCCCAGCCGCCACTATTTCTCCCATTATTGTCTCCACCTTCTACAAGCGCGGGTCCCTGAACATTACTGCTGGTACTTTTCTGTGGGAATCTGCTTGCCTCCTACCAGCCTGGAATATTTCCAGTAAACTATGGTACAACGCCATGGTATTAGCACTGCCCCCAGTACCAGTAGCAAAGCCATCCCCAATTTCTTTCTCAGGAATTCTATTTGGTAGACTGAGTGGCTGCCCAAATACATTAGTTTCTCACAAAGGAGCTGAAGATAGTGGCAGTAGGTGCAAGTTTCTCCAGCCTGTTAGATATCAGAGGGTGAACGGCAGCACATTGGATCAGTGGTTAGCACTGAAGCCTTGCAGCGCTGGGATCCTGGGTTGAAATCCCAGCAAGGACTACATCTGCGAGGATTTTGTATGTTCTCCCTGTGTTTGAATGAGTTTCCACCTCAGTAAAAAAGGAGCCATAGAGTATCTGGGAACCTTCCCACACACTTTTCTTAGCCAGGACTAGAGATGAGCGTTGTTCTACTCGAACTGTTCGCCAATCTCAAATTCGAGCTGTTTTGGGCGGTGTTCGAGCCGGTCGGCGAACACGAACAATTTGAGAAAAATTCGGCTGTTCGAGGTTATGTTCGATAACTGTTCGTGCACCAAAATCATAACTGGATTTTTTCTCAGTAATGATGAAAATTAATGTTAATACGCAGTTTGAGTGTACAGCGGGGCGGGGGGAGGGGCAGGGGATGGATCTCTGCAGGAACAATGAAGATCTCCATTTTTTTTTCTCTTTCCCGCATTTGCAGTGGGGAGGTGCAATCTGTCAGCCTATCAGCAGCGCACACACGGAGCGAAGTGCTTTTTTTCACACAAGCAAGGGCATGTGTGATTGGCAGTGTATGTCACATGTCCTTGCCCTATAAGACCAAGCCATTTTCCCCGTCGCCACCATTTTCTCACTGCTGCAGCTGCGTGTTAGACGGCACCGCTGTTGCTGTGTGCGCTATACCTTGTTAATTTCAAGCCAATTTTCGCACAAATATACAGATAGCTTGGGAGTAGGGAATAGTTGTGATTGCAGTCCTTTTAAGGACTAGGTTACAGCATTTCCTACGACTTTTATCAGGGAGGTCTGTGCTCTTAAATAGATAGATTGTGGGAGTAAAGACTAATTGTAATTGGAGTCCTTTTCAGGACTAGGTTACATCAGTTCCTATCAGTTTTTGCCAGGCAGGTCTGTGCCAGTGCTGTTCAAGTTTTTTTCACAGCATTTGGCTGAATCTAGCAAAGCTAATCCTTTTTGGCCTATTGCAGAGTGTGTTAGTCAGTGGAGTAGCCTATCTGTGTTGCAAGATATACCACCTGTGTATAGAATACCAATTTTTTTACTGCACCTAGTGAAGTAAAATCTTTTGGGCATAGCATCATTCTATTAGTCCATCTATACTGACCTCCATCAGGTTGCAAACTGAATCTAATTTTTTTCTGCATCTAGCTCTGAAAAAATATTTGGGCTTCTAGCAGTGTGTGGGACTTGGTCTATTAGTCCATCTATACTGACCTCCATCAGGTTGCAAATTAAAAATAATTTTTTTCTTCATTTAGCTCTGAAAAAATATTTGGGCTTCTAGCAGCGTGTGGGACTTGTTCTATTAGTCCATCTATACTGACCTCCAACAGGTTGCAAATTAAAAATAATTTTTTTCTGCATCTAGCTCTGAAAAAATATTTGGGCTTCTAGCAGTGTGTGGGACTTGGTCTATTAGTCCATCTATACTGACCTCCATCAGGTTGCAAATTAAAAAATTTTTCTGCATCTAGCTCTGAAAAAATATTTGGGCTTCTAGCAGTGTGTGGGACTTGGTCTATTAGTCCATCTATACTGACCTCCATCAGGTTGCAAATTGAATAAAAAAAATTTCTGCATCTAGCTCTGAAAAAATATTTGGGCTTCTAGCGGTGTGTGGGACTTGGTCTATTAGTCCATCTATACTGACCTCCATCAGGTTGCAAATTAAAAATAATTTTTTTCTTCATTTAGCTCTGAAAAAATATTTGGGCTTCTAGCAGTGTGTGGGACTTGTTCTATTAGTCCATCTATACTGACCTCCAGCAGGGTGCAAATTGAATATAATTTTTTTCTGCATCTAGCTCTGAAAAAATATTTGGGCTTCTAGCGGTGTGTGGGACTTGGTCTATTAGTCCATCTATACTGACCTCCATCAGGTTGCAAATTAAAAATAATTTTTTTCTGCATCTAGCTCTGAAAAAATATTTGGGCTTCTAGCGGTGTGTGGGACTTGGTCTATTAGTCCATCTATACTGACCTCCATCAGGTTGCAAATTAAAAATAATTTTTTTCTGCATCTAGCTCTGAAAAAATATTTGGGCTTCTAGCAGTGTGTGGGACTTGGTCTATTAGTCCATCTATACTGACCTCCATCAGGTTGCAAATTGAATAAAAAAATTTTCTGCATCTAGCTCTGAAAAAATATTTGGGCTTCTAGCGGTGTGTGGGACTTGGTCTATTAGTCCATCTATACTGACCTCCATCAGGTTGCAAATTAAAAATAATTTTTTTCTGCATCTAACCCAGCCAATAGTTTTGGCCTAATACCACAGTTTGGCCACTCAGCTCTGCTCGGTTACCATCCATTGTTTTTTTGTGCAAACAACTCCAGAGTTGTGAATTAGTTAACCACCAAAATGAGTGGAAAAAGGCCTGCTGCTGGTGGAAAGGGGAATAGGCGTGTTGGGAAGGGGAAAAAAGGTTGTGTCCGTGGGGTAGGTGCAGAAGAAAGACCATCTTCCAGCCAAACTAAAATGTCTACTTCTTTTAGCGGACAATGTGATAAGATCCCTTTCTTACGGCCACGCCAATCGCTACAAATTCCAGATGAGGCACAAAAACAGCAGGTGCTTCAACGGATATCAAGTGCTCCTTTAAGTGGGCTCTCCTCCACATCAACTTCAACATCACAAATACTCCAGTCCTCAAAGGTGTCACCCAAATCGCACTTGCTTCCTCACAGCTCCCAAATCTCCAGCTGCCCGTCTGAGTATGAGGTAGAACAGATGGTTGAGTCTGCAGAGCTGTTTACTCATACTATAGCCTGGGAATCAGAGGTCGACTCCAGCGCTTCTGTGAATCCAGACGAGGAAATGATCTGCACTGATGCCCAGAATCTTTATGAGTCGGATCCAGGACCAGACGCAGAAGGTTCTGACCATAATGTAGACCCTCATTCCCAAACTGTAACTCCTGTTGGTGGAGACAATGAGGAAGACGATGATAAGACTCAAATACCTGATTGGAGCGACAACTTTAGTTTTTTGTCAGGGCAGGAACAGGTTGGCTCTGAGGACGACGGGTGTGATAACGCACAGGGTGATGATGATGAGGTCGGAGATCCCACTTACTGTCAACCCACAGTCAGCCAAGAGATGAGGTCAGCAGAGGAGGTGGAGGAAGATGCTAGTGACGACGAGGTCAGGTTGCGCCTTCCTGGACAGAGACGTAGTACTGGAAGCACGTCAACAACTGCATCCTCAAACACAACTCTGCCTCTCACCACAAGTCGTGGTGGCTCTTCAGGTCGCATGGGTGCTAAGCCTTGCATAGCCTGGGCATTTTTTCAGATCGATAAAGATGACCCAACTCGTGTTATCTGTAACATTTGTCAGCAAAAGCTAAGTAGAGGCCAAAAAATACATAGTTTGAGTACTTCATGCATGAACCGGCACATGGACATGAAGCATAAGTTGCAGTGGGAAGCTCAGTGTGCTACAATGCGGTCTAGCCGGCCGGGCCAACCACCGTCTGCCATATCTTGTGCATCCGCGGCCTCTTCATCCTCTGTGACTGGGGGGACAGCAGTCACACCTGTTTTGGGGCGCAGACCTGCCACCTCTTTACGCGCAACAGCCAGCGTGATTGGCAGGTCATCATTTTCTTTGGAGGTGGTAACACCAGCTGGTCTTGAGCGCTGTCCGACATCGATAGCACCACCTTTGGATCAAGGCAACCTAACATGTCCGCCTGCATCTTCCTCACAGACCGGCAGTTTGCCGGGGACACCCTTATCAACCCCGTCTAAGCACAATAGCCAGCCCTCGGTCCCTCAGATGTGGACAAGTAAAAGACCATTTCCTCCTAGCCATGAGAAAGCTAAGAGGTTGAATTTCACCATCTGCAAGCTCTTGGCTACAGAAATGCTGCCTTTCCGCCTGGTGGACACAGAGGATTTTCGAGACCTTATGTCCGTCGCAGTGCCCCAGTACCAGATGCCCAGTCGGCACTACTTCTCAAAGAAAGGTGTGCCTGCGCTCCACCAGCATGTCGCACACAACATCACCGCTTCTTTGAGAAACTCTGTGTGTGACAGGGTGCATTTCACCACAGACACTTGGACGAGTAGGCATGGACAGGGGCGTTACATGTCGCTGACTGGGCACTGGGTAACTATGGTGACAGCAGGACAAGGGGCTGCTGTCCAAGTCTTGCCGTCCCCACGAGTTGTGCGTCAATCCTCTTTATGTCATTTTTCCTCCACTGCTTCTGCCTCCTCAACCTCCTCTCGGTCTTCCACCTGCACCCAAAGCCTGTCTGGTCATGCCACAAGCTTTCTAACTGCGCAGAAGGGATCCTGCACACCTCCTTACTATGCTGGCAGTAGGGCTCAACGTCATCAGGCGGTTTTTACATTGAAATGTCTGGGAAATGTGAGTCACACAGCTGAGGAGTTGTGGTCAGCTCTGGAGAACCAATTTCATGAATGGTTGTCTCCACTGGACCTGAAACCAGGGAAGGCCGTGTGCGACAATGCTGCAAACCTGGGTGCGGCCCTTCGCCGGGGCAATGTCACACACGTGCCTTGTATGGCTCACGTGTTGAACCTGGTTGTCCAGCAATTTTTAGCCCACTATCCCAGACTAGATGGCCTTCTGCAGAGGGCACGGTCGCTGTGTGCTCACTTCCGCCGTTCGCATCCCGCAGCTCAGCGACTTACATCTCTACAGAAGTCGTTGGGCCTGCCACTTCACCGGCTAAAATGCGATGTGCCTACCCGGTGGAATTCAACTCTGCACATGTTGCAGCGACTGTGGCAGCACCGACAAGCCCTGGTGCAATACGTTCTGACGTATAGCCTGGGCCAACGAGATTCAGAGGTGGGGCAAATCACGCTGGAGGAGTGGTCTCAGATCAGGGACCTATGCACCCTTCTGCACAGTTTTGAAATGGCGACGAAGATGTTTAGTGCTGACGATGCCATTATCAGCATGACTATTCCGGTGATTTACATGCTGGAGCACATGTTAAACAGAATTCGGAGTCAGGTGGTGGCACAAGAGGAGGTGGAGGAAGTAGAAGAGGAGGAGTTGTATGCGGAAGGGCTAACATCTGCAAGGTCCAGACGGTCGGCAGCACCAAGGCGGCAGGCATGTGAGGGTGGGGGAGATGATTTTACCAGGGCGCATGGTAGCAGCCAAACTAGTGAGGAAGGTGCAGGAGCCCAGGAAGAAGTGGAGGACGAACTGATGGAAGACTCATCAGATGAGGGAGACCTTGATCACATTTCTGTTGTGCGAGGTTGGGGGGAGAGGACAGAGGAAGGAAGCATGATTGCTACCTCGCCACCAACACAACAGGGACTTGGTGCTCCTGGATGCGCAACACACATGAGTGCCTTCTTGCTGCACTACCTGCAACATGACCCTCGAATTGTGAGAATTAGAAATAATCCTGACTACTGGGTTGCCACACTGTTAGATCCCCGGTACAAAAGTAAATTTGCAGAAATTATTCCTGCCATAGAAAGGGATGCACGCATGCAGGAGTATCAGCAGAGACTGTTGCAGAATCTTACATGTGCTTTTCCACAAAATACCAGTGGTGCACGTAGTGAATCTCACAGTTCCAACTTGCCAACCGTGGGACCGTCAAGTGTTCAGCACTCAAACCGTAACAGAACCACAGTATCTGCTGGTAACATCAATTTTGCGGAATCATTTCACCACTTTTTTAGCCCATCCTTTGCAAGGCCACAGGAGACAAGAAGTCTGACACATAGTCAACGCCTAGAGACGATGGTACAGGAGTATTTCCAAGTAAACATTGAAGCCACGACTGTGTCACTGGACCCTTGCTCTTTTTGGGCTTCCAATCTGGATAAATGGCCGGAGCTAGCCACTTACGCCTTGGAGATCTTGTCATGCCCCGCAGCCAGCGTTCTGTCTGAACGTGTGTTCAGCGCTGCTGGTGGTGTGCTGACAGATAAGCGCACGCGGCTCTCCACTGATAATGTAGACAGACTCACGTTCATAAAGATGAACAAATCATGGATCCGAAACGACTTTTCTACCCCTGTGTCATCCTGGGGAGAGTAAAAGCTTGATGATTGGTTAAAATCACCCTACCAACCGTTTTAAGCTTTCAAATTACTAATCATGTTTATCTGTATCTTGACTGGAAAATAATTTGGGCTTTGTAGCAGTGTGCAGCACTGATCCTATTAGGCCATCTATAATAAGCTTCACCAGATTTAAAATTAAAAATAATTTTTAGCTGCATCTAGCCCGGAAAATAATTTTGGGGCTCCGAGATGCGCAAGACACATAAGTGCCTTCTTGCTGCACTACCTGCAGCATGACCCTCATATTGTCAGAATTCGAAGTAATCATGACTACTGGGTTGCCACACTCTTAGATCCCCCAAACTTTTCGATCAACCTTTTCATTTTAATAAAGACCAAAAAAATGGTCATTTTTGAAATTATAAGCATTAGCAGGTTGTTAGAAACTGAAATCAAACAGTTTTCAACTCAAAACTTTATTCTAGGTGATGTTACATTTTCACATAGGACCCCTTGTTCGAAAGGAGCTTCTGAACTCTCTCGTCCATTGAATTTGTCAGGTTTTGGATGGTTTCTGCTTCAATTGTTTTGCATGAGGACAGAATACCCTCCCAGATCTGTTGCTTAGATGTGAACTGCCTCCCGCCATCATAGACACTCCTTTTAATGATGCTCCAAAGGTTCTGAATGGGGTAGAGGTCAGGGGAGCATGGGGGTCACACCATAAGTTTGTCCCCTTTTATGCCCATATCAGCCAGAGATGCAGATGTTTTATGTGCAGCATGAGATGGTGCATTATCATGCAGAAAAATGATCTTGCTGTGAAATACACGGTTCTTCTTCTTGAACCATGGCAGGAAGTGCTGTTTGAGAAAATCCACATACATTATGGAGTTCATCTTTAGCGCCTTCAGGGATCCTAAAGGGGCCGACAATCTCTCTCCCCATGATTCCAGCCCAAAACATTACTCCACCTCCTCCTTGTTGGCGCTGTAGCCGTGTTTGCGTGGGGTGTCCATCAACCAGCCATCCTCCACTCCATTCATCTGGACCATCGAGCGCTGCACGGCACTCATCCGTGAACAAAACAGTTTTGAAATCAGTCTTCATGTAATGTTTGGCCCACTGGAGCCGTTTCTGCTTGTGTGAAGTGGATAGAGGAGGTCGACAGGATGGCATATGCACAGCTGCAAACCTCTGAAGGACCCTGCATCTTGTTGTTCGGGGGACGTTGGAGGCACAAGCAGCTTCAAAAACTTGTCTGCTGCTATGACAAGGCTTTTTTGCCGCTGCTGTTTCAACCTGACGTAATTGCCTGTAGGAAAGAGTCCTCAATTTGCCCTTATCAGCACGCACACGTGTGTACTGTGAATCAGCTACATACTTCTTGATTGCCAAGACACTTCATCCTGATCATCGCACAATGTTGATTGTAGTCATGCCTTGACCTAAACACTCCACAATTTGTTGCTTCTCAGCAGCCGACACATCCTTTTTCTTTCCCATTTTGGCAGAAAATGTAGGCTGCTTAATAATGTGAGAGAGCCTTCTTAAGTAGTCTTGCCTTTCATTGGACACACCTGCCAAACTAATTAGCACAGGTGTCTGCAATTGCTTACAGTGATATAAAGAGCCCTGACACACATCACCATCAATGAGTTTAACTGACAAACAAACAAATTCTTCCCTTATCACTCCTAAACACTTTTTGCATAATAATTTGGAACGCGGTGTACATGTGCTTTTCCACAAAACACCAGTGGTTCACGTAGTGAATCTCACAGTTCTAACTTGCCAACCGTGGTCTGTATGGAATTGTTCAATAAAGGGCCCAAAATTAAGATAACATAGATGGGAGAGGTCTCTATGAATAGGAATTCCTAAGTATTTGATACCCTGTGAGGGCCAGGCAAAGGGAAAGTTGGACTGGATGGAATCCTATATGGATTTAGGGAGGGAGACATCGAGGGCCTCAGACTTCGCTGCATTGATTTTAAAATTTTACCATGTAACAAAGTGATCTATTTCAGCCATAACAGCAGGGATGGATATATGTGATTGAGTGATATATACTAGGACATCATCAGCAAATAGAGAGCACTTGTACTCGGTGCCTCCCACCTCAATCCACCTAATATTGGGGTTATGGCGAATTGATGAGAGCAGGTGCTCCGTCACTAGGATGTATAAGAGAGGGGACAGAGGACATCCCTGCCTTGTCCCATTGGTGATTGTGAAAGGTGATGAAAATGTTCTGACGCACCCCCTGTGCCTTGGGACACCCGGAGCCGGACCCTTTTTGGTGGATGCTGGTGGTTGTAGTCTTCGTGGCGGCGATCCGGTTCCGTGGCTCAGGGCGGTCAAACCAGTGGCGGAACTATTTATGTGGTTTTGATGTTTAAATGTCCGACTACGCCACCCGTGGATTGCGGTCAGAGTGAACCGCCGCTACAGGGCAGACCGCTAAGGCTGGTGTTGTGGGTGCAGCAGAGCGTAGCATAACTCCCCACGGGAGGAGTATAGCCTCAGGGCAGTGTATGCGGAGGATGGGGGTGATGGTGCAGGGCAGCAGCAGTAACGACACGGAGTCAGTGATGCAGTTCAGGGCCTTTACTCACAGTTCTTATTATCCAGACCACGTCTGCAGGTAACGGCTGCCCATGTCGTACTGTGCTCACCAGGTGAGGGGCTCAGACAACTCCCAGATAACTTTGGAGCGCTTCACAGGACCCCCTTTGTGTGTCCTTTGTCTGGCCTTTCTTACCAACACTTCTGTCCGGCTGCCTCGGGCCTCCTCTTGGTAAACTTGGCGCCAGTTTCCCTGACCCTATGTGGTGCCTTCCTAGCGGGTGGAGCAAGGGGCTGCGCCACATAAAATGTCAGAGCCTCCGGTTTCTAGCTGAGGGTCGTTTCCTGCCTCCACTAGTTCGGGGACCGGTCTCCCCCTTTGGCCTGACCCCTCCACGCAGGTGGATTCGGGCGTGCGGTGGCGACTCGCCCGTCCGCACCCCTGGGATCCCTTCATTCCTCGTTCCTGGAGCCTTCTCCGCTCCTCTTCCTTCCTTCTCCCTCTTGCAGGCCTGGGCCTCTGTTACTAGGCCCGCCTCCGGAGCAGAGCTCATGCAGAGCCCCTGCTCCCTGCCACTTCTGCTCAGACTTCTCTGCACTGAACTAAGATGGTGCCCACCTTTTATACTCCCTTCTCAATGCACCCAGGAACTGCTTCCTCCCTGCTCCTGCACTGCAGGGTTCCCCTTCCTCAGTGTTCCCTCCCCCCACTCCAGCCAGGGACAGGGACTGTCGTGCCCATCTCAGGGGCATATTGGTCGCCCTGCCCCACGGCAATGTGGTGTAATGCATGCAGGTGTCGGGTCCTGATCCACACTCCATCCTTATCTGAGAGTGAGATATCACACCTCTGGGTGAGGTGCAATACGTCTGTAGCAACCGAGCCCTCGGTGCTACAGTTCCATTTATCTTCAGCCTAGGTGACGTATTGTGATACAGGGCCGTGATTTTGGCTATAAAAGGGTCCCCTAGACCCCTACCCCAAGCTTTTTAAGAGAATCATATATGGCGTGCCAGGAGACTCTATGGAATGCTTTCTCAGCATCCAACGAGAGTATCTACTTACAAATTTTTAACTGCATCTAGCCCAGGAAATACTTTGTGCCTAGTAGCAGTGTCTGCTAGTCAGCGGATTATCCCGGCTGTTAAGCAAGCTACACCACCTGTAGTTTGGACACTTAATTTTTTCAAAGGAAATGCTTCGGGACCACGGGATACTTAGTGAAGAGCATCAGGAGGCACCCCAAGGCATAGGGGCTGGGACTGGCACTAGGATGCCTTGCGGTGGACAGCCGAGCTCGATCCTTATAAAAGCTTTTTAACTGCAGCAGCTTTAGTGGACGCTACTGGAGCTGGATTTACGCGGCTGCTGGCATGAGACTTGCCCTCCAATAGATCCTTGTAAATGGATTTAAAGTGTATTCATTCAAATTAGAGGGACAATTTAAATTAAAAAGCTTAGAGCTGCCTCCACCACAGGGGGGCTCTCTCGACCCACCAGCGGACAGGCACCAGTATTGGGAGAGGGGGGCTGGCCGTCAGGGTTCACCGCGGCTCTGGCACAAACCCGGCGACACGGAGGTGGCACGGGCAGGAGCGGACTGGCCGTCTCGGCTTCTCACTTTTTGGATTTTAGAAGGGCATGACATGCCTATATCTGTGTCTCCCCCTCCTTTTACTCCTCCACCTCTTTTCTTTTCGCATGACTATATGTACTTGTCACTTTTCCATGTGTTAGTTGTGTCTTCTGAGCAGTTTGTCAGCTTTTGGACACCTTTGAAGGTGTTTTCTATGTGTTTCTATGTGTTTTTGTTTGCCTGCCATTGGTTTTAACGGTGTTCGAAGGTGTTCGACGAACAGTTCGACGAACAGTTCGGCGAACACAAGGGTGTTCGACGAACCGAACCGAACTCGAACACTACGGGGGTGGCTCAACACTAGCCAGGACTGCTTCTCCGCAGGGTTGGACAGTCCCACCAGAGAGCCCTCGGGTGGGCCCTGGCTTCTCCATCAGGAGAGTTCATGATAGCGCAAATTTTGCAGCATCTATGGGGCTCTTGGACGGGGGAAAAAGGTGAGCCCTCAGAATCAAATCCTCTGGTGGGCCCAATGTTTTTCAGTTTGAAACTGCTTCTCAGTGGGAGTTGTATTTCTCCACAGCCATATTCTTTAGATCAGTGAAAGGACTGGCATAGAGGGAAACCGTATCTACTCCATCTGTCATTTCTCTGTCACCAGGTTCTGCCCATTGTCACACACAACCATGCCTGGCTGTATGTTCAGCGGTGAGAGCCATAGATCAGGCTGCTGTGTTACAGCTTTCAACAACTCTGCAGCAGTGGGCGGTTTGTCACCTAAGGATTAAGCATGTTATCTTCAGCACAGCCTGTTGCCGCTTAGCCAAGGCAGTGCTGCAGTCCTGTCAGATTGTGACTGATGTGGTCATTTCGGAGATGGAGGTGGAGGTGCAGGAGCTGAACAATGTGATTAAATTGAGGTTACATTGGCGACTCTGTTTTTATACTAAAGAAAGATCCTACTGTTTTTTTTTTACGTTATTTTTTAAGGCAAATGCATTCACCGGGAAATGTCATTTTAACATTTTACAAACTTATCTGGCAATGTTGTGTGTGGCACATCCTGTTTCATTGATGATGGAGGGACTCTGAAAGACACATAGAGCAGGGCCACAGTAACGAGTACGACATGTTCCCATTAGAAAGGAGAGAGTCTGCTATACAGTTATAGGGTATGCAGTGAGTCCAACGGCTGACCAAATTTAGGAAAAACCCCACTAACAATTTAAAGACACATAGAGCAGGGCCACAGTAACGACAAATTCCCTTTAGAAAGGAGAGAGTCTCCCATACTGTTTGCCTATGCAGTGAATGCATAAGCTGCCAAAAATTTGGAGGCACTCCAATTCCCCTTGGAAGAGACTTAGAGGGCCTCATAAAAAATTTTTCCCATTAGAAAGGAGCGGGTCTCCTATACTTGTAATGCCCATGCACTAAGTGTATGGGCTGACAAACATTTACCCCTGGGGGTATACATGAACATACGGCCTAAAAAAATTTTTTTACGGGCATCATAAACACCCTTTAAAAAAATGATGTGGGTGTTGCATCACTGATCACTGTCACACTGGTGATATGGTGGTGGAGGATGAGGATGAGGAGAAGGAGGAGGACAAGAGCAAATAGCCAAAATCAGGAAGTGTATACCCATGTGTAGGTGTGAAAAGGTGCATGGGAATATACCTCCCAAAAAAAGACACTGGATTTGAGTTTATGTTACGCTGCTATCATTCGGTGGTGTTGAGAAGTCTGGTCCAATCCAACCCTTGTTCATTTTTATAAGAGTGAGCCAGTCAGCATTTTAAGTTGACAGGCGGATGACCTCTGCTGCCAGCGTTTTAAGATGGGAATTTTTTTAATAGCTCTGCAACAAGGGCCTTCTGGTACTGACCCATTTTTGTAGACCTGTCCACCTCAGGAATAAGAGATATAAAGTTCTCCTTGTAGCGTGGGTCTAGAAGTATCACCAACCAGTAATGACTGTCACCCAAAATTTTGAGAACGCGAGGGTCATGGGAAAGTCAGCGTAACATAAACTCAGCCATGCGTGCCAGACTGCTAACAGGCAAGACTTCCGTGTCCTCACCAAGAGGACGACTGAACATGCTCTTCTCCTCCTCTTCCTCCTCCTTTCTGTCCTCAGGCCATCCACGCTAAACAAACGGTATGACAGTTGTGCAGGTAGTACCGTCTATAGTGCATGAAACTAGCTCCTGTTCTTCCTCCTCCTCCTCATTGTCACCCAATCCACGTTGGGATGAGATGAGGCTTGGCTGTGTGTAATCACCCTGTATGGTTCCTTGCTTCATCTCATCGTGCTCCGCCTGCAATGCATCCTCTTTGATTGTGAGCAGAGAGCATTTCAGAAGACAGAGAAGCGGGATGGTGACGCTAATTATGACATCATCGCCGCTAACCATCTTGGTGGAGTCGTCAAAGTTTTGGAGGATGGTACATATGTCTGACATCCATGTCCACTCTTGAGGTCTTATGTGTGGAGTCTGAACTGAATACCGACGGCCTTGTTGATGCTGGTACTCAACAACTGCCCTTTTCTGCTCACAAATCCTTTGCAACATCTGCAGTGTAGAGTTCCAACGCGTGGGGACATCACACACGAGTTTGTGAGCCGGAAGCTGCAAATGCTGCTGAAACACGGCAAGGGCGGAGGAAGATGTAGGTGACTTTTTAAAATGGGCACACAGACGGCATACTTTAACAAGCAGATCCGGCAGCTCCGGGTAGGATTTGAGAAACCGCTGAACCACGAGGTTAAGCACATGGGCCAGGCATGGTACGTGTGTGAGCTCGCCTCGCCTCAGAGCCGCAACCAGGTTCCGGCCATTGTCACACACGACCATGCCTGGCTGTAGGTTCAGCGGTGTGAGCCACAGATCTCCTTGCTCTTTCAGAGCTGTCCACAACTCTTCAGCATTGTGCGGTTTGTCAGTTAAGCATATTAGCACAGCCTAGTGCCGCTTGGCCGAGGCAGTGCTGCAGTGCTTCCAGCTTGTGACTGATGTAGTCATTTCGGAGATGGTGGCTGAAGAGGAGGAGGAGGCTGAGATGCAGGAGCTGTAGACTGTGGGGGCAACCCTGATTGACCTAGGACCCGCAATCCTTGGCATCGGGAGGGCGTGTTCCATCACAAGGTCCGACTGGGTCCCGGCTTACATTCTGTTAACACAGTGTGCTGTCAGCAAGATGTACTGTCCCTGCCCACAAGCACTTGTCCACATGTTCATGGTTAAGTGGACTTTCCCGGTAACTGCGTTGTTGAGGGCATGGCTAATGTTTTGGGACATGTCCTTGTGTAATGCTGGGACGGCAAACTGGGAGAAATAGTGGCAGCTGGGGACCGAGTACCAAGGGACGGCCCCGTCATCAGGTTGCAGAGAGCTTCCATCTCCATGAGCCTAAAAGGCAATATTACGAGCACAAGCAGTTGTGAAATGTGGGAATTTAGTAGTGTGGCCTGTGGGGCGTTGGCTGCGTATTTGCGCTTGCGTTACAAGGACTGGGGTATGGACAACTGAACGGTGCACAGGGACAACGACGTGCTTCCTGATGCTGCTACGTGAGAGTGTGCAACGACAGGTGCAGGGCAGGAGGCATCTTCACATGCACCATGGACAGGGGATTGGCTTGCATGCACAACAGCGGAAGAAGCAGTGGTGCCACCTGCAGACACTGTTCCTGGATCCTGGGGTTCGGCCCACAAAGTCGGGTGTTTTGCTGCCATGTGCCTGTTCATGCTGGTGGTGGTCAGGCTGGTAGTTTTGCTACCCCTGCTGATGCTGGCCTGGCAGGTGGTGCAAATGGCCTTTTTGGGGTTATCGGCAGAGTCTTTAAAAAACAACCAGACTCAGGAAGAGGAACAGTTGTAGTGGCAACTTCCTTCGTGTTGGTGTTACGGGGAACGGTTGCCTGCCTTCTGTCTGTGGCCACCACACTGCTTCTTCCTGCCTGTTGGGGTGCTCTGCCTCCCTCCTCCTGTGTGCTGCTGTCCTCGCTCTGCATGTCCTCCTGCCAGGTTGAGTCAGTTACTATATCATCCACCACCTTGTCTTCCACTTCCACACCCTGGTCCTCCTCCAGACTTTCTGGCAATTGTGTCTCATCATCGTCCACCTCTTGTGACCCTTTCCCACCGTCGCCTTCGTGTGACCGTGGCTGCTCAAATATTTGGGCATCGCTACATGCGATCTCCTCTTGCCCCGCTTCAAGTGGACCGGGCGAGAGGCCCAAATCTATAAATGGAAAAGTGAACAGCTCTTTGGAGTGTCCAAGTGTGGGATCAGTTGTCTCTGGGCACTCAGCATGGTGGGAGGAAGGAGGATCAGGGTGAGGAATATGTGGTCCAGACTCACAGCTACTGAGACTTGACCGTGTGGAAGACAGGGTGGTGGTGGTGGCTAAGTGACTGGAAGCATTATCCGCTATCCAACCAATAACCTTTTCACACTGCTCTGGGTTCAATAGTGGTGTTCTGCGGTCCCCTATTAATTGGGACCGGAAGGTCGAGCGAGAAGATGTGGGTGTTTATTGTGGCACAATTTCAGCTTGCCCACGGCCTCGGCCTCTGCATGCACCATCACCATCACGTCCAGTTCCCCGTCTCTTGCCACGTGCCTTGCCCATTTTAAATGTAGGACAGCATCTTCCACGCTCACTACAAATGGCTGAATTTGGAGCGAACTTATATGTGATCGTTGTGACGGACAAACCACCGTTTTAAATACCTGGACTGTAGGTAACTATTTTGAACAGCGAACTGGTGTCAATAGCTGTACTGACACACAAACAAAATTTCAATGGAGGCTAGAAATGGCAGCATTTTCACCGCAATTGTATGTGATCCGTGTGACGGACAAACCACAGTTTTAAATAGCTGTATTTTTAGCGCTGTAATACGGAAAGGACCTAAACACCAACATGGCTGTGGCATTACAGTGAGTGGCAGGCAATCCCTGCATGTTCATGTGCTCTTTACAGAGCACCAAACATGCAGGGAAGGGACCTGATCTCCCGCTGAGCAACCCCGGAAATACTCGGCGAGCGCCGAGCATCTCGAGCAGTGAGATGCTCTCGCGGGCACCGAGCAGTAGCGAGCATGCTCGCTCATCACTAGTCACAACCATGACTCTTTTTACATAAACGTCACTGTGTGATGTCGTGTTTTATGCCGGACCAGTTATTGTTTTTCTTGGGTGCCAAAGGCTATGGAGCCTTGTTCAGAGAACGACTCTCCATAGGCCGTAGCCGCAGCCACTCCGGGTTCCGCTGCGCTCCACGAGACGTGGCAGCTGTGATGAGCAGTTACCTCAGTAACTACACCGCTCATCAGAGTTGCCAAGCCCTCTGAATAATGGCCTCATATAGTGCCCCACAGTGTAATGGTGTCATATAGTGCATCATGGTATATGGCCCCACCCCATCCTAGCATATGCCTTCATCTTAATACATGGCCCCTCCATCCTGAGTATATGCGCCCATATATTCAATGCAAAGGAAAAAAAAAAAGCTTCTACTCACCTTCCACGCCCCCACGCAGTGCTGTGTCTTTATGCTCTGTGATACTCACTGCGAGCTGCACAAAGATGGCCGCGGTCTCCTCCCACAGCTGCGACCTGGACAGCCCAGGAGACGTGCCCAAGTCACAGCTAGGGGAAGGAGGAGCGGCATCTAATGTTAGAGAGGTGACCGACTCCTGTCTCTTATGGCCAGGACTGCCATAAGTGAGGTAAGAGTGCTGCTTAGATTTTTACACACCCCCCCAAATAAAAATGGTAGCCCCCAGTGGCCAATGTAAAAATGAATAAATAAAAAACTAATAAAGTGGTACATTTAATTTTGTATTAAAACGAACTGATTACATAATCAATAATTATTAATGCAAAATTAAAAATGGAGGCATCTTTGATTTAATAGGAAACTATTTGGCCCTTTTAATATGGTAACTACAATAGAAAACTACATGATATATGGACAGTAGCCCTGATATACTCCCATTGACTAATAGAAGATGCTAATCAGAAAAATGGATCTGACTGGTGCACGCTGAATATATATATATATATATATATATATATATATAGATATATACACACACACTTGGACTAACTGTTTTTGTGTAAAAACTTTCATGAGAATTACAGAAATTGAATTGTGTTAGAGCACATATACTATGTATGCTATCAATTTTGCACACGGATATTTTAATAAGCTCCTCGGAATGAGCCTTTTAGGCAGAGAAAATCCTCCCATACCTAACACTACAGCAACCAGCAACATCCTGTGTGATCAGAGGAGAATTTCTACATTCCGCTTTCATTTTCCTCTTATTATATTGACTCGCACCCTGGCCCGTGGGGCTCTCGGAACCGGGCAGTAGGGAGACGATGGGGGTAGTAGTGGCGACCCGGTCCCGTGGCTCAGGGTGGTCAGACCAGTGGCAGTCTTTTAGATGTTTTAGGTTCTGTCCGACTACGCCACCCGTGGATTGCGGTTATTAGGAACCGCTGCTGCAAGGCAGACCACTGGGGCTGATGATGTATGCAGCTGGGATAGTGTGACTCCCCACGGGAAGAGTGCGGCCCCAGGGCAGTGTAGTGAATGGTGGGAGCGATGGTGGTGAGAGTTCCAGTACCGGTAGTGCTGGAGGCGCGAAGGAGCACTCAGACAACAAGTTACAGTCCAGGGTCTTTACTCACAGTTCATTTGTTCCGGGTCACTTCTGTCAGCAGTGACCGCCCGAGCCGTGCTGCGTCCACCAGGTGTGGGGCTCGGTCAACTCCCAGGCAGCTCAGAAGTATGGCTCAGGACCCCCTTCAATCCTTCCTCTGGCCTGCCTCACCAGTGACCCACTTTTGTCCAGCTGCCGCGGATCTGCGCGGGTAAACATGGGCCCCGTTCCCCGCTGTCCTTTATGGTGCCTTCCTAGCAGGTTTGATGAGGTGCTACACCAATAAATGGTCACAGCCTCCGGTCTTTGGCTGAGGGTTGTTTCTACTCCACCAACTTGGGATCCGGCACCCTTAATCTGCCTGACCCTTCACCCGGTATTCTCATGGGCTCTTAGGGTCCCTTCCACCTTCTTGTTCCTGAGCCCCTCTGTTCCTTTGACTCTTCTTCTCCTCTTTTCTGTTCCTCCTTCTTCTCCTTTCCCGTGGAGCTGGGCTGAGAAGGAACCACAGCTCCCCTTCACCTCCTCTCTCTCTCCACTCTCCTCTCTTTTCCCTGCATGAGTCATCACTAGAACTACAATTGTACAGCAGCCGGCTCAGGAGGTGTAGAGGGGGTGGAGCTGGGCTAGCTGGGACTTTTCAGTGATGCCTTGTAGCTCTAATGAGGACTCATGCAGGGAGTGCTTCTTTAAAGAGATATTGGCATTTTTATCAATCCAGCAAACATTTTTAAGAAATATTGGATGCCACTTTTGAATTAGCCTGTTAGAGACTGATGATCTTTCCTCTTGCTGGAACATTGGTGAAGGAATGAAGGTTTTACTATACAATTGCTTAGAAGTGAAATAAAAAAAAAATAACGTCACATTCACTACAGTCGCTTCCTAAGATTCTCCCATTGTTTCCATGAGCCTTTTCTAGAAATGATTTCTACTTTTGTTGCTTCTTTTGAGTCTCCGACAACTGTTATTTATAGAAGAGTTCAAGGATAGGACCTGCCAGTCTGCACAGAGGCGTAATTCCCACCTCTCCAAAGCAATATTTTCTCAGCTTAACTGCTGTCACTCCTTAAAGGTACATACACACACAAAATCCCTCTCTGACTAGTTTATTGCGTACCATGCTAGGAAAACCCCAGATTACCATGTGCATGGATTTTCTCCATACAGTACATTGCTCCAGTTCCTCCTACTGTATGGAGAAAAGTAGATGGTGCACAGACCAACATTTCCAACTATGATGGAAGGACCTATATCTGGTTACTGCTTTTTTAATTATTTTTTTGAGATCGTGCACTTATTTATCATTTTCGGGGATTTTTACATCTTCTGTCCTTGACTTGGGGTGCTTTCACATTGCGTTCAGTGGCCCCGTCGGGGCTCATGTCCAAGCCCCCTGCAAAACGGGATTCAGACATATGTACCAACGGGGCCATAGACTGTAATGGTGCGGGCAGAGTGAACGTGCATCACTTTTGGGCATATACGCCTACTGGAGGTGGACACAGACTTAGTAGACTGCATCTGGGTGTCGGTCTCCAGTAGGCGTATACTCCAAAAAATGATGCACGACAGAGGGCACGTTCACTCTGCCGGCATCATTATAGTCTATGGTCCCGCCGACGCATACATCCAAATCCCGTTATCCGATGAGATCGGAAGTAAGCCCCAACAGGGCCAGTGAACGGGTAATGGAACGCAATGTGAAAGCACCCTTGGACTTCTGAGTAAAGTCACATTTTGTATTAGGCGATGGCCCCTTTAGTTTGGCTTCATTTTCCTATCTATTGGTTGGCTGATAACTTATTGATCGGTGGAGCTCCGATCGCTGGGGCCTGCACCAATCCGCAGAAAAGGGAGCTTTTTTATTCCTGGTGAGGAGCGATGGTGGAGCATTCATGCTGCCACTCCAGAATAGAGGGCTGCCAAGCTATGTTCTCAACTTTTTCAGACAGTCCTGCAGACCATTAATGGAGCCGTGTTCATTGGGAACAACAGAATAGCCCCCTTCAAGTGAGTTGGACAGACTGTAGATCCCCGTACTGGCAGTTGATCGAGAGTTCTGCTGTGCAGAAAAATGGAAGACTATGCGGTGCCATATGTGCCTTGCGTCCCCCCTCCATTCTCACTGAGGTTGGACCACCATCAATCATAAGGTGGCTCATCGTATGCAATCGTTGTGTGAGATAGGAAATCTTTAATATGTTTAGCTGAGCATAACTGGTATCAGGGATTGAATAGGATTACACCTCTAAATGTATTCTTACTATATTTTCCTTTTCTTTAAACTAGTTTTATATACTTTTTATTGTAATATTTTTTAATGTTGGATTTCTAGTTAGAAACAGACGCTCGTGTCAATCATGCGTTATTGAAGGCATGGAGGACTTCACTTGGGATTTTGGGAACACCTCTCCTATCACAAGTTGCTGACTACCGAGATTCCCCAATGATCCTGAGGACCCAGGCTCTGCAGAGCCCAATCTTTTATAGAGTGGAGGAGCGCATTCTCAGCCTCCACTCCATTCATGGTCTATGGGACTGTCAGATATAGAAGAGCGCTATACCCTACCTTCACTCCATTCATTGTCTATGTAACTGTTGGAAATAGTAGAGCGATCTACACTGCCTTCACTCCATTCATTTTCTATGGAACTGTCGGAAAGAGTGCCGTACCTTTCCTCCATTCCATTCATTGTCTATGGGACTGTCGGAAAAAGTAGAGCGATCAACACTGCCTTCACTTCATTCATTGTCTATGGGACTGTCGGAAAAAGTAGAGCGATCAACACTGCCTCCATTCCATTCATTGTCTATGGGACTGTCGGAAATAGTAGAGCGATCAACACTACCTTCACTCCATTCATTGTCTATGGGACTGTCGGAAATAGTAGAGCGAACAACACTACCTTCACTCCATTCATTGTCTATGGAACGGTCGGAAAGAGTGCTGTACCTTTCCTCCATTCCATTCATTGTCTATGGAACGGTTGAAAAAAGTAGAGCGATCAACACTGCCTTCACTTCATTCATTGTCTATGGGACTGTCGGAAAAAGTAGAGCGATCAACACTGCCTTCACTTCATTCATTGTCTATGGGACTGTCGGAAAAAGTAGAGCGATCAACACTGCCTTCACTTCATTCATTGTCTATGGGACTGTCGGAAAAAGTAGAGCGATCAACACTGCCTCCATTCCATTCATTGTCTATGGGACTGTCGGAAATAGTAGAGCGATCAACACTACCTTCACTCCATTCATTGTCTATGGGACTGTCGGAAATAGTAGAGCGATCAACACTACCTTCACTCCATTCATTGTCTATGGAACGGTCGGAAAGAGTGCTGTACCTTTCCTCCATTCCATTCATTGTCTATGGAACGGTTGAAAAAAGTAGAGCGATCAACACTGCCTTCACTTCATTCATTGTCTATGGGACTGTCGGAAAAAGTAGAGCGATCAACACTGCCTTCACTTCATTCATTGTCTATGGGACTGTCGGAAAAAGTAGAGCGATCAACACTGCCTTCACTTCATTCATTGTCTATGGGACTGTCGGAAAAAGTAGAGCGATCAACACTGCCTTCACTTCATTCATTGTCTATGGGACTGTCGGAAATAGAGTGCTGAACCCTGCCTACTCCGGCAGACCCATAGGTAGAGTATGCGCACCTCTGCTCTGGAGAATGTAATCCCGCAAAGGCAGGGTCTTCTTCCCTCTATACCAGTCTATCATTGATAGTTTAACGGTAACTGATATCTGTATTTTGTACGTAACCCCTCATGTACAGCCCCATGGAATCAATAGTGCTATATTATTATTATTATTATTATTATTATTATTAGACTGGACTCTGTAGGATCCAGTTCTACAGATCACTTGAACCCCAGAGAGAACCAAGTTATCCAATGAATAGAGGATAACTTGTGAGATTGACAAAAAAAACCTTTATCTCCTAGATGTCACTATAATCTATACATAACATCCATACAAAATTATTCCTTCAATTTATCATACAAATCATCGATTTTATCCAAAGTACAAAAATGTTAAATCTTTACCCCCTCTTTCATGTAGGATTGTGATTTTTTTCTCTTTCAGGTGTATGCCATGCCTTCTCTGTTTTCCCGCGAAATTTACATTTCAAAAGAAAAGTCCTGAAGCAATAAATGAATGCAGAGGAAGGAGATGTAATCATTTCAGCTTTATTTCCAGTGGATAAACACTAGGTTAAGTCACATCCATAATGAAGGTTTTCCAAAAAGTAATATTCATCCTGTACACGCAAGACATTCTACGTTCCTTTTTGTTATTCCGCTAGCGTTCGACAATGGCGACATGATCCAGTTAGTTAATGATGTAAACAAGGTAACAAAATACTGGTATTACAAAAGTTAATGGTCCACGGTTAACAATGATTCGGGGTTACAAACTTCACCATTATGGCTACTTGCTATTAATGGTTATTATTCCTTTCTACCCTACCATATGGAGTGGAGAGAAGGGGATGATGTCTCTATAGCAGTTCTACTACATTGACTAAAAGCACAAACTCTACAGAGAGAACGTCCCCTCTTGGGCGCCAATATTTCTCCGTAAATGAACACCAATGCGGCTTTTTTTTTTAAAAAAAGCACAAATCTGATAGAACGGTAAACATCTATTGCAACCAGGGTTACAAAATATAGTGATACAACCATAAGGTGGTCCATAAGTAGGGAGAGGGGGAACATCAACACCCAGAGAATTGAGGTTAGACACCCTAAAAGCCTGCAAGGGTAAGCAGTGTAAACATCACGTTCCCTGTACCCCACGTGAACAGTGGCAAAAGACTTGCACGGCGGGCACAGGCTACGACATGGTCCAATACAATAAAATACTTGCTGCTGCAACTATTAAACTAATGTAGGTAAAAAAGCAAATCTTAGATAAATTCATACAACCCATCTGCATTCCCAGCACAGCGAGCTCTAGTGCGCAACAGACTGGATGCTCGTATTGGATAGGGATTCAATGGGCAGAGTACATTTTTGCATAGACTAAGTGGACCGGCAATGAGAAATCAAGCTTTGAAACCTCACGCACACTAGCCTAGAAGTGCAGCGTGAGAGTCAATTACATAGACAAGCCCTGAATGTATTTCTCTGTTAATTTACATGGTGCCTCAAAAGCTTGATTTCTCAGCACTGGCACATAGAACAATACAAATGATATCTGAGAAATCAAGCTTTGAAGACAGATGTGAATTAGCCTAGAAGTGCATTGTGGGCATGTCCATTACACTCCCATGTGCATAGACCTGCTCCAAGGTACTAATTTCCAACATGTCAATTTTATTTCTCCGTTCTGGCACACTGGATAATTACAAAGCAGGTGTCACTTTAACCCAGTGTGCTGGCGCTGAGAAATATTGCTTTGAAACCACATGCAGATTTTCAAAAGAAGTGCATGGGGGCGTGTTAATTATACTCAGCTACATGCCCCCAGTGCACTTCTAGGCTAGATTACATATTTCTTCACGGCTTGATTTCTCACGGCAGGCGCATTGGATTAACATGATCTCGGTTTTAAAATGATGCCAATATGCCAGAGCTTAGAAATCAAGCTATGGGTATAAAATAATACCAGTTTTATAGTAATTCAACGTGGCTACAATGTGCCAGCGCTGAGAAATCAAGCTTTAAAACCACATTGGATTACTATGAAATGGGCATCAATTTAATCCACGTGCCAGTGCTGAAAAATCAAGCTTTGAAGCCACATTTAAAAGTAGTGCATCGACACACCTCATTTAATTCTTGGCTACTTTAACATGTGACTTCAAAGCTTGATTTCTCAGCACTGGCGCATTGGATTGAAGGGATACCTGCTTCATAGTAATCCGATGTGGCTGTAAAGCTTACTTTCTCAGCACTGGCACATTAGTATCACTTTAAAACAGGAATCATGTTAATCCAATGTGCCAGTGCCGAGAAATCAAGCTTTAGATTAAAGCCACATTGGATTATTATAACATTGGTGTAATTTTAATCTAAAGCTTGATTTCTCAGTGTAGACACATTGGATTAAAATTCTACCCGTTTCATAGTAATCCGATGTTTCTTCAAAGCTTGATTTCTCATCACTGATACATTGAAGCAATGTCGGATTACTATAAAATTAGTATTTTAATCCAAAGCTTGATTTCTCAGTGCTGGCACGTTGCTCTCATTTTAAAACAGGTATCATTTTAATCCAATGTGCTAAAAATTAGAAATCAATTTTTGGATTAAATTGATACCAGTTTTAAAGTAATCCAACGTAGTTTCATTGTACCAGTGCTGAGAAATCAAGCTGTGAAGCCACAACGGCTTACTATGCAACAAGTATCATTTTAATCCAAAGTGGCTTCATAGTAATCTGATGTGGCTTCAAAGCTTGATTTCTCAGCACTGATACAATGAAGCCAGGTCAGATTACTATAAAACAGGTATCATTTTAATCCAGTGTGCCAGTGCAGAGAAATCAAGCTTTGAAACCATAAGTAAAAGTAGCCTAGAATTAAATATGGGGTGTGTTGATGCACTTCCAGGTTTATGTGCATATAGACTTCACAGCTTGATTTCTCAGCTCTGATGTATCCTATTACTAAAAAAAAAAATGGGATCACTTTTATTTTCTTTTTTTTCTGGGACTTACACGGCCATCGCATTAGTTTTCATTTGTAATAGTCTCCTGACCTTTTTCTTTTAAATTAAAAAAAAAAAAAACTGCACATGGAGGGAGATCTGTAATAGTGGCAGCCATGACACCGGCTGCACATCAGACATCACATTTATCACTATCTGACCCAACCGGGTTCACATACAGTTCATTGTATTTCAGATATTGAAAGGTCAGAGCTCTTACGAAGTGCTGTGCTAAATACGGCCCACGGGCTCTTCACACAGAACGAATCTGTGAACAGATCAACGTTAAATTGGAAAAATACAAAGACCTTTACCTATTCACGTTGTAGCAATCATCCGATCTGACATAAGGGGAGGAGGGGGAGAGGTAATAGCAGCCTATGTAGTGGAGTCTCCGATGACTTTTGAAACAATTAAAATGCGGAACATTTAGCGACGCGTTTGGAGTCGCTTCTTGCAGATAAACCGGAGATGAGATAAGCGATGGCAGTCGTAGACTGATAAGTGACATGCAGTCCGCTGCATTTGGGACACAGGAGACCAAATTCTCCAGCAAGCGAAGGGTTAACACGGGGGATCGAGGCGTTGGCGATGAGCGCTCGAGGTATCAGCAAGCGTTGTTAAACAAGTCAAGGTGAAAAGAGGGGACGGGCCGGAGAGCCTTAATGCAGAACACATCGCGGAGCGTCTCTCTGCTCAGACTTTATGAATTCTTTACTAGGCGAGGGAGGTTAGATGGTGAAAAATTCTTAAAATAGGCACAGCCCAAAGGCACTCGAGACCAAGGGTAGCCTAAACAAGCAGCTGGCAATCCCTAAATGCCTATGATTTTTTTTTCCCACAATGCACCGCTGCTGCCCTAAATTAAAATTTAGTAGCTGTAGTGCTGAAGGGCAGGCAAGTTTAGGCTTCGATAATCCTCGGTAAGAAATAAGCTGATGCTATTTGATCGCAATTTTCCGTCCAACCTAAGTATCCCAAGAAAAATGGCGACATAAAATGTCGCCCACAGTGTCCGTAAAGTAATGTTGGCCCTGGAAAAGTATTATTTCCTGATTCAGTGAATACAGCAAACTGTGTCTTTACGTAAAACTCTCAACACATCCTCCGGAGACAGATTATGTCTATAAAGTGATCCGAGCGACGACAGTCACCATTCCTTGACAACCTCAGCATCTGCCAAATGGTTTACAAACGGCTCTTCACAGGTTCCCTCTCTCTCAGAGGGGTCTTTGATTAGGTTTTCTTAGCGTGACGGCAGCCATCTTGACACTGACAACTGCAACTTTGTAGGCAAAAGTGAAATGTGAAACGAGGCAGTCCTAATTATTATGCAGAAACAGTGACAGACTGTAGCCAGCTGAGAAATAACACTTAAAAGAAACCGGTGCATTTCAGCATCAGAATACTCCACATCATGATGACAGGAATAATCCAAAATTGTAACCTATTGACAGAAGTGCTATTTAGTTGAAGAATTTCATGATTTTTAGAAGAAAAATTCCAATTAATAATCCCAACCTCAGAAATACAAATACGGAGATGGATTCACAGCTACACCCTAAAGCAGATTTCACATCTACACTGCTCAATACTATTGTATAATATCCTCCCATGCTACTGCTACTTCTGAAAATGGGCTACTCAAGGACGACACAAGCAGAGATGAGGGATTTCTGCTCTGGTGTGTGTTAAGCCCCCGTCTCACATAGCGATATCGCTAGCGATATCGCTGCTGAGTCACGGTTTTGGTGACTCACCAGCGACCTCACCAGCGATGTCGCTGTGTGTGACACTTTGCAACGATCAGGCCCCTGCTGTGAGGTCGCTGATCGCTGCAAAGTGTCCTGGACCATTTTTTGGTCGTTGGCCTCCCGCTGGCCAGCACACATCGTTGTGTGTGACCAGCGGGACCAACGATCTGGCTGGTAACTATGGTAAACAGCGGGTTACTAGGGGCACGCGCGCACTTAGTAACCCGCTGTTTACCATGGATACCACTCTGCTACGGTGCTCGGAGGCTCCCGCGCACCGTAGCAGAGTGGTATCCATGGTAAACAGCGGGTTACTAGGGGCACACGCGCACTTAGTAACCCGATGTTTACCATAGTTACCAGCCTGCTCCTGCTTGCAGCAGGCTGGTAACTGGAGCAGGACATCGTGGAACGATTCTTTCCACGATATCGCTGCTCCCCTGATCGTTGGTGAGCCTGCCAGTTTGACAGCTCACCAGCGATGTATTAGCGATGCAGCAACGATCCCTGACAGGTCGTATCGTTGTCGGGATCGCTGCTGCATCGCTTAGTGTGACGGGGCCTTAAGAGACAACTAGTAAGTGTAGATTAGCTGATATGATAGACAACTGAAGACTAAAAAAAAAAACAGAATGGGAAACTGTTGAAAATATATTGGCAGGAAATGTTTTTTTTTTCCTCATGTACACACGCATGACAGCTTATTTCTTATACCTTAAATGTAATGGACATGATAAGCCATCAAATTCATTCTCTCTGCCTACAATATGAGGCTACAATTCATTTACAGCCTTACAACTTGAACATCTAGTGCACTCCCAGGATTAAATGGACCATTGCTTAGAAAAAAAATAATACAATCCCAGGTCTTGAAGGCACCAAACAGCAACCAATAGAATTAAGTTGGCCATGAAGAAGAATAAAAAATACATAAAATGAAACAAAGAGATAAGAAATGCAAAAGCTTAAAATGTTACAAACTAATTGCATAGTGTCACGTAATTGAGAACCATAACCTCGAAAGCATTAATTTCCAGTACAAAACAACAAAGTAGTAAACTTTTAAAGAAAATAGATTTTTTTTTTTAGGATATGTAGCATTATTGTGCCAGGGTGGTGCACCGTGGGATGTAAACCATTGCAACGGTCAATTATGGTCAAATGTCCGTGGTGCTGAAATCTCCTACAGGATCTTGCGTGAGCTGATATACGGGATGATAAAGAAGGCAGCGGTTAGTAAGCAGGCAGTGATCGCGGGTACTGTTTGGTATGATAGGGATACAGTCACAGCCTTCACTGTATGCAATTGCCAATCTAACATGTAGGGAGGGGGTCCAATACATATCTAATCCCTATTCATTAAGGAGCTGGAGTTTCAAGTTGAGCTTTTTTTTTTTGCCGTTTGGCACTAAAGAAAAGGAATTGGAGAGATTTATACTTTTGAGAAACGTTAACTCCTTTTCAATCTCCGGCAGAGCAATTTCTCCGCACCTAGATAACAGCACAGATTGGCAAATACTTTTTTTTTTCCTATCGTTCGCATGAAAAAAAAGCTTTTGTGTGTGTTATTTCGCAAATTATTATTTTTTTGTTTAAGGCAAGCAAAGTGAAAATAATCCAGATATCAATTTTTGTTTTTTTAGGTCCCTAAACCCACATGTAAAGCATTTACACTGACGGAGAGATGAGTATACAGCACCCTCTCAATCTAAGGGTTTCACTAATCCCATTCCAACTCTTCCAATTTTAATGTTCAATTTATTCTACTTCCAGTAAGAGATCTTCTCCCTCCAGATGCATGTCGGGTTTCACATAGATCTTCTTGATGGTTCCGGAGACAGGAGAATTTACCAAGGTCTCCATCTTCATGGCACTCAGTACGCAGAGAGGTTGTCCTTTCTCAATGGTCTGGCCTTCTTTAACCTTGATGTCAATCACTTTTCCAGGCATGGGGGCTCCAATCTGGCCTTTCACGTCCTTCAAGGCCTTGGGGTGGAAGTGCATCTCCTGCAGACAAGGGAGAGAGGAAATAATGATTAATAACTTTGAGAATATGTTCAAAATTACTTATAAAGTTATATTTTTCTCTTTATTTGTAGATCACTATTTGGAAATGTAATTTGTCTGGTTTTTATACTGGGGAGGTCAAGTAAAGGCATAGTAGTGGGTGCAACATGACCAATTTAATACAAAATGTTGAAAGGATCACTGTAATTTGAGACCCTTAAGAATATGGACAACAGAGTTTCAACCCTGTAATATTTCTTCGTAAATGGTCACCGTTTCATAAAACTTTGCATACAAGCAAATATAAGAAACTTTGTAAGAGGTCTGATGAGAGACATATGTTTCTTTTTGCACTTGTGAGCCACGTCTTCCTTTTGCCTCCTGAACTTATCATTCATTCAGAAATACAACTAAGGCATTTTTTTTTCATATCACGATCTGTAATTAAAGTAATAATTTAGAAGTCTTGTCATTTTCACACTGGCCACTAGAGCCATTTTAGACTTTAAGTTTCCGTTCTTTACAGAAGACCTTTCAGCAGTCTCATTATCATCACAGGCAGGATTACAATGATAGGTAACACCTCTATATACAGAGATCTACTATTCACAATAAATGATGTCACAGCTCATCTCCTCCCCCTAAAATGTTCAATAGATAGAGGTCAGTGTGAAAATTGTAAGATTTCCATTTTTTTTCTTTTTTTTAGCTTTACTACAGGTCATATGCAAAATAAAAAAAAATAATTTAACATAAAAACCTGACTTAAAGGAAATGGGTAATCAGGAAATGACCTACTTTTTAATATTAGCATCTACCCCCAAGGAGCTACTTGAAGGCACCTTACCTTCATGGCCTGAGTATCTTTAACAAGGAGGGATCGAAGTTGACCATTGAGCTCAAAGAAGACTTCTCTTTGTCCAGCCTTGTTCAGATCCCCCAGAGCGAGCGCTTTAATGTGTAATGTTTTTCCTCTTTCCAATTCCACCTGAGAAATTCATTGATAAAGGAATGGTAAGTAGATGGATTAGTAATCGTTACATTTACATGCGTTTTTCTCATTGACCTTGGGATGCCTTCCCACTTTCTCTAGATGAATCATCCCTTTGTCAAATCACTAGGTTGTAACCTCGTTAGAACTGCACCCAGACACCATACCTTGTTGATTCCACATCTATTTCATGGTGGTAGGCTTTCATAATCTCCAACACTTAGAGGGGTATTCCCATCTTGGACATTTTTGACATGTACTCAGACATAAATGTCCAATATGTGTTGACTCCAGAGTTGGGAAAGTATCTCCAGAACAGGACGGTGGTCCAGCATCCAGAGAAAGGAATGTTTAAAACCTCAAATGTATTGAAAAATTAATAAAGGAAAGATATTAAAAACATCCAAAATATAGGAGACTCCGGTTCTACACGTTTCGAGTCAATGTGGGACTTAATCATGATCTTGGGTCATGACTTGCATAGACTCGAAACGCGTAGGCCTGTTATCTCCTATACCTCGGATGTTTTTAATACTTCCTTTTTTAATTAGTTTTCAATTACGGTGAGGTTTTAAACATTCCTACATGCAGATTCTGGACCACCTTGTTCTATTTTTCCTTCATGTATTATTGATGACCTACCTTTTAAGGTGGTGGTCAAACATCGATGACCTATTCTAAGGATAGGCCATCGATATTATACGACGGATAACCCCTTTAATAATTTCTTAGACTAATCCCTTATTAATCACCCTATACTAAGTTGTTTCAATGCCAGCAGAATATTGTGGCATGATTAACCTTTTTCATTCTTACATGGACACAATGCCGCATGATGGCTGGAATCCATTAACATATGAAGTCTTGGATGGTTACGGAGACTGCTTTTTGCAAGAGCGGCAAAAATGATCCATTTTACTGTTCTTTTCTCGGCTTCTTATAGCATGTTTTTTTTAACTTGGCTACCTTAAAAATGGTTAAAATTGATAAGTAGGAAAACCAGGTTGATAAAATGTAAAATCCTGACTGCAACCACCTGGACCTCCTGTGGTTCTACTGAACTAAATGTAGGTCACCATAGAACGAGGGAACCGCATTAGAATAGGACTATCCTTCATTATATAGCATATAATACATGGCTTATAGTATAAATATTTTAAATCCAAAACAAACCTCTTAAACTTAATTGTGTTTCAGATTAAACTATTTTTTTTTTAAATAAACTCTTACCTCGAATTCCTCTGCAATATTGGGTCCTTCCAAAAAGAGTCGAGTGTTGAGACATTCTACAGGACCAAATTGAGTACTGAAGTCCTTGTATTCCTCAAATACTTTAGGATACATGGCGGCAGACATAATATCCTCTGGAGTGATGTCATCATATTTGCTCTTCAAACCTTCTTCCAGCTTAGTAAAGTCCAGTGGTGGCAGCGTGGCCCCGGGTCTACCCTCAATGCGCGGCAGGTCTTTTAAAACCTGTCAAAAAGATAATAGACTTGAGATTTTCTGAGCAAAATTGCATTGTTCAACCTGTGCTAAATACGGTTTGGTTATGTAGATTGGGTCCAGGACTTGAAAATATTCAATATTCCAATTGTTTGGAAATTCGAAGATCTTGAAAACTATAACGTAGGTCTGAAAGTTAGAAAGTCATTAATATTCATAGAGAAGGAGTGTAGTTACCTTTGTGCGTAAGGGTTCTGGGAAACCTCCATAGGGAATTCCAACATAACCTTGTAGGTATTCCACCACCGAGAGCGGGAAGGAGAGTTCATCCGCCATAGTTTCAACCTCTTCACGAGACAACCCATTGTGCACCATGAACTGAGCCAAGTCTCCAACGATCTTGGAGGAAGGAGTTACCTAGAGCAAAATGGGAAGACGAAATTACTTATTTTTCTTTGAAGAACTGTGCAATTTGTCTTGACAAATTTACTGAAGGGCAGGTATATCGCATAGAAATATACTGAACCCGTCGAAAGACTACCTAGGCCGGGTTCACGCCACGGTTTAGACACACGTCCATGGCTCCTGTTTGAAGACCTAGAAACTGGGATTTACAGGATCTGTTGATGGGGCCATTGACTTTAAGTCACTTTGTGCTCTATCTGACCTCATTTTAGGCAGCTCCTACCTTTTTCCACGAAGCAAAAAAAACACAGTAGACCACATTTTTGTGTCCGCTTGTAAAAGTGATGAAAATGAGGTCAAACTGAGCACAAAGCGACTCTCGTCTTCTTAACTAGAAAGTCAATGGCCCCATCCGTGTGTTCTACGCATGAACTGTGATACGTACAGAGGTCATTACTCAGAGGTAGAGAACAGTGACCATCACAGATTGCGAATGGTGGATCAGTTGTTACCTACATATAGGTGTCACCTGTCATTGTAATCCTGCCTGTGATGATAATGAGACTACTGAAAAGTTATCTTTACCATACAAGAATTATCACCCCTTTATGGAGCTCAGTGGCTAGTGTGAAAACTACAAGACTTCAGAATATTTTTTTATATATAAGTTTTACTAGAGCTTGTAGCTCAGCACACTAAAGCTCCCATTAATCTGTAATATGAAGGTTGTGAGTTCAAGACCTGAGTAGACACTAAAAAAAAAAAAAAGTTAAGGAAAAGTGTCTTGCTCGGTTGGGACTGTCTCGCTAGGTCAAAGGAGCTTCCCTTGTTGTCCTGTGACAGACTTTTCTTTAACGTACCACAGGAGGATAACCTTTGTTCTTCCAGTGAGGTTGGTGTGGTTTATCAAGCTGTTAATTATTAAAGCGGAGCTATTTAATTATCTTAGATCTTCATCTACACGGGTGTTAACATCTAGTCTTTTTTTTCTCATCTATCATTACTCCTTCCCAAGCTATTAGAAACTGTAGCCAATTAATTCAAGATCGGAACCGGTCAGTGAGCATTAATTAAAATGAATTATAATGTGAGTCTTAAGAAACTCTGATAAATTCATTACGACCTGGATACTTCATGTACATATTGCTTTAAACCAGGGCAATGAAGTAGCATAGAAAGGTGAACAGATCCCAATTAAGAAACCCAACGCATTGAATATTCTCATGTTGGGTCATACATCATACAGTGCACAAGGGTTATGATTAGTGTTGAGTGATACCTTCCGATATCAGGAAATATCGTATCGGATTGGATCGGGCCGATACCCAAAAAGTATCGGATATCGCCGATTCCGATACCGGAACCCAATGCAAGTCAATGGGACACAAATATCGGAATGAAAATAAACCCTTTCTTTCCTTGTAGGTTAATTCTACATGAAGTAAAACAACTAAGAATAATGTAGAATGACATGAAAAGCCGGCAATTCAGCAGCGGCATTCACCGGTACCCGACAATTTACAACAGAAAGAATAGAGCATCACACATAGATTAGATAGATAGAAACATGTCAGTCACATATATATGAAGTACAGTGACAGTGTTGCTTACTGTACTTGTCATTTAGTGTAAAGGATTTATTAAAAAAAAATATTAGTGTTTTCGTGCACCGTCTCTTTAAAAAAGCCGGCCGGCAATTCAGCATCTGTACCCGACAATTTATAACAGACAGAATAGAGCTTCACACATAGATTAGATAGATATAAACATGTCAGTCACATATATATGAAGTACTGTGACAGTGTTGCTTACTGTACTTGTCATTTAGTGTAAAGGATTTATTTAAAAAAATAATAGTGTTTTCATGCACCGTCTCTTTAAGAAAGCCGGCCGGCAATTCAGCATCTGTACCCGACAATTTAGAATAGAAAGAATAGAGAATCACACATAGATTAGATAGATAGAAACATGTCAGTCACATATATAATAAGTACAGTGACAGTGTTGATTACTGTACTTGTCATTTAGTGTTAAAATAAAGGATTTATTTAAAAAAAAATTGGCGTGGGGTTCCCCTTAATTTTAGGCTCTAGCGGAGGTTAAGCAGACGGCTGGGGCAAATGTTTGAAGCCTGGGAAGGGGGTAATACCCACGGAGCTTCCCAGGCTACTAATATCAGCCCCCAGCTGAATACCTAGCCTTTACTAGCTATTAAAATGGGGGAACCCCCCCAAAAAAATAACGTGGGGTCCCCCCTAATTTAATAGCTAGCACAGGCTAGGCAGACAGCTGGGGGCTGATATTAATAGCCCAGGAAGGGTGCCATGAATATTGGCCCCCTCCCAGGCTAGAAACACCAGCCGTCATCCGCCCCAGAAATGGCGCATCCATAGGATGCACCAATTCTGGCACTTAGCCTCGCTCTTCCACGCTGCCCTGGTGCGGTGGCAGGGGGTAATAGGGTTGGGGTTGATGTCAGCTTATAATGCCAGCTGACATCAAGCCCAGGTTAGTAATGGAGAGGCGTCTATAAGACACCCCCATTACTAACCCCATAGTCAAAGTTAAAGAAAAACACAAACACCCAGAATAAAGTCCTTTAATTGAAATAAAGACACAATCCTTTATTGTTCTAAATTAAACCATACTTACCATCACGCCCATTCCAGCTGAAGCCAACGATCTCCTGCAATAAAAGTAAAATAATAAAGCAACCTCATCCTTACCTTTCCATGGTTCCCAGGACAGCTTCAGCTCTGCTACATCGAGATGACAGGCTGGACCGCAGCAGAACGCTGCCATCCAGCCTGTCATCCCGCAGACACTGAGAAGCGCAGGCATGCTTGCGCTCCTCAGTGTCTCTCTGTGACGTCATCCAGATGAGCCGAGTTCATGTCCAATGAACTCAGCTCACCTCATGCACGTCACTGACAGCGTGGGAAAATTCTCACGCTTTAGTGCTGAGTGCAGGAGAATTTTCCCACGCTGTCAGTGACGTACATGAGGTGAGCTGAGTTCATTGGACATGACCTCGGCTCATCTGGATGCCGTCACAGCCAGACACTGAGGAGTGGAAGTATGCCTGCGCTTCTCAGTGTCTGCGGGATGACAGGATGGATGGCAGCGTTCTGCTGCGGTCCAGCCTGTCATCTCGATGTAGCAGAGCTGAAGCTGTCGTGGGAGCCATGGAAAGGTAAGGATGATGTTGCTTTATTATTTTACTTTTATTGCAGGAGATCGTTGGCTTCAGCTGGAATGGGCGTGATGGTAAGTATGGTTTAATTTAGAACAATAAAGAATTGTGTGTTTATTTCAATTAAAGGACTTTTTTCTGGGTGTTGTGTTTTTTTAAATACTTTACTAGAAATTCATGGTGGTCATGTCTAATATTGGCGTGACCCCATGAATTTCGGGCTTAGGGCCAGCTGATAATGCCAAGCTGGCCTTAACCCCTTTATTACCCAGTGAGCCACCGCACCAGGGCCCTGGATGAGTTGGGTACAGCGCCAGAAGATGGCGCTTCTATGAACGCGCCATTTTCTGGGGCGGCTGCGGACTGCAATTTGCAGCGGGGGTGGCCCAGAAAGCTTGGGCCTCCCTGCGCTGCGGATTCCAGCCCCCAGCTGCCTAGTTGTATCTGGCTGGGCACAAAAATAGGGCGAAGCCCCACGCATTTTTTTTTTAAATTATTTCATGAAATTCATGGAATAATTAAGAAAAAAAGGGCTTCCCTATATTGTTGTGTCCAACCAGGTACAAATAGGCAGCTGGTGGTTGGGGGCAGCCCGTTCCTGCCTGCTGTACCTGACTGGACACAAATATAGGGCGAAGCCCCACATAATTTTTTTTTAATTATTTCATGAATTTCCTGAAATAATTAAAAAAAAATTGACGTGGGGCTTTGCACTATATTTGGGTCCAGCTAGGTACAGCAGGCAGGAACGGGCTGCCCCCAACCACCAGCTGCCTATTTGTACCTGGTTGGACACAACAATATAGGGAAGCCCTTTTTTTCTTAATTATTCCATGAATTTCATGAAATAATTAAAAAAAACAAAACGTGGAGCTTCTCCCTATTTTTGTGTCCAGCCAGGTACAACTAGGCAGCTGGGGGATGGAATCTGCAGCGCAGGGAGGCCCAAGCTTTCTGCCCCCCGCTGAAAATTGCAGTCCGCAGCCACCCCGGAAAATGGCGCGTTCATAGAAGCTGGATGCTGTACCTGGCTGGCATACAAAAATATGGCGAAGCCCACGTCAAAAGTTTTGGGAAAAATTAATTAAAAAATAAATAATAATTTAGGGACTGCATCTTTATTAACTCCTCAAATGTCATTTAGTGTTAAAATAATGGATTTATTTAAAAAAAAAATGGCGTGGGATCCCCCATAATTTTAGTCTCTAGCGGAGGTTAAGCAGACGGCTGGGGCAGATGTTTGAAGCCTGGGAAGGGGGTAAAACCCACGGAGCTTCCCAGGCTACTAATATCAGCCCCCAGCTGAATACCTAGCCTTTACTAGCTATTAAAATGGGGGACCCCCCCAAAAAAAATGACGTGGGGTCCCCCCTATTTTAATAGCTAGCAAAGGCTAGGCAGACAGCTGGGGGCTGATATTAATAGCCCAGGAAGGGTGCCATGAATATTGGCCCCCTCCCAGGCTAGAAACACCAGTCGTCAGCCGCCCCAGAAATGGCGCATCCATAGGATGCGCCAACTCTGGCACTTAGCCTCGCTCTTCCACGCTGCCCTGGTGCGGTGGCAGGGGGTAATAGTGGTGGGGTTCATGTCAGCGCCAGCTGCCATGAAGCCCAGGTTAGTAATGATGGGCGTCTATAAGACACCCCCACTACTAACCTACAAAGTGTTAAAAAGAAAAAACACACACTACACCCAGAAAAAAATAATTTATTTGAAATAAAACACACAATTTTATTTAATTCTTAGTTTACTAAAAATAATAGTTACCTGTCCACGTTCCTGCGCTGATCTCCCATGCACAGCTGTCACATCTGGAGATGGTGACAGCTGTGCATGGCTGCTGTAAGCTCACGCTGCCGGGAACACGTCCGCTCCCGGCAGCGGGAGCCACTGACTGAGGTCACCGGAGTGCATTCAGTCAGCGCAGCTCCGGAGACCTCCTTTACGGCACTGCTGTACCGTGGGAATTTCTCACTATACAGCAGGGCCGTAAAGCAGCTAACCGGAGCAGCGCTGCCTGAACTCCGGCGAACCCTTACGGCCCCGTCATTCTAGCGGCGGCAGCGGTTCAGAGCGGTCACATTCTATGTGGCTGCTCTGAACTGGAGATCTTCGTGGGACACTCGTGGACTACTACGGAGGGGTAAGGATAAGGTTGTGGTTTATTATTTTATATTTTATTACAGGAGATCGATGGCTTCGGGGAATTAGGTGTCTTGGTGAGTATAGGTGTAGTTTTTTATTTTTTACTTTATTTTAGGTGGCGATCGGCGGGGACAGGTAATGTATAAACTAATTTATTGTAGGCAACCACTGGCCACCAATGACATGTATTTAACATTTATTGGGGACACAGTAGGGCAATTTAAATAGCAGGATCAGTCTGATGGGAACTACTGCTCCCATCGAGCTGATCCTGCTGGCAGGAGTGGACGGGGGACAGACATAGGCCGATGGGAGTAGTAGTGTCACATCGGCCTATGTCTGCCTGCACGCACACACACCGCACACACCCGCACACATTGCACAGACACCCCGCACACATCGCACAGACACCGCGCACACCCGCACAAACATCGCGCACACACCCTAATCATGACGGGTCTGGGAGGTGAGGCTGACCTGTGCGGCCGTGGGAAAGTTCATGTGAGTTCTTGCAGTCAAGCATGAACTCACATGAACCCTCTGAGGGCAACGCGGCGACTTCAAATGAACAGCTGATCGGCATCACCTGATACCTCAGCTGTTCATTTGAAATAACCGGCGGGAAAGCGCAGCACAGAACGGGAAAGCCGGCGGTGAAGTCTTTTCACTGCCGGCTTCCCCGCCCGGGTCCTTCACTCCCCGCTCCTTGGAGCTGCGCTCCCCGCCCGGTCCTAACTTACGATCGGGATGGGAGGAGGCGAGGGGAGCGGAGGATCGGGGTGGGAGGCTGCGGGGAAGCAGTATGGGGCTGTGTGATTGTTTAAAAGCCGGCGGCTTTATACCGCCCGCCGGCTTTTAAACAATCAGGAGAATTCTCCCCCGCTGGGATGGCATTCTGATGACAGGCTGGATCGCGCTGCCATCCAACTTGTCATCCTTCACAGACACTACAGAGCGCAGGCATTATGGGAACTTCCGATTCCGGTATCCGATATTGTAAAAGTATCGGAATTAAGTATCGGAATTCCGATACCGCGAATATCGGCCGATACCCGATATTACAGTATCGGAATGCTCAACACTAGTTATGATCTATTAATAATCAAGGTAAAGTAACCAGATTTCATTCATTACTATCTTAGCACAGAACCAGTTCAAATTAGTAATGATAAAAAAAAAGAAAACACTTTGATTTCACAAGATAAGACTGTAAAACATGCAAAGCCGACAAACAGCGGACTACCGGATGAGGTCTACCTGCCGATAAACCCATGTACTGATGTGACAGTGATGTCGATACAACAGACTACTACATAGGGTGGAAAATTAGGGACCTGCAGCCAATGATAAATGATCACAGACACATCGGTGTACACATTATTACTTTAGTCATTACTGTTTCGAATTGTAAAATCTCCTTTCTGTATTTCGGCACGGAAGAAAGGATTTTTTGGTACTCACCATAAAATCTCTTCCTTGTAGACTTCATTGGGGGATACACAAACTATACTCTGCCCTCTCTTAAGGGTTGATCGTAGCTTCTGTATCTCCCAATAAAGGGCCAGAGAAATGGACTTTATACGGCAAGATGGTCAGGACCTCCTAAAATGTCTCCTAGACCTTTTGAAATGGCACATTTTGACCACAACAAATGATAGTTGGCTGGTTCAGTGAAACGAGCGACTGACTGTCCCACCTGAGGAAATTTCGTAATCAGTCAAAAACACTGGTCGGGCGTGTTGGATTTTTTTTTCCCAATATCGATCGATGCAGTCAGCCAGTGATGTGTTTGAGGTCGTTGTACCATCGTTTGTTGGCCCATCTCGTGATGTGTGTGGGGGACTTTAGCCTATAATCTGTACGAGGCACTTAGCAAAAATGTGTCAACACTCTCAATATAAAGGGTACCTGACAGCTGATACATACTGTCCGAACCATGTGCATCCTGTATCTGACACTGGCTGCATGATTTCAGCCATGTATGTTGGACTCTGAAACAAAGCGGTGCTTCAGTGGAACCATACTTTAAAAGAAGGCCACGCTGCATGGGAGACAAAGTCGCCAGGAGGGTCCCCAGCAGCTTCTATGGTCTCAAGCTGATCTTGAGGGGGCGTGTCTCACGGGATCCTGAGGGGGCATGTCTCACGGGATCCTGAGGGGGCGTGTCTCACGGGATCCTGAGGGGGCGTGTCTCACGGGATCCTGAGGGGGCGTGTCTCACGGGATCCTGAGGGGGCGTGTCTCACGGGATCCTGAGGGGGCGTGTCTCACGGGATCATGAGGGGGCGTGTCTCACGGGATCCTGAGGGGGCGTGTCTCACGGGATCCTGAGGGGGCGTGTCTCACGGGATCCTGAAGGAGCGTGTCTCACGGGATCCTGAGGGGGCGTGTCTCACGGGATCCTGAGGGGGCGTGTCTCACGGTGGCTCTGTGAGCCACACCCCCTTGTAAAGGCCAAAAATATTAGTACTATATAAAAAGATCCATATTCCTGGAACCATATGGCAGATTTTAAAAAAAACAAAAACAAAAACTGGATTACTCAGGACAGCAGCTGGGTAAAAGAAGACAAAGAACTGGCCACTACTGACTTGGTGACAGGTCCATTTTAAGTAACATATAATGTATCATAAAAAGAACTAGGTCTAATATAATCAAACTGTTCTGCTCAAAATCTAGAATTAATGCCGTTCCGCTATACATCATTCCCCGCCTCGGGCTTCATTGCTAATCAGAGCTCTCGAAAAATATATTTAGTTGGAGAATTGCAGTCCCATGTAAGCCATAAGATATTGTACAAAAGGTATGATTAAATTACCATGATATGTATGTCAGCGACATTTAGTAATGCCGGTATTGGTAAAAAGTAATGACATAGACAATAGTCTCCTGTGTGCGGGGAAACCTGGTATCCACTTTGCATCGCTGTCTATCAAGCAGTAATATCTGTCACATAAAACCATGTACTTTCATTATAATAGCCTTTTCTGTAGATTTATTAGCCATTGCAGCGCACATATATGAGACATAACCTGACAAATTATTACCTTGATAACGTCTCCAAGAAGTTTGTTGGCTTCAGCATATGCCTTCTTCACCTCCTTGAACTTGTTCCCCAGACCCATGCTGTGAGCCTGGAAATGAAGGTTGGTGTATTGGCCTCCAGGGATCTCATTCTCATAGACATCCGCGTTTCCAGATTTCATGGTTGCCGTACAGTCAAAGGCAGCGTAAAGGCCTCTAGCTACTTCCCAATACTCACTATAGTCAAACACTTTCTCCAGCTGGATTCCTGAGGAGAGTAATGGAAAATAATGGAAAACTCCTTTTAAAAGGGCATGTCCAGGACTAGTGAATTGTCTAGACACTGTCCCATTCTTCTCCTTGATCTGTATCTAGTATTGCCCCATTATATGACAATGTTCTTTAAACATTTCTCCAAAAAGGGCAAAAACATATACTTAGCCTCGTTGTACCCAAGTCAATGCATGGTCTCGTTACAAAGCTTTCCACAGATATATCTCCTATATCTCATACACGTCTACCCCACTGCCGATGCTTTATATTATGCCAACAATCTTCTACATAGTCTGAAAATTCAATTCCCATCTCCAGGACTTCTCTCGTGCTGCACCAGTTCTCTGGAATGCGCTACCCCAAGCTAATAGGTTAATTCCGGACATCCACGGTAGAAGCACAACTAAAGGCATCTTTTTGGACAGAAATGGTCTGCACTTTAATTTCCATTATTCCTTAAAAAGTCATCAGATCACTGAACAATATCCCCAACTCTCCTTTTACTCTAAAGGCTCCCAAACGCATTAAATCAGTATCAGCTGAAAGATCATTCAAGCAACAAGTCTCTCTCCCGACTCCCCTTTATACAAAAGAGTGTTCTTCTTGGCCGAGAGTTCCTACACTGTGAATGACAGAGCCGCTGATTGAGTCATCTGGCAGCGGCTTATCTCCACCGAGAACAGAAGGATCAGTGGTTGGAATTCAACAGACCGGATCCTTCTCTTCCCCGACAATCTACTACGGGAGGGTCCAGCACTGAGTCTTGGCCACTGCTCCTGGTGTCTGTTATTGATTAAAGCGCTGCAGTCATGTCGACAACGCTGCAGCCAATCAGTGAGTGCAGTAGCTCCCCCCGACTTGTTGGCATGAGATGCTTAGAGCTGCTGAGTTCAATGATGGGCTGCAGTGCTATTGACGAGACATCAGTGCTGCAGAAAATAACAGTGAGCAGTTGTGGATATTTAACCCTGGATCTGGGCAAGGTGAGTAAAGCCAGATTTTCTTATTTTTTATTCTTTTTAAACAAACTGTAGCCGGAGGACAGGGGTTTTCTGAAGCGGGAAAACCTCTTTATTAGACTCGTCACTGTGCACACACAAATCCTACCTGAGTGACTGATTAAAGGGATTCTGTCAGCAGGTTTCTGCTACTTAATCTGAGAGCAAAATGTAGGGACAGAAACCCTGATTCCAGGGATGTGTCACTTATTAGGCTGTGTGCTGTAGTTTCAATACAATCAGTGTTTTATTAGCAGGAGATTATCACTGCAGGACTAAGTGTCATGTGCATGCCAGTCAGGCTAATCTGTGTAACCTCGCCCCCATCACTGATTGGCAGCTTCCTCAGTGTACACAGGAAGCTGCCAATCAGGGGTGTGGGCGGAGTTATACACAGCTCAGCATTCTAATCACTGATACATCTGCAGCAGAGAAAACAGGGATTCTATCCAAACTGCATCAAGCAGCCCAGTAAGTGATACATCACTGGAATCAGGCTCTCTGTCCCTATAACAAAGCAACAGATTAGCTTTAATGCATCTTTTTGTGTACAACCCTATTTAGTATAATGTTACCTTTTATCATTTGGTTCACCCCAATTCTTCATAGGTTTTTGTTTTTTTTAAATGCTAATGCAACGTCAGATTAACTACGATCAAATGATAAGTCAACGTAAAGCTAAAACTTCCGTGTTATACCTACATATATCATTCACAGAGGACTGCCGCTCGAGCAGAAATCGACCTATACTGCAAACTTGGAGGTGGCACAAAAGGGGTGAGCTGTAACGTAACCGAACAACAGCCTGCCCGACGTGCCAGCGCCAGGCTTTTTAAACAGGGTCCAATGCCAGCTGCTAATCACTGCTTAAGAGGCAGCACTCCCAGGGCACATGTAACACTTGCAATTTGTTGCTTTTAAAGCCCAGACAGCTTGCCAAAGCGAATGCCAGCGAGAACACAGGGGGGACGTTAATACACAGCCACCATAAAGGGGATTCTCTACATACGTAAAGGATAACACTTTAAAGGATCTGTACCAGAAGTGCCTTCATTAATATGAGCGGAAAATAACCTGCTATGGAAATCTGCAGAATAAAGGAGTCATTGCTACGGTAGCTTTCACCATCTGACCAGAATCAGAGTTTTTGGGTTTTTTTTCAGACCAATGGTAAAAATAGAAGAAAAAAAAAAGGGAAATTCATTAATACTATATATTGTATTTATAATTTTGTTATTTTGGTCGAATGAAATGGTAAAAGAACATGGGCATCTTCTGCTTGTATATAAGGGAATTTATTTGTCTCCTGCAGTTACTGAGAAGCTATGTATGTACATGTATACAGCAGCTAGAAGTATTACATTATTAATGTCATTATCTAGTCAGATGAAAAAATAAATTAACGTGGACATTTTTAGCTCGTCTAGTATAGTTTTTTTGCCATATAATCTGAAAGCAGCATGATGTAGGGGCAGAGACCCTGATTCCAGCCATGTGTCACTTACTGGGCTGCTTGTTACAGTTTTGATAGAATCTCTGTTTTCTCTGCTGTAGATGCTGAGCTTTGTGTAACTCCGCCCACACCACTGATTGGCAGAAAACTGCCTATCAGTGGTGGGGGCGTGGTTATACAGATTAGCTGGACTGTTGTGAACGTGACACCTAGTCCTGCGAGATAATATGTTGCTGATAAAACACTTATAGTACCAAAACTACAGAGAGCTGCTGAGCAAGTGACATATCCTTGGAATCAGGCTCTCGGCCTCTACATTATGCTGTTCTCAGATTAAATGGCAAAAACCTGCTGATACATTCCCTTTAAGGAACTGCCTCTTCTCGCAGTAACACACTGACACCAGTATGCAGCAGGCAGTAGGGATCTTGCTACTGTAATGAATACAGTGGATCATTGTATTCTTTTCTATCTTGCAAAATGGACCAGGATTTTCCTTTCTCTTGCTGTTTTTGGCTAACAGAAGGGCCATCTCATAGTTATAATATTCATGTAGCATTGTGAGTCGAAACATGATCCCCAATAAAGATTTTTTGTTTTTCAAGAAATCAACAATTCTAAAGAATTAAAGAGAGCAAATCGGCTAAAAGTGTCCAAATTGTCAGTTATGTGGGGTTCGATTACAGGAATACCTCGCTATGGAATATAAGGGGTTCTGAATTCTACATATTTATGCCGTATTTTATTGTAAATCGGTGGACACACGGATATTCGACAATTGGGCTTTTTTTACCTGTGTCTAGGTCTGTGCCCTTTGTACATGCCACCATAGCCCCCATACTGGGCTGAGAAGTCATCCCCGACATGGAGTCAATCGCTACATCCACAATGTCCGCTCCGGCTTGTGCACATGCCAGCATGGAAGCCACCCCGGCACCAGCTGTGTCATGGGTGTGCACGTGAATTGGGACGTCTGGAAATTTGTCTCTGAGAGCTCGAATTAGCAAATCCGAAGCTTTTGGCTTCAACAATCCCGCCATGTCCTAGAAGTCAGAAAAGCAGACTATGACGCAAAGGGGTACAATCCGTTTGAGTTACATCTTTTCTTCTACATTTAAAAATATATACTAGACATCTAGTTACATAGGTGGATAAAAGACTCCTGTCCGTCAAGGTCAACCTTTCTCCACCAGCTATACATTCTCTATCACTAGATTATGTATAGCCCCCGTTAGTTGTGAGAAAATCATTCAGCCCTTTAATAAATGATGATAAAGTATCTTCCGTGACTACTTCTTGTGGCCGGCATTCCACAGTCTGACTGCTCTAACTGTAAAGAACCCTTTCCTGTTGAGCTGCCGGAATCACCCTTGGAAGGAATAAATCATGTGTTCGTCCTTTGTATTGACCACACATGCATTTATACATATAAATGGGATTGCCCCTGAGGTGTCTTTTTTCTAAGCTAAACCAGCCCAACTTTCCTAAACTCCATCTCTTGTAATAATCTTGTTGCCCGCCTTTGAACTGAGTAACTTTCCAGTATCCTTTATAAAATGGATAAAAGTGAATCCCATATTCTAGATGTGACCTTACAAGTGGTCTATAGAGGTGTAACAATATCTTAGGCTGAATGAATTTTAGCTCTCTTTTTATACACCCTAAAATCACATTAGCTTTTGCTGCTGCCGTCTGACATTGAGTACTGCTGCTCAGCTTACGTGTAACCAGAATACACAAGTCCTTCTCCTGCTCTGTAATTCTGAGTATATTTCCATTCAATACATATATGTAGCAATAGATTACAAGTAGACTTTGGGCACAATCTCCCATTGTCACGCTGTGGAACACCGGTAGGAAACGTATCACTATTAAATAGGAGCTCAACTTTTCACACATAAAAGTTATTACATTCCCTCAAAATTCTCTATACGGTACCTTGATGCACAAGATGTGTGTTCCAGCTTTGATAAGCTCCTCAGCCAGATTTACATAGTAATCCAATGTGTACTTGGTGCGAGTGGGGTCCGCCACATCCCCAGTGTACGAGATGGCAGCTTCCACCACACCACCTGCTTGGCCTGCTGCTTCCATGCCCAAAATCATATTAGGCAGATAATTCAATGAATCAAACACCCTGAAGATATCCATTCCATTCTCCTTTGCCACTTCGCAAAACCTGGAAAAAACAATTAAACCTTTGTTCTTGGAAATGCACTAAACCTATAGTCTCAATGATGGGTTCTGCAGGATTAAGGTGCCTCACTTTGGTGGGTCTTGCAGAGACTGGCATGAAAACTCCAAAAGTTGCAAAAGTTTGGAACTTTTCAAAGTGTTTTACGCCAGAAATCTGGCAAAAACACTAATGGCTCAAGGCCCAAGTTCTCATAAAAAATGATTAAATTGCAGCTTATCCAGTAACGTGAACTTTTAATGTAGGAACAGATCAGTCTGAGGCATCTGCTGGATGTAGAAGATTTATTTAGGCTATGTTCACATTGTGTTTTAGGATAATGTCAGTGGCTCCGTCTGTGCTTATGCCTGAAGCCCTGAAAAATGGGATTCGGATGTTTGTGCCGAAGTATGGAAGTGCGGAGTGAGATGACAAGACTACGTTCACATTGTGTTTTAGGCTACTGTTAGTGGTCTCCATCGGGGCTTGCTTCTGAAGTCCTGAAAAATAGGATTTGGACAGCTGCGCCGATGGGGCCGTTGATGGATCATTTGCAGCTGTATCCGCCTATTTGAAGCTGGCACCAAAACTTGGTCAACAGCTCTTTGGTGCTCACTTTAGATAGGCGGATACAGCCAAAAATGATCAGTCAACGGACCCATCGGAGCAGACGTCCAAATCCCATTTTCCAGGTCTTCAAAAGCAAGCCCCGAATGGAGCCACTGACAGTAGCCTAAAACACAATGTGAACAAAGTCTTACTTGTCATCTTACTCCACACTTCTTGGGATATGACGAGTTGAAAGGCAAAGTTAAAGGAGGACACATCTGTAATATATTCTTTTACCAGGAAACTTACTTAAAAACTGCATTATCGGGGTAGTTGGTATAACCCACAGCATTTGCACCCCGGAGAAGCATCTGGAAGGGGATGTTAGGGATGAGCTCCCTTAGCTCTTGCAATCTCCTCCAAGGGCACTCATAAAGGAACCGCATGGCGACGTCAAAAGTTGCTCCTGTAACCAGAAAAAAGACAATGTTCGATGTTCCACCATACGGTGTACAGAGCCTAGGACAAATATGACCAGTTACCCAACATTTTCAATGCCCAGCTCTAATAACTCTATCCATTATCGCATCAGTGTATTTTTTTTTACTCCGAAACACTGCTGCATTTCAGAGAAAACAAACTTTCAAAGGTTGGCCATCATGGACAATGCATCTCCGAAGACTAGCCCAAGAGGCCAGTCCTAGATGGCTTCTCTCCGCCCAGCTCTAGTTGACTGACAGGCCTCTCCCTATGTGTGTATACTGAGATATCGGAGTCTAAGGAAGCCTGGAGAAGCTGCAGGAGACCAGCCTCTTAGACTAGTCATCCAAGATACAGCCCTCAGTCTGCTTTTCAAAGGATGTCTCCTGTGAAATGTAGCAGCATTGCAGAGTAAAACGATTGCAATAATGCAGCTGCTACCTGATTCATACTGCCGTTTTTTCAGGCAGCATGAAGCTTAAGACAGCTTTCACTTAAGTAATTTTTTTTGTCATGGTGTTACAATACTGGTGTAGCACTGCTGGAATCCAGTGGCTGAAGGAGCCCAAGCAGAACAGCAAGCGGTAGTAGAAGTTCTTGGAGTTGGCAAAGGAGTTGTAGGAAACAATCCGTAGATAGGTGAGAACAGTCTGGGTAAGACAGTCCAGGAGCTGAAAACTGGAATGAGACTAAACACCTAGACACAATACTCAAGCAATGAGTGAGAGATCCATGCGGCTTTAACTAGGCCCAAACAGGAAACAGGATGGATTCCACAGATTCAGAATATGCCATCATAGTAAAGGGCAATTGCAAAAGACAGCAGCAGCCTCCAGTGGTAAGGAGTGGAATTGCAGCAAAATTATTAAGGTGAACAATAGCAGCCACTAGTGGTCAAACTGTAGAAAAACAATAGGAATTCTGAAAAATGACTTTTTTCCTTTTTTTAATGTGGACAGATTCAACAAATTCATCAAAACGACACAGTGCTTGATTAATTAGGCGCATATGCAAAGATTTTTTTATAGCTTTTTTGCCCCTTTTTTGAGTAAAATGTCACATGCCCCCTTCAGTAAGCTTTAAAATGTCACCTCAATCTTCAACTGCACCAAAAAAATGATTAAGACAGATTTTGTACTTTACTATGGTAATAGATTACAACTTCTAAAATGTAGTGACATTTTGGAAAATCTCCAATGAGGAATTAACTGAAAACATCTGGATATTTAACAGGAAGCCTAAAACTTTGAGCATTAAAAATGGGTAAAAAAAACCCTAAATTTACAACCTAAAATATGCAAAAACAATGATGATGAATTGGGGCCAAATAGTTTCTCTTCAAGCACAGCAGTGCCATCAATTTGCCGCAAACCCACAACAAAATCTGCATTTGAACTTTTTTTTGGCCTGATTTTTTCTTTTTTTTTTTTTTTTTTTTTTTTTTAAAAGACCAAAATTTTCTTGGCAGAGCAAGTAGTCCATCCAATATAAGAGAATGTGTCAGCAGGTTTTGATATGAAATCCGAAAACAGCATGATTTGGGCCAGAGGCCCTGATTCCAGCAATGTGTCACTTATTACGCTGTGTTTTGTGGTTTCAATAAAATCAGTGTTTTATCAGCAGGAGATTATCACTACAAGACTAGGTGTGTCGTGCTTCCTGGTCCAACCACTCCCCCACCACTGATTGGCAGCTTTCTGTCAATGTACACATAAAGCTGCCAATTAGTGGTGTGGGCGGAGTTATACACAGCTCAACATTCCGAGCTGAGAAAACTGTGATTCTATCACAGTTGTTGCACATCGCTGGAATCAAGGGCTCTGTCCCAACATCATGCTGTTGTCAGATTACATAGCAAAATCCTCATGACAGATTCCCCTTAAGGTCTATCTAATACAAGCATGGGGAATGGAATCGTAATTCCCAGTCTACTTTTATTTCACAGATTTAGGAATCATAGCGGACCTTACCTCCCCAATTTTCCAAACTGAACAGATTATTAAAATTGTGCGAGACAAACGGAGAGATCTTCTTAAGGTCGTGAGTACGAACGCGTGTAGCAAGTAGTGACTGGTGGGCATCTCGAAAAGTGGTGTCCATGAGCAGAAGTCCACGGTGTTTGCGGATGGCCTTTGCGAAACCCTCTGGACCATCACGAAGAAGGATATCCCGGAACCCCGGAGGTGGCTCACCTTAAATAGGGGAAAAAAAGGAAAGACAATCCTGAAAATTGAATATTCCCAAAATATCAGCAATAATCTAATGACTCTTCCAATTTACTGGCAAGGTATACAACCAATTTAATTTTAATGCAAGGTTTAAGGGAGGAGCTTTAAAAGCTTTGTCACGGGGAACACTGCTCTGGCCAAAGAACTATCCGTAGCTAATTTCTATGATAGAATCAAGGTCTTTGTCTACTGACCCAGCAGGATATCACTTTTCATATTAATCTTATAAGGTTCTAAAAATGAACGGTAGTTCATAATACTTACTCATTGGGATTTGAGGAATGGCGGGATCTATGGTCGATGGCTTGGCTTTAACGGGAATGGGAGTGGTTGGTCCATTTACCATCACGTGACCTGCAAAAGGCGTTTGTTCAACATCATCAGTCGTTGCCCTCATTTCACTTACCAATTTTCCATCGACCCGGTCTGCATTTAATATGTTCATTACAACAAGTGTGACCCGTATATACGTCGCTCCTCTCACCTAGGTAGTGAAGGAGCTTCTGTGCTCGGTTCTGCACAGGTCGCAGGTTGAAGAGATCAGGATTTTCATCAATAAATTGGGTGTCCACTGTTCCGTGCAGGAATTGATGATTATTCAAGACATTTTGCAAGAAGGGAATATTAGTCTATAGAAAAACATACAAAAAAAAATCCTCAAGAGAATTAAAGAAAACATGAAAAAAATACAAGAAAAATAGAAATGAGTAAAAGTGAGAAATTCACTGTACCCTAAACCCAGATCTTCAAAATATACCTGTCATTTCAGGTGACTTTTTCGGTCTTGTTTCATGAGAAATAACACTATTTCTGGTCATTATGCAACTTGTACTCTGCCTTTTTCACCTTTGTTGCTGCTCTCTCTCATTTTTCAGTTGTTTCTGAGCTAGTGGGTGGAGACTAAATGCTTTGCTGTCTCTCGTACACAGCACAGAGACACGAGGGATTCCTGCTCTCGTCTCTATATAACACATGTTAAGAAGCAGCAGCAGGATGCAAGGCATTATACAGCAGTAATGAGCAGTGTACCTGTGAATCCAGCATTGGAAATAACTCTTACTGGAAAGCAGTAGCACGATCTGTCTGTGTCTCTCTCACTGTGCTCTTCCTACCTTCTCCTCCTTACCTTCTCTATAGACTTCAGCTGTAATCTGATCCCTCAGTGTCCTGAATAAGACAGTTTTTAGAGGTTTTCAACGATAAATGTTAAGTTCAGGAGATGAGCGAGGAGAAAAAGTGGCTCATAAGTGGACAAAGAAGTATATTTCTCTGAAAAGATATATTACAAAGTTTCTGATATGCACTTGTACAATTGGTTCATGCAGTTTGTTATATTGACATACTATCGATTTATGAAAAGTTTGTTGAAATGACAGACTATTTAAACTCTCACCTCTATCATCTACAAAAAAATTTAAGCAGCTGTATTTAGCTATGTTGTTATAGGGGTTGTCCAGTACTTTTATACTGATCGCCTATCATTAGGATAGGTTATCAATATCAAATTGGAGGGGGTGCAACACCGGGATGCGATTAGTTGCCACGGCCAATACTTCACTTTCAACCCTTATTCAAATAGGGTGATATCTACAGTTTCCGGTTGCCGTCACTATGCACTTGACACAGCAGTGCTGTTCAGCAACGCAACTGGTCACATCCGCAAGCCATTGGCACCGGAAACAGCTGATCAACGGGGTGTGCCATGTGTGCTGCACCCCCACCGATCTGATATTTATGACCTATCGTAAAAATAAGATCTAAGGATATATGGAACTCCTATTAGGCGAAGGAGGCTTAAGAAGGTGTTCCATATGCAATAGAAAAAAATTGAGGAAACGATAATCTTCATTTAGGAGTGCCATGTACTTTATATTTTTTGTCTCAGATATTGTGAGGCAATCCAACAAAAAATTGCAACGTTTCGGTCTTATTCTTGCATCTTCATCAGACACGAATTGCTTTTGGTCAAATAGGGGATATAACAAAATGAGAAGCCTTACCTCACTAAGGTCGCCTTTCTATAATGCTTCTCCTCTAGTTAGATCCCGTATTTCACTAATGGAAATTCGTATTTGATGAAAGTCCAAGGACCGAAACAGTAGAATTTTTGTATTGGATCGCCTTACAACTTTTCAGTCCTATACTTGGACCTTCATCAGACACGAATTGCCATTAGTGAAATAGGAGATCTACCCAAAAGAGAAGTGTCATCCATTGTGACGAAGGTCGTCTTTCTATAATGTTTCTCCTCTGGCTATATCCCCTATTTGACCAATGGCAATTAGTGTCTGGTGAAGGCCCAAGTATAGGACCGAAACATTACAATTTTTTGTTGGACTGCCTTATAAATAAAATCTGAGAAAAAGATCATCTTCATTTTGGAGTGCACATATTTTTTGTCTCCGATTTTATTGCAAGGCAATCCAACAAAAAATTGTAACGTTTCAGTCTTATGCTTGCACCTTCATCAGACACGAATTGTCATTGGTCAAATAGGGGACATAACGAAATAGGGGATATAACAAAATGAGAAGCCTTACCTCACTAAGGTCGCCTTTCTATAATGCTTCTCAACTAGTTATATTCCCTATTCGACCAATGCCAGTTCGTGTCTGATGAAGGCCCAAGTATAGGACCGAAACGTTACAAATAAAATCTGAGAAAAAGATCACCTTGATTTTGGAGTGCCAAGCACTCTATCTTTTATCGGATTGCCTTACAATAAAATTCAACGTTTAAGTCTTATTCTTGCACCTTCATCAGACACGAATTGCCAAATAGGGGATATAACAAAATGAGAAACCTTACCTCACTAATGCTGCCTTTCTAAAATGCTTCTCCTCTGGTTATATCCCCTACTTCACCCATGGCAATTCGTGTATGATGAAGATCCCAGTATTGGACCGAAACGGTAGAATGTTTTGTTGGATTGCCTTACAACGTTTCAGTCCTATGCTTGGACCCTCATCAGTCATTAATTGCCATGCGTGAACTAGGGGATATAACCAGAGGAGAAACCTCACCCATTCTGCTTAAGGTTGCCTTTGTATAATGTTTCTCCTCTGACTATGGTAGAAAAATTTTAGGGGAGACAGTTGACCAATTTGAACGATAACAAAATATCAGGTTGCACAGCCAATGGCAATTTGTATTGAAACAAAATTCAAACAGCACTCAATATATAGCCAGGTTGAGAACATATCTTGAAACATTTCAATGCTCTCCCACAATCAATGAATTAGATAGACAAGTGGCATACTCCAAAACATATTGAATTACCAAGACACGGAGTAACACTAAAGCCAATATAAAGTAAGATAAAATCACAGTTTATTGGAAACAATTAAAAACAACTAAGAAATATATATGCCATACATAGCATGTTAGGTTATATTTAAGGAAAGAAATATGGTAGACAAATGCAAGGAAGCAACAGAATCTCATATGGAGTGGGAAAAAGGCACCAGAAAAACAGGAGATGGAGATAAATAGTAAAGAAATCATCAATTTGATCACATACCATCCATAAAATACAAATCAATCACAGTCCCCATCACCAGATCAAAAAGGTAAAACATATACCATAGTGTGTCAGTATATTAAAGCTTCCCTATAATAAGCTCTGATCGTGTCCTTCCTACCGCCCCTGACGCGCGTTTCGTGTATATCGCTTTCTCAAAGGGGTGTAACTCACACTCAGCGTGACACACTATGGTACAGGTTTAACCTTTTTATCTGGTGATGGGGACTGTGATTGATTTGGATTTCATGGATGGTATGTGATCAAATTGATGACTTCTTTACTATTTGTCTCCATCTCCTGTTTTTCTGGTGTCTTTTTCCCACTCCATATGAGATTGGGTTGCTTCCTAGCATTTGTCTACCAGATTTCTTTCCTTAAATATAACCTAAAATGCTATGTATGGCATATATATTTCTTTGTTGTTTTTAATGGTTTCCAATAAACTGTGATTTTATCTTACTTTATAGTGGCTTTAATGTTACTCAGAGTGTTGATAATTCAATGGCAATTTGCGTCTGATGAAGGCCCAGGTAAAGGACCGAAATGTTGCCTTACAAATAAAATCTGAGGAGAAAAAAATCATCTTCATTTTGGAGTGCCAAGGACTATTTTTTTCTATCCTAAAAATAGACCATCTATAGAACAGTAGTGGACAACCCCTTTAAAAGCTATGACTAAAAAAGGCCGTTTTAACAGATTAAAACAATTTGGTTGTACACCCCTAAGGGCAGGGCCCACTAATGCAGGGTCCACTTATGCTGATGATGAAATATCACAAAAGTTTGCAATGAGACTTATCAGAAAACTTATGCGCGGCCCCCATTAAGCTCCAAGTGCTCCAAGATTGCCATCTGACAGTAATACACCAGAGATTACACAAGGAAGACCATTTTTTCGGGGCACAATTTAACAGTTCCTTGCAGACATTTCTGTTCTGCGACAAGAGCTTACCAAATGCATTTTCATTAGATTTAGCAGAATATTATCTGAGAGGAAAATATGGTGTGAAAGAACAAGGGCAAGAAAGGATGAGAAAAAAAAAATAAACTTGATAGAAGATTGAGACCGGCACACACAGGATGACGCCAATGTCCCATTTCTTTGACTCCAGGGAGCTTGCTTACAGAATCGCTGTGGTCGCTCAAAGACCTGCTAATTAGAGCCGCAATGATTAGAGCGGGGCTGCAAACGTGGGGGCAGCGCGAGAGAAAAGGGTCCTAGAAAATCAGGCTTATGCCGGAAGACGGGCAGCAGTAACGGAGATTTCGGGTGTAAATTGTGCTTATGATGGCATGTTGTCACTCACGGATGACGAACGCGGAGCAGGATTCCAGGATTTGTGCAGGAAATCAAAGCAGATCCACTGACTCAAGTCATACTAACATGGATATTAAATGTGCATGTCTTCTGCTTGATAAGCAATTAGCAGAAGACTTCTTGGGAGACTGCAGTAAATTCCACTACCCCGCTCCATCACACAAACTCACAGGGGGCACGGTATGGGCGACCGGCGAGCAAAGTCCTCACACTGGAGAGCCGGTATTCACCAGTTAGTCAGTTACCATACCTTCCCTGACTATGATAATGCTGTGCGGAGGTCAAAAATGCTATTATATAAGAGTAGGAAAACCACCGGTGACCACTTCTATGTGAAGACCCTGGATCCAAAAAAACTGGTACCTCACTTTTTTTTTTTTTTTTAATAATTTTGTGCAGCAGGGAAGATATGAAACTTTTGACAATCACTTTATTAGTGGATTTGTCTTCACCCCTGTAAAAAAAATAATGCATGCAAGTGGCTTGGAAATCCAGGATTTTCTACGGTCCGTTTCCCTGCATTGATATTAGAACATACTCATTTGGAGTACAGATGATGGCAGTGATCAGTCAGCACCTGTCTCCTCCTCTGAGTGTTGTGATTATCAGAACAATCTCCTACCTCCAGCTTATCTCCAAAGTTAGTGAGACTTGACCCATCACTGCCATCATCTGTACTCCAAACTCTGGGGATAAGGCTGAAGCAGGGGAATGCTGTGATAAGCACAACATTCAAAAGATTAGAAAGGTGCCGTCCCTATCACTGCAATCATCTGTACTCCAAATGAGTACATTCTGATATCAGTGCAGCTAAGGGTATGCAATAGACTGGGGAAAAAGCGGGGTTTGGAAGCCACTGATATGAATTTTTTACAATGAATAATGACAAATCCCTAATAAAGTGATTTGCAAAGTTTCATAACTTTTCATGCTGGACAAATTTATAAAAATAAACTCACGGTGTAAATTTTTGCATTACAAGTTTAAAAAAATGTGGGAAACAGGATGTAAAAATAACATAACTATGGAAAACAGCACTTGTCACTGGTGGTTTCGAGCATACAGTATGGTCAATAATGAGGATTATAAAGTCAAATGGTGGGGAAACGACCCAAAGTCCTCTTAATATCATTGGTGTAAAGGGCATAGTCACCTTCACAGCTTATGTATTTTTATTTCTCCAACGCATAAAAAAAAAAAAAAAAAGAAAACGCAATTTTGCAAATAGGCTGTTAAAAATATCCTACCAGTATTCATTATTCAGTGTATTCATTGGAAAGCCTTTTAAATGCTCCTAGACTGTGCGGTTTTTCTGGTGTTAGGTTTCCGGCCAATGATGGCTTGCGCTGGGATAAAATAAGAAAATTGGATATTACTTACCCTTCCCAAGTCCAGTACTGCCTCCCCGCTGCTGCTCTAGTTTACTGGCTGCTGGTGTAACGGCACAACTACAGAAGACATCACCCATGCAGCCAATCACTGAGCTCAGTAACCCGTGCGGTCTGCATCAGCAGAAAGAGACTAGAACAGTGTCATAGAGTCCTTAGCCCCTCTGTGCCATCATTCGTTCTGTGCATTTGAACTGAGTCTCACCACAGCAGGCACAATCACATCACTATACTGCACCTGCTGCGTGGAGCCTCAGTCCACTCAATGCACAGACCAAATCATCACTCTGTAGGAACGGGGGTAAGGTAAGTTGTATTTTGTTTTTTAAATTTTGTCAGTCATTGCGTTTTTGAGAGTACTTTTGGCATCATTCTGTGTGGGGACCATCATGCTGTTTGGGGGACTGTGGGGGCAATCATACTGTGTGGGTGACAACTTTGGGGACATCATATCATGTTGTGGGGAATATGAGGGGGGATGGTTGTGGGAGCATCAGACCATGGTGGTGAAATGTGGGGAGCTTTGGAGGCCATCATACTGTTTGTGATGGAATGTACTGTGAGGGCATTACACGGTGTGTGGGGGAAATGTACTGTGGGATCATACTGTGTGTGATGGAATGTACTGTGAGGGCATTACACGGTGTGTGGGGGAAATGTACTGTGGGATCATACTGTGTGTGATGGAATGTACTGTGAGGGCATTACACGGTGTGTGGGGGAAATGTACTGTGGGATCATACTGTGTGTGATGGAATGTACTGTGAGGGCATTACAAGGTGTGTGGTGGAATGTACTGTGGGATCATACTGTGTGTGAGGGAATGTACTGTGGGATCATACTGTGTGTGGTGGAATGTACTGTGGGATCATACTGTGTGTGAGGGAATGTACTGTGGGATCATACTGTGTGTGAGGGAATGTACTGTGGGATCATACTGTGTGTGAGGGAATGTACTGTGGGATCATACTGTGTGTGATGGAATGTACTGTGGGATCATACTGTGTGTGATGGAATGTACTGTGGGATCATACTGTGTGTGAGGGAATGTACTGTGGGATCATACTGTGTGTGATGGAATGTACTGTGAGGGCATTACATGGTGTGTGATGGAATGTACTGTGGGATCATACTGTGTGTGATGGAATGTACTGTGGGATCATACTGTGTGTGAGGGAATGTACTGTGGGATCATACTGTGTGTGAGGGAATGTACTGTGGGATCATACTGTGTGTGATGGAATGTACTGTGGGATCATACTGTGTGTGATGGAATGTACTGTGGGATCATACTGTGTGTGAGGGAATGTACTGTGGGATCATACTGTGTGTGATGGAATGTACTGTGAGGGCATTACATGGTGTGTGATGGAATGTACTGTGGGATCATACTGTGTGTGATGGAATGTACTGTGGGATCATACTGTGTGTGAGGGAATGTACTGTGGGATCATACTGTGTGTGAGGGAATGTACTGTGGGATCATACTGTGTGTGAGGGAATGTACTGTGGGATCATACTGTGTGTGATGGAATGTACTGTGAGGGCATCACACGGTGTGTGGTGGAATGTACTGTGGGATCATACTGTGTGTGGTGGAATGTACTGTGAGGGCATCACATGGTGTGTGGTGGAATGTACTGTGGGATCATACTGTGTGTGAGGGAATGTACTGTGGGATCATACTGTGTGTGAGGGAATGTACTGTGGGATCATACTGTGTGTGATGGAATGTACTGTGGGATCATACTGTGTGTGATGGAATGTACTGTGGGATCATACTGTGTGTGATGGAATGTACTGTGGGATCATACTGTGTGTGATGGAATGTACTGTGGGATCATACTGTGTGTGATGGAATGTACTGTGGGATCATACTGTGTGTGATGGAATGTACTGTGGGATCATACTGTGTGTGAGGGAATGTACTGTGGGATCATACTGTGTGTGATGGAATGTACTGTGAGGGCATTACATGGTGTGTGATGGAATGTACTGTGAGGGCATTACATGGTGTGTGATGGAATGTACTGTGGGATCATACTGTGTGTGATGGAATGTACTGTGGGATCATACTGTGTGTGAGGGAATGTACTGTGGGATCATACTGTGTGTGAGGGAATGTACTGTGGGATCATACTGTGTGTGAGGGAATGTACTGTGGGATCATACTGTGTGTGATGGAATGTACTGTGAGGGCATCACACGGTGTGTGGTGGAATGTACTGTGGGATCATACTGTGTGTGAGGGAATGTACTGTGGGATCATACTGTGTGTGATGGAATGTACTGTGGGATCATACTGTGTGTGATGGAATGTACTGTGGGATCATACTGTGTGTGATGGAATGTACTGTGGGATCATACTGTGTGTGATGGAATGTACTGTGGGATCATACTGTGTGTGATGGAATGTACTGTGGGATCATACTGTGTGTGAGGGAATGTACTGTGGGATCATACTGTGTGTGGTGGAATGTACTGTGGGATCATACTGTGTGTGATGGAATGTACTGTGAGGGCATTACACGGTGTGTGATGGAATGTACTGTGGGATCATACTGTGTGTGATGGAATGTACTGTGAGGGCATCACATGGTGTGTGGTGGAATGTACTGTGGGATCATACTGTGTGTGGGGACATCATACTGTGGGGTGGGTCACTGTGTAATCATTATACTATGGGGGGGCAGTGTGAGGGGTGCAATGTGGTGACATACTGTGTGAGGGCATGTTGGGGGACATCATGCTGTATGGGAGCTATGAAAGTTGTATAATAGTGGATGAAAACACTTTGTGACACAATACACGCCCTTCTCCTTGTGATTAAAAGTTGTGAGGTATGCTGTCTAAATCTGGGGTGCGTCTTACTTCTAGTGAGGCAAGTCCTAAGCCCTAAAAATACGGTAATCGTTTCACAATACATTACATAGTTGAGGCCCTGGATATTCCCAAATTTGAAAAGATTTAAATTTTCTTGTATTTCAATTTATGGAGCTCTATGCTCTTCTGCATCACTATACTACACCTGAGAAAAAAAATTATACTACTCATTACAGGCCAGTTCATCGAAGAAAACCCGGATTATAATGGCTTAGCCATTGATATTGTATGAATAGAAGGATTGCATCAGTTTCAGATTTCCTCTTTTGTTCTCTTCGGTGTTCGTCTGTTATCTATAATACATTTGTTCCTGAATTAAGTCCATTCCTATTCTTATATTGAGTGGGCACTGATTTTTTCATGCAAAGCGCCGCTCCAGATCACGCGGATTGGCGGGGTTTTTCCAGAAAGCAGACTCTTACCGGTTAGAAGCAGTCCTAGTTATATTTTATATAAATAAATTATTGGAAAGGTGGGATAATCATATTTCATAAGAGCAAGAAAAGAGAAATTTAATAAAAAAAAAATGCTAGCAGAAAATCTAGCATGACTTTTTAGGCTCTTACAGTAAAGAATCCTTTCTATACGGGGTTTACTGAAGGTGACTGCTTAGAAGAAACTGATTTTTTTACAACTACTGTAGATCAGTCAGCTGGCTACTGGAAGAAAAGATAATCTCTATAAGCTATAACCTAATCGGATTCTGTCATTCATCAGCATATTAGTGATTACTAGGACACCGGTTCAGAGCTCCGGTATAGAGCACTTTGCTCCAGCCAAGGAGTGAGAATTGTACGGCTGCTCGTCTGTTAACCAGTTTACTCTTCTTCTGCAAATTGCACTTTCCAGACCAACAGACTCATTTATAAATGAAGTGTCTGAGAAGCCCGGCAGTAAATGCCTCGGAATAATCTACACACTCGGCTATCAACTGTCCAATTTATTTTTTTGATAAGATCATGGCTTCCATAAAGCTATGCTGATAGCTGCTGAACATATCATTTCCTAGAAGAAAGTCTACAACGCAGCTCTTTTACAATCCAGCAAGAACCTCTCCAGCCATAAGTGTTCTGTTTACATTGGGTTTACTGGGCTGCGGGAGGTGTATGCACTCTCGAAAATGGGCAGCAATTGTGCTGTTGTTGGTGTGGGGCAACTCCAAGGTGATTACTAATATTCTGTTGTTTAATTTGTAATTGGGGGTACATTATGCCTAAGGCTATGTTCACACTAGGTGTTTTTTCAGCGTTTTTTTTTCTGCAGCAAAATCTGATCTCTTGGCAGGAAAGAAGCTGCGGCAAAAAAGCAGGTTTTGGTGTGCTTTTCAGGATCCCAAAGTTCAGCTTTGCTTACACCACAGAAGCATGAACACAGGTCTCCAATGAAAGACATATGTGAAACCATATTAACCAGAGTTACAAATGTACTGTGGGGGAGGTGATTTGTTCAGGAATAGTTTACCTAAGACACCTGCAGTGCATTTAGTTTGTATGACACCATTTACTTTTTATACTATGGTCTGCCATTGAGTTGCTGGGAGATTGTTCAATTTCACACCTTCTTTGGCAGCAGGTATTGTTCAATCTCACACATTGAGTCAGCCAATGTTTACTTTTTCATGCATCACTAATTTAATTAAACTGTCCTAATCCAAACTGCCATTTCAGGTGATCAAAACAAAATGGCAAACTTGGGAAAAATCACAAAAATAAATGAGTTTCACATACTGCTTTTTTTCACTAAAGAAGCAGCAAAGCCTGATAGCTATGTTCACACTAGGCATTTTTTCACCACCCATTACTTTCAATGGGTGAAAAACGCTGAAAGAAGTGACATGCTCTACTGCGCAAAAAAACATGCAAAGCACAAAATACTGATGACATAAAAAACAATGTGTGTGCATGAGATTTCTGAAATCTCAGACTTTGCTGGTACTGTAAAACACAGCTGAAAATTTTCATAAAAAAAAAACGCTGAAAAAATGGCTAGTGTAAACATACCCTTACACATCTGCAGATCACTTTTTTGTAAGGAGAAAATTCCTGTCCTCTATGAACATGAAATATGCTCATTAAGAAAAAAATTGTGTCTCATGCTAATGTTGTATGATGATCTGCAGCAGCTTGAACATGGAACGGTTTACAGAGGGCCTGTCGCCGGGTCAAAATTGGCCAGTTTTTGCTTTTATTTTATGCCCGCTGCCAGGGCCGTATTTGGAGTTTCTGCTGCCCTAGGCACTGTCAGTGGTCGCCCCCCCACCGGTCACGTCCAACCTCACCCCCCGTCACACCCCCCCCCACCCACGTCGTGCCCCCCTCGCATCCAATATCTCCCCCCCCCCGTCGCGGCCGTTTCCCCAAGTTTCATGTAGCTTCTCCCCCCCCATTCCATGTAGCACATATAAAAGGTTTGTAGGGGTAAATTCCTGCAGACAAACTGCCTTGAAATAAGACCACAGGGCTGCAGCAGGCAATGCAGCATTGCATATGGCCCATATGCAATGCTGCAGTGCCTGATGCAGCCCATGTCTGGGATTCAGACCCCACTGTGTCCCTCCCTGCTGCTGCCTGCCATCATGTCTGACCAGTGACAACAGTTACAGACTAGTCAGACTCCTTAGAGTCTGAGACTAGTCAGAGACTCAGGCAGTCTGGGCTCTGTCAGGCTGGCACTGCTGCCCGCTGGCTTTACTGTCTGTGCACAGCAAAGAAAGTACCGGCGACAGCTGCTGACTGCGCCTAAACTATGATCCCGCCGCCCGCCTCGCCGCCTGCCATCATCAATTATGCTGCAGAGCAGACTGTCTGCAGAAGCAGCAGCTCCTCAGCCAGCATCATGCACCGACACCACGGCCCGGGTGGCAGTGTCGGTGCAATGGCACATCACTACAGGACACAATTACCGGCGCTGCCTGCTGAGATGAGCTGCCGCCAGCGATGTGCTGCCCGGGCCTCTGCAGGAACGTCAAGTGCCCGGCAGGGGCGTACATAGAAATCATGGGGCCCCATAGCAGAAGTTCCAATTGGGCCCCCCCCCCCCTCCGAAAAAAGAAAAATTAAATAATTGTCGGGGTCACAGAAGAGCAAATCTCACAACTTTCCAGGCTTAACATAGTAATTTTCCTCCTGTTGAAGTCCTAGATTCCTCTTTCATTGCCCCCATAAAAAGTATGATGCCAACAAAAGTGCCCCCATAGTGAATTCCTCCACATGCACAGTATAATGACCCTACTGTACCCCACCTCAACTCACAAGGCAAAGTATGGTGACCCCAACACAGTATGATCCCCCCCGACTGTGACTCCCACACAGCCCTCCATGCACATTAAAGGGCCTACGTACATTGTAATGGCCCGCACTAGCCCTTCAAACAGTAAGATGGCCCCCACACAAAGCTTCATACTGTATAATTCCTTTCACACAGTACTGTATAATGGTCCCACATAACCCTCCAAATATTATAATGGCCCCACATAGCGTTCCATGTAGTATAATGCGCCCCCATAATCCTCCATATAGTATAATGCGCCCACCATAATCCTCCATATAGTATAATGCACCCCCATAATCCTCCATATAGTATAATGCGCCCACCATAATCCTCCATATAGTATAATGCGCCCACAATAATCCTCCATGCAATAAAATACACTCCCCATGGTCCTCCATGCAATGAAATGCACCCCATGGTCCTCCATATAGTATATTGCACTCCTCATAGTCCTCCACACAATATATTGCAGCCCCCATGGTCTTCCATACAGTATAATGAGGCCCCATAGGGCATAGTGCGGCCACAGTCCTCCAGTAATATGGGCACCACATTTAAATAAATACACACTCACCGCTCCTCGTTCCCCCGCTGCTTCAGTCTCTCAGCTCCACTGTCTGACCCGCGGTGAAGTGACGTCATCGCGCCGCTGCGTCAAACGCAGAGGGGGAATGATGGGAGAGGCAGGGCCGGTTTTAGATAAAGTGTGGCCCTAGGCAAAAGTTTAAAGTGGGGGCCACAAATGCTCACATATTGCACCATCACACTCAAAGATTTTGGCTGTATTTACATGCTCTGAGCACAGGCCATTAAACGAGCGTGATTGACAACACTGAAGTCGTTCTACAGTTTTTCCCCGGCAGAGGAAGAATGATGGAGACAGAATGATCAATCTGCCCCCATACAGTATCATATTATCAGCAGCAGATCTGCAGGTTACACCCCGATGTGCTGCTGAGAACAATGATGTTTGTTCTTCCATAAACAATCCAATCACCTGATGAATGAGCAGCATTTTGCTCGTTCGTTGGATGATTGCCGATATGTTTACACCTATGAGCTCTCATCTGTGCAGTCAGGATTTAGAAGTGTGGAAGCTACACACACACTGTCACATAATGCCACTGTGTCTATATCTGGCCATCTACATATACAAGTTAGAATAATGCAATAAAATATATAAACATACATATTTAAACACGTATGTACACGGCACACACACGTACAAGGCACACACACGTACAAGGCACACACACGTACAAGGCACACACACACGGCATACACGTACAAGGCACATACACGTATAATGCACACACACGGCACACACACACACGGCATACACGTACAAGGTACACATGCACACACGTACAAGGTACACATGCACAATGCACACACACGGCACACACGTACAAGGTACACATGCACAATGCACACACACGGCACACATGTACAATGCACACACACGGCACACATGTACAATGCACACACACGGCATACACACACGCGCTGAACAACTAATGCTCAGAAGATACACACATTAGACATAGCACATGTATGCAGGACAACACATGTTCATATAAACACATACATATATCTCACAGACAGCACACACCTCACATACACACACTGCTTTACACGGCAGGAGCAGCACAGCACACAGGTGGACACAGACTTATCTGGCAGCTCAGGTTGGTAGATGCCGGTCTCTGGCTCCCCCTCCCCCCCTGTGCAGGACAGGAGCACACTCCTCTTTCAATGCAAGGCCCTCATCAAAGGTCCTGAAGCTCTCCAGACTGCAAGACCTGAGGTGACATCACGGTCACATGACAAGTCGCATGATCGTGATGTCACTACAGGTCCTGAACCAGTCTCTACATCAGAAGCTTCACTGACAATGCTATTATCAGTGAAGCTCCTGCTGTAGACTCTGCAGCTCCTTCAGAGTTACCTTTGGTCTCTGTGCTGCCTCTCTGATTAAAGCCCTTCTTGCCCGGGATGAGAGTTTTGGTTGGTTTGTTGTGGTACCATATTCTTTCCATTTGATGAGAAGATAATGGCTTTGATGGTGCTCTGAGAGATCATCAGAGATTGGGATATTTTATTATTTTTTTTGACTAATCAACAACTTTGTCTCTGACTTGTTTGGAGATCTCCTTGGTGTTCATGGTGTAATTTGGTTAGAAGGGGTTCTGGTTTAAAAAGAACCTGTCACCAGGTTTGACCAATATGAGATACAGCCACCACCTTTCAGGCCTGATATATACAGCATTATAGAATGCTGTATAAGCCCCTGATCCGACCCGCAAGAGAAGAAAAAGAGCTTTCTTTTTGGGGGGTGGTCAGGTCTGAGAGTAGTCTCTCGTCTTGGTCTGGCACCTCCCTTCTTTTTGCGATGCCATCCTCCTTCCGGTATCATGTGGATGACAGGTCCCTACGTCATCCACACAAGATTACCAGCATTGTGCAGGCGCCAGGGCTCTTTACCTTTCCCGGTGCCTGCGCACTGCAGAACTTTGCTCTGCCCTAGTTAGGACAGAGAAGGACTCCTGCGCAGGACCACATTGCTGGGGATCATGTGTAGATGATGTAGGGACACCTCATCCACACGAAGCAAGAAGGAGGACGGCATCTAAAGAAGGGAGGCACTGGACCAGGACGAGCAATACCCCTCGGACCAGACCGCCCACCAGGTTAGTATAATAAAAGCTCTTTTTCTTCTCTTGCAGGTCGGATCGTGGACTTATATACAGCATTATAGAATACTGTATATCAGGGCTGAAAGGTGGTGGCTGTATCTCATATCGGCCAAACCTGGTGACAGGTTCAGTTTAATGGTGTTGCAGTGTGGCACCCCAGGGGTCTGGTTTCCACAGTAACAGCAATGTTATGTCTGAGAGCAGGTGGGAGGTCTCTTGGTCAGGGATCCTGTGCATGCCACACCTCCTGCCCAGTCCTGGGAGGGGAAGAACTTCCCCTATATAAACCTAGGGCTGAGGCAGGGTTAGAGAGTAGAGAAGAAGTAGAGACAGAGAAGAGAAGCAGATCTAGGAAAAGAACATCAGGAGCTCTGTGGGAGCAGTGCTATAAGGAGTCAGGGGCTGGCAGCTGCAGAGCTCGCCCTGACTGAGAAGCTATCACCGGACCCGGAGTCCGAGGCTGTGGGGACTAATCTTTACCCAGTAGCAGAAACCGCCCGGCAGGGGATTTCAGGTCCTCTGGCCAAGAAACCCGAAGGCACGGTCACACGAGTGGGACCAGCACCGCCGTCGTGGAGCGGACGCCACTAGAAGGCCCCGAGTCACCGGCCATACGGGTGAGCACCACACGGTACACTCAGGGACGTGGGCTACTTATACCCGCCTCTAGCAAGGTAGCCAGAAGAGTACAGTCAGTTTGGGAGGCCTACAACTCCGCCTGGCCAGGGGAGATCCCATCTGCTCAAGGACTGACCAGGCCCCGATCGCTAGCCAGTACTCCGGGAGGGTCTATCTTTATCACCAGTAAAGACCCTGAATTACACCGCATCGTCTCTGAGTGATTCCTGCTACCCCCATCATCCACGTCGGCTGCCCTGAGGCCATACCCCTCCCGTTGGGGGTGATACTATCACGCTGCACAATCCTACCACCGGCCTCAGCGGTCTGCCCTGCAGCGGCAGCTCCTTCGCTGCATTCAACGGGTGGCGTAGTCGTCCAACATCTACCGCTAATACATCGCCGCTCAGTTTGACTCCCTGGGCACGGACCGGGTCACCGCCACGAGACTACAACCCTCAACAGATCCGGCTCCGGGTAAGCTCCCGTGCGCGCGATGCCGCGCGACGAAGGCCCAGGGGTGCGTCAGCAGCCTCTGTGGCCTTTCAGAAAAGGTGTGCATATGGTGACAGACCATGTGTCACTTAGATTGCACTCAGGTGGGCATCCTGTCACTAAACATGCGACTCATGGAGGTAATTGCTTCACCAGAAATTTTTAGGGCTTCATAGTAAAAGGGGTGAATACATATGCACTTGCCAATTTTTAGCTATTTGATCCTGTACATTTTATTTATGCCTATATTTTTCTCACTGCACTTCACCAACTTAGACTATTTATCGCTGATGCATCACACACAAATCGGATTACAAAAAATATTTAAACACAAGTAGTAATGTAACAAAATAGGTGAAAAGCCAAGGGGGTGAATACTTTCGCAAACCACTTTATTTTGATGGAAAATGTACATTCATGCGGCTTCACCCATCAGGTATTTTTTTTTTTCCCCTCACACATGAAAAAGGAATCGTTTTTGTATTTTTCAGTCTCCTGGATCCATGAATTTTGGTTCTTTTGACAATTTTTGCAATTCTTGTTGCATCCATTTTTCTGCCATGGAAAATAAAAAAAAACGTAGAAGTCTTAGCTTCTCCTTCCCATTAAAGAGTAAATTTTGGACAGGTGACATCCATGTCCTTTTGACTTATATTGGCAATTTTTATCCACAAAACGGATCAAAAGAAGGATACGTCTCCATTTTTTTTTTACGGACCGACAATTTGCCTTTTCAGATGTCCTATTCTTCTGCAGACAGATTGTAATAGGTACTCGATCTATCAGAATAAAATATCGGATAGCACATGTAACCCCCCCAAAAAAGTGAAGAATTAAAAATCCATTATATGAGATTATCTCATCCTTCAGTGGAACAATAAGGGCACGTTCTTACATTAGCAAAGAGTATATTCTAGGGCAGCGGTCAGCAACCTTCGGTACTCCAGCCGCTGGGGGTTGTAGCTTCACAACAGCCAAGATGACCTGACTTAACTCTGTAAAACGGGGAAAAAAAAAAAGAATTTTCCAAAAAGAGTCTCGGCTAGCTTAAGGATTCCAGATACTTGATCTCTGCATTTTTTTTTGCAACATCATCCAACCTAATACTTTAGTACCCTGTAAAGGAATAAAAGAAGGGTCCTCGAGAAAAAGCATCCCACAGGGTGAGAATACACAAAGAGGAGCTGTCACGCCACGAACATCTTCATTCCTATTAAAGTGTTAAAGGCAATCACAGCTTAAGATGCTGTGCAGGCTCAGCAGTGGAGCTGGGATAAAAGCTACTTTCTTTCCCCTCCTCCTTCGCATTTTCTCCTCCCTTCCTCGCTGTGCCCTCCACACCCCCAGGCTGTTCGCTCTTTCAGTTCCCTCTCGCATCTCAGCTCCTCTCTATTTTACATCCATTCTGCATTGTTTTTCTTCTTCCCACCTGGATTGGAAAGGGTGAAAAAGATGCCACCCACCGGAGCAGCGAAATGACAAGGAGGAAAAATTTGGCTGATCCAAGGAGTGATCCGAGGAGAAAATGGGGCTACAATCTTTTCATTGTCTTATTTCTTTAATTTGAAGGTTTGTTTTTTTTAATGTATATATAAAAGCAAGAAATCCTAAAAGGAGAAGAAGGATCTGACACGATGGGTCCGACATCCTTAGAAGCTTCTCTCTTGCGCGACTTCAATCTCGACCTTTCGTATTTTTCACTTTCCCGTCTGGATTTTAACCCGTACGACGAGAGCTGCAGCATTTCTGGATTTCTATGTTAGGTCTCACGAATGTCTTTGCTTGATCCTTTGGTAATAAACCATACATGTACCTGATCGAAATCAATGAAGATATGCCCAACCGGCTTTGCCAACCTATAGATTCCGATCCCTTTTTATTTTTTTGCCTTCTAATTCCGAAAGGTATGAAATGAGAGCATCTGTTTTCCTGCCTCCTCGTCTCTGGACCCTGGGACTCAGTAAGCAGATGGATTTTCTTCCCCAGGATTTACCTTGGAAACATGCTAGTCCTACTTTTAGATCATATCCCGCTTGCTCTGTGACTCGTTGACCATAAACCTCACCACCTATATGAGGAATCTATACTGCAAGCCAAGAAGAATCTCTGATGGGTTAACACATCTCCGGAGAAGGAATTAAGCCACTGGAAAAATATAGATGCCTACAGAATAAACATTTCGTTGTGTGGATCTTCTAAGGGCTCATTGACTGGGGTCACATCGAGGCCCAAACGGTTTGGGAAATAATGGGGCTGTGCCATAGGATTGGTCCTGCACATAAGGTCCCATCTCTCCTGTGGGATCTGTCAGAAGGACCGAGAGAGAGAGGACTGCAGTGAAGAAACCAGGACGCAGGGTGAAAAAAAGAAGGGTTTCCAGTATTAAAAAAAATCCCCCCTAAACCCTTCAGCCCCTGGAAATGCCCTACCCAACACAGATGCCAAGCACACAAGGCCAGAAGGGCAAACGAAGAGTCACAACGGAGGGAGACCAGTGAGGAAAGGAGGAACACGCAGGTATTAGAGAAGGAAGTGTGCAATTAATGAATGTATGTAATGTGTATGTGAAGGCGAAACCTCCATCCCTGGTGTCACCGCCTGGGTACATGGGCATATAATCGAGGAGATAATGGATGTGTGTGCACGGCTTCGGCTATTAGAATATATGCCTATGAGTGGCAGACACTAGACTGTTGACATAGAAACTGATAAGAAATAACAAGAATTGGATAAATGATGGAGAACAGTAATAGATATAGAAATGATGGGGAAAAAAAATACTGCAGACCACCTACAGCAGAACCAGGGGTGAGGGAAGGGGGTCTCTAAAGTTTGAGAACTATATAAAGGTGATAAATATTACTAGTGATATTAGGGAGCAGAAGCCGATGGGAACTCTCACGATCTGCGGAGAACGCCCTGACATATGTGACTCATAACAACTCAACCAATAAATCATTATATTAACCCAGCCCCCAGATATACATCTGCCCGCACCCCACCACCGGTCAGCTCTAATCACCATCACAGTCATCTTTACTTGTGGGAATAAGGAGAAAAAAAGGAAAGAAATGTGCTGAAGAGCGGCTCGTCCAGACATAGAACCTACTCTCACCTATAGATAGTGCTCACATCAGTATGCACTGTGACACTCATGTCAGCACTGCAGCAATACAATCCAGGGGAGGGAAAAAAGAAATCAATAGACAAAAAAACAACACGACTGCTGTCCGGGGTCAATGCCAATGAGACGGAGACAATCGGAGAAAATACAGAGTGCAGTATATACGTGTGTGCACAGATATATGTGTGCATGTATATAGTGTATGTGTATATATGTATATAAGCGTGTGTATGCATGTGGATATATGTTTGTGTATAAGATACAGTATATATACATACACACATTATATATATATATACACATACATACATACACACACATATGCATGCATTTATGTATATGTGTGACTATGTATATGAGAGGATGCTTGCATGTATGTACGTACGTGTAGGCACATGAGGGTGTATATTTGAGTGTGTATGAGAAAGCTTGGATGTATGTACAGTGTGTGTACACATGTGAGTGTGTATATGTATGTCTGCATGTGTGTGTACATATATACACACCCATATCAATGTGTTTGTGTATATACGTCCATAGATACATGTATGTGTGCATGTATGTACATATGTTTGTGTATATACATGTATGTGTGTATATATGTTTGTGTATATACACATGTATGTATATGTGTATATATAATGTTTGTGTATATACATGTATGTATATATGTTTGTGTATATACATGTATATGTGTATATATGTTTGTGTATATACACATGTATGTATATGTGTATATATAATGTTTGTGTATATACATGTATGTATGTATATATATGTTTGTGTATATACATGTATGTATGTATATGTTTGTGTATATACATGTATGTACAGTATGTATGTGTATATATAATGTTTGTGTATATACATGTATGTACAGTATGTATGTGTATATATAATGTTTGTGTATATACATGTATGTGTGTATGCATGTATATATATGTTTGTGTATATGTATGTATGTATGTATGCATGCATGCATGTATATATAATGTATGTGTGTATATATATGTGTGCAGGTTTCCTAATCATACCAATTTCTTGTGTTCCCCTTTAACGTGTACAGAGAAAAGATGACAATGTATATTAGCAGTCATACAATTTTAATAGGGAAGGAGTTTCTAATACAATTATATCAGAAGTGACGGTTTTGCACTGCTGGGGGTCTCTGAGTCGGAGGAGAAGTGAGGACATCGTTTTACCTGACTGCCAAGTCCTATAGTGAAGGCTACATCCAGTTTTGGTGGAGCCTGTCAGTAGGAGGTGCTGCATCTCATCAGAATATGGAGAGGGAGATCAGGGTAGGAGGGCTGGCTATGATGACAATAGGCTCAGATTAATATTTCATTATTCCGGCACTGGGAGGTTATTACAGATGCCTACCCTTGTTAGCTTTGGCCTGTAAAGCTACTTTTGAAATTCACCACCTACTTCTGTTACGTCAAGGTTATAACACCAAAACATCCTTTCATTGTCAAATAATTTAAGTCTAGCATGTTCCTTTACCCCTCTCCATTCATTTTCCTCACTTCTCAACTGAGGATCCGGTCTACTCAATTGTCAAGGCTGGTGTCCATCTTTTACCGATGGTGAAGCTTAGCCACCATTTGCTAAGCAACAGGGAAGCTGATAAAGTCTAGTCTGTAAGTATGGAGGAGGAGGGGACTAGAGAATGGATCCTGTACAACAAAGATTTATCACCCATCTATGTTAACAAGGTCCATTCAGGCCTTAAAATGTGTCTATACCCATCAAAGATTCAATGCAACGTGAGGTTGTAGAGGTTTTATCCTGAAGGTATCAGATCACTGACAAGTCAGTGGTTACGTAATTCCTTCATTACAGAGTATCAGATATAGGAAATCAAACCTCAAGGCTCTTCACCCAAAAGTGGATGCTGCAGAAGACGTTTCTGTCCTTGTATCTGGCATGGAGAAGTATTCGCTGTATGGCCATGTCGATAAAAAGTCCCCATGTTCCACAAGCCCCAGGGCAGTCTTCTGTGGCGGTCTACCTTCACTAAAACAATGGATTCAGAGATCTCATAATTACTGCTATTTGTTTGCAAAGGTGATTTTAATAGATCTAAAAAAGGAACCCACAGACCTTCACTATGGGTAGGCCAAACTTACATGTGACGTTTCAGCCACACAGGGCCTTTATCAAGCCATAAAAAAGGAGGTGTAACTTGGTTCCTAGACTTGTACACTAGTTTAGCTATCAAGTTATTCCTCTCGACTAGAGATGAGCAAATTATTTCAAGGGACCTTGGTCCAACCGTCACTTCCCTATTCTGTGGTCACTGGACGGGAGTCTGCACCTCCTACCCCCTGACATCTCTGGTGTACCTTTTGATTAGTAGGCTTGGTACAACATCATGTGTGCGTCACACTGCAACGATGACGTTGCGTCGGGCCTAAAAATGAGGAGAGGATTTGGGGATGCTGACAGGTAGGGGAAGGTTCGCAGGGCTCACATCCAGTGGCCACGGAATACTGATGTGGTGACTTGACCAGGGTCGTTGGGTCACCTATACTGAGAATGCATTTATTGTTAATGGAGAATAAGCAGCTGATGGACATTTCCGGAGGCTGCTTACCTCCCCTAAGAAAAAAAAGTCAACAGTTGAAAGAAATATGTCCAATTCCTTCACCCAACATCTGTTGGAGAAAAGACAGGAGGCCTCGAGCACAACTTCGGATATGCCAACTCATCCTACAAGTCAGTCATACCAATGAGATATTTCAGATCTAGCTCATATTAGTGGAGGATAATCACTGATGATGATCAGATTTTTACAGATGATCTGCAGATAGATTTCTCAATTTTAGGTCCACCAAACATACAAAACAAAAATTATTGGGATGGGTTGATAGATGTAGACTATTCCTTTCTCGGAATTATTTTGGTATCCACTTCATGAGCAAACGCATGAAATTCTTAACCAAAAACGGTTGGATCAGACCCCTTTTTACCAACGAGAGCCCCATTCAGTAGTTAGGCCTCCATTACTGGGTACATCGTAAAGAACCACTGGATGGTGTTAATTGGCGACGAATACACCTCTGATGCATGTAGTCAGAAGGAGAATAGCAGCAGCCTAGAGTGTATATGTGCTGCACCGACGTGAGATGATGAAGGTTAGAGACGGATCCAGGGACAGATTGATATTAACCCCGACACTAAGCTCCCGGCGAAGATCTCACTCCCGCCAGGGAGTTTGTACAGATACTAAGATAAAGGGGTCACACTGCTAACTGTCAACCAGAGACAAGAATAGCAGAGGAAGAAAAAAAAAAGCAGCAGAATAGAGAGTGGAGGAAGAGGAAGAATAAATTAGAGCACTGGAAAGAAGAGAGATGCAACGAAGATGAGAGACAATGGGAAGCATAGTAGCAGCAACTTTATTCCTAGCAGAAAATATGCAAAAATATACATAGGGGTAGATTTCGCCCAATAAATAAGCACCACCCTGAGCATCTGAATTTTTATACATGAAGATAAAAGGTATTGAAAGAATTTTTTTTATAGTTGGCAAAAAAATAAAAAATAATACAACATAAAGGGCCAAAATTAAAAACATAGTTTCCACCGAAAATACAAAAAAAAAAAAAAAAAAAAAAAAAAGGTCCTTGATTCGTCCTTGGAAGAATTTTATACAGTCCTTTAGTTACATAGGTTTAAGGCAGAAACAACTTTATTACAGGTCCTGCAAGGTTATCAGCCACATTTTCTAGACTTCTGAATGGCAGAAAGACATGGAAGAGCTCAGGGACAATCACAATGGAAGTTTAAAAAAAAAACGGAAGAAATATCAGGATCTAATGTGAAAACTTGACAGAAGCCCTAGAGGGGGTAACTGTACCAATAGCAAGAGAACAGGAGGTCTAGTGCCAGATATAAGAAGTAGCATTTCTAGAAGTCGTTATCAACCTTTTTAAAGGAAATCTGTCAGCAGGCTTTTGCCATTTAATCTGGTAGGGGCAGAAACCCTGATGTATCACTTCCTAAACTGCATGCTGCAATTTCAATACAATCAGTGTTTTATCAGCAGGAGATAATTACTGCAGGACTAGAGCCCCCATCTCACATAGCGAGATCGCTGCTGTGTCACGGTTTTGGTGACGCAACAGCGACCTCACCAGCGATGTCGCTATGTGTGACACTTTGCAGCGATCAGGCCCCTGCTGTGAGGTCACTGATCGCTGCAGAATGTCCTGGACCTTTTTTTGGTCGTTGCCCTCCCGCTGGTCAGCACACATCGCTGTGTGTGACCAGCGGGAGCAGCGATCAGGCTGGTAACCATGATAAACAGCGGGTTACTAGGGGCGCACACGCACTTAGTAACCCGCTGTTTATCATGGTTACGAGCCTGCTAAAGTGAGCGGTAACCTCCCGCTCACCATAGCAGAGTGGTAACCATGATAAACAGCGGGTTACTAGGTGCGCGTGTGCCCCTAGTAACCCGATGTTTATCATGGTTACCAGCCTGCTCCTGCTTCAGCAGGCTGGTAACCAGGAGCAGGACATCGTGGAAAGATTCTTTCCACGATGTCGCTGTTCCCCTGATCGTTGGTGAGCCTGCCTGTTTGACAGCTCACCAGCGACCACATAGCGATGCAGCAACGGTCCCTGACAGGTCGTATCATTGTCGGGATCGCTGCAGCGTCGCCAAGTGTGACGGGGCCTTAGGTCTCACGTGCAAGCCAGTCGTGTAACCGCACCCCCAACACTGATTGGCAGCTTGCTGACAATGTACACAGGAGGCTGCCAATCAGTGAAGTGGGCGGAGTTATACACAGCTCAGCATTCTGAACACTGCTAGATCTGAAGCAGAGAAAACAGGGATTCTGTCCAAACTACACCAAGCAGCCCAGAAAGAGATACATCGCTGGATTCAGGGTCTCTCCCCCTACATCATGCTGCTCTCAAATTCCATATCAAAATCTGTTGACTGATTCCTTTTAAGAGCCTTGTCACATGACTTGGGAAACAAAGCCATACCAGAATCTCCATTTGCATTCAGCAGTTCAGTTTATTTGCTCCTAATTAATCAAGTAAGAGATTATTTGGCTGGGTGAGAGGCCTTAGACAGGGGGAGGAGGTCTAATAGGTAATACTTCTCCTTAAAAAGCCTGTCAATCAAAGGCGTCACGGCATGGAAATGCATTTTAATAGTAATATAGGTAAATAAATGTACAAAAAAAAATTCTCAATGGGAACATAACTTGGATTCACGTTACGGTTTTACATTTTTCAGTTTTTAGAAATAAAAGCGGAACTGTGATTGGTTGCATCAAAGCCCATTTTTTTGTAGTATAGTTTTTGATAAACGAAGCTGAAAAATTGCCTTAAATCACTCAAAAGCTTACAAAAATGTTGAGAGGATAGGTTCACTGTAAATACGGGTTCCAGCTATTTTGCGGCAGTAGGAATCAAGTTTAAGGTCAAGCATTCCCAACCACATCCTTAACCAAACAAGTTCATGCCTGTAGGGCAGAGCCCAACAACAGAAATCAGCTTGAAGAAGGAGCGAAAGAAAAGACCTGCCTGAAAATAGCTATTGATCTCGCAACAGAAAGATGCAGGATGGAAATTCAATACTATCCAAGTGGGCTCGTGCTGAGGAGAGCCATTATTCCAGCATACTCACGTAGCGACAGCAATAGTAGCAGGCACAGAAGAGAAGGTGGTTAAACATTCAGAATTTCTTTACGTAACGTGCATTGAGAAGTATAGTGACTAAGTGCGATATAATAGATTGTATTGACACTCCCTTTAATGGCAGCCCCAAGAGTGTATTTGATAAAAAAATGGCTTATTTTCTGATGAAGTGGAAATTATGCTAAAGTGCAGTATATTATCTTTAATATAGTCTTCGATTTAACTAAATTAGGCCTTATATAATTGATTACTTTAGAATGGTTCTTCAAGGCATATAGCGTTGTCTATAATTACCATATTAAAGATACTCCCAAGTTTACCAAATGGCTACAGGTTCTCCGTATACTTTCCTCTGATTATTACCTCATTGGTTTGGCCCATAAATGACCTAGTTAACTGCCTTGATTACGTCAAAGGGGTTAAAGAACTTGGGTGGCATTGACCTGTAGGTGGGCAAGTTTTATTTGGACTATGTACAACAAGTGACCTAGAATTTTAAACATTTTTGTTTTGCAGACGTTAACACTTCTTCTACCATGGAAAAGTTGGTCTGGGGTGTTCTACTGGTAGGAAGCCTTGTGACCATGGTCCATTCTTGTCCCTTTCATTGTACCTGCCAAAACCTTTCAGAATCTCTTAGCACACTCTGCGCTAATAAGGGGCTACTCTACGTGCCGCCCAACATAGACCGGAGGACTGTGGAACTACGGCTGGCGGATAACTTTATTAGGGTGGTGGAGCAAGAAGATTTCCTTAACATGACCGGGTTGGTGGACCTCACCTTGTCAAGAAACACAATTGATAATATTCATCCTTATGCCTTTGGTGATCTAGAGAGCTTGAGGTCTTTACATTTAGATGGAAACCGTCTTACTGCCATTCACGAGGAAGCTTTAAGAGGAATGCTCAATCTCCAACATCTCATTATCAACAATAACCAGCTTGTGAGAATCCCGGTGGCTACTTTTGACGATTTCCTCTTAACTTTGGAGGACCTGGATTTGTCTTATAATAATCTGATTAGCGTTCCATGGGAGGCAATGCAAAGTATGGTTAGTTTACATACACTCAATCTTGACCACAATCTTATAGACTTTGTAATGGAAGGCACGTTCTCAGAACTATACAAACTTTCCAGACTGGATATGACATCTAACCGGCTGTATACACTACCTCCAGATCCACTTTTTGTCCGTTCCCAAACTGGAGTGGTTAGCCCTACCCCTTATACTTCAACAATTGTGCTAAATTTTGGAGGCAATCCATTTCATTGCAACTGTGAACTGTTATGGTTACGCCGATTAGTACGAGAGGACGATATGGAAACATGCGCGTCTCCTCCGCAGCTCGCTGGACGTTATTTTTGGTCAATACCGGAAGAGGAGTTCACATGTGAGCCCCCACTAATTACTCGTCACACGCATCAGCTTTGGGTGTTAGAAGGCCAAAGGGCAACATTGAAGTGCCGGGCAATTGGGGACCCAGAGCCTGTTATCCATTGGGTGTCACCAGATGATAAAATAATGGCAAACTCATCTAGGACAGCTTCCTATCGAAACGGAACCTTAGATATACTAGTTACAACTATCAGGGACGATGGAGCATATACTTGTATAGCAATCAATGCTGCTGGGGAATCGACAGCCCAAGTCGACCTAAAAATGATCCCCTTGCCACATCGCAACAATGGAACAGTTAGCGTATTGAGACAGGATCCTGGGTCTTCTGATATCACCACTTCATCAAAGACATCTATCAATGCTACAGAAGAAAGGAAGGTACCGGATACTTCTGTTGTGGTCACCGATGTTACTTCATCTTCGGCATTGATAAGATGGTATATGAACAGATCGGCCTACGTAGTGTGGATGTTCCAGGTCCAATACAACTGCACAGCAGATGAGACGCTGGTTTACAGGTAAGAAACTCAAACCTCTCATAATATCTATGTTCTGTGATGCAAGCTATAACCTGTTGTAAAGAATTAGGAATGCAACATCCTGCAAGACAACACCATTAACTCCAGAGCAGAGATCCTAAAACAGATTGTGAACAGTCTCTACCAGGGTATAATGCAGTAAAATTAGAGAGAGTAGGGCTCATCCTGACAACTCCTTTTTATTGCTTTATGAGAAACAATTATGCAAATACAAGTAGCCTTAACTAGAAATCTCCCATTAGTTTATGTATATTGGGTTTATGCATCCTACATGTCTCCATGGTAACAGACTACAAATAAATACTGTGTAGTCTGATCCTGTACTAAACTCCATCTTTTCATCTGACCCCTGATTCTTTCTAAAATGAATCAGTAAGGTCGCGTTCACATCTCATTTCAGCCACACACGTTAATGGCTCCATTGTGGCTTACGTCCTTTTAAGTCAATGGCCCCAGTGGCAGACATCCCCGAATCCCATTTTTCAGGACTTTAGATGGAAACCACTCATGTGACTAAATCGTGTTGTGACCATAGCCCTAGTGTACCAAGAGGACTGGATAGAGGAAAGGCAATATGGGCGCAGGATTCAGACTGCACACAGGTTTTTCTACCTGCAAATTTCCAGATAATGCCTTTTATGTTCCAAAATTTTGATTTAACCCCCTACAATGGAGGGCTTAAAGAGACTGTCACCAGGTTTATGCTGGGCCCAATCTGAGGACAACTTGAAAACCACAATTCCCATCTGTGTATTACTTATTGAATTTCTTGCTGTAAAATAGGGCAGGAACCCTCTCCGGTTATCGGAGTGTACTCCCAAATCTCGGATATTCATTGGCAGCTTTTTCTATGAACAGTACAGGGAAAATGCGGTAGGGCAGGAGAAGCAAGCCACTCATACCAGATCGGGAAGCATAAACCTGGTGAAAAATTTGCTTAAAATCAATTGATGCAGCTAAAAATGTTCTTTTCTTAATTACAACAATAATTAAACAGTATTTTAAGAGTGGGATATAGTTTTATTGCAAGTTGAAGGCAATCTCAGAAGCACGTGTCTGCTGTTGTCATTGGGTTATATTTTTGGTGGTTGTATATACAATACTGGAACAAAAATTCTCATTGTCATTGGAAAGTCCTCCATTGTCCTATATTATTTGTACTCGTAGAAAAGAGGCTTTTAAAGAGGACCAGTCATAGCAAGAAGCCACCGGGGACCTGCCTTGGACTAGTCAACTGATAAGCACAGTCAGCATTTCACAGTACAACCTTCAAGGCTGCAATAACGCAGCCAGACTTAGTCATGACGTCCATGGTTCAGGCAGGATGAACCAGATAACTGGTTCCCATTGAAGGGATTTTCCCACAAGAAGAATTTATGGCATATACATTGGGTAGGCCATAAATGTCTGATAGATGCCGATCCCATCACGGAAACCCTCACCTACAGTACAGACCAAAAGTTTGGACACACCTCATTTAAAGATGTTTCCGTATTTTCATGACTATGAAAATTGTACATTCACACTGAAGGCATCAAAACTATGAATTAACACATGTGGAATTATATACTTTACAAAAACGTGTGAAACAACTGAAAATATGTCTTATATTCTAGGTTCTTCAAAGTAGCCACCTTTTGCTTTGATGACTGCTTTGCACACTCTTGGCATTCTCTTGATGAACTTCAAGAGGTAGTCCACGGAAATGGTTTTCACTTCACAGGTGTGCCCTGTCAGGTTTAATAAGTGGGATTTCTTGCCTTATAAATGGGGTTGGGACCATCAGTTGTGTTGTGCAGAAGTCTGGTGGAAACACAGCTGATAGTCCTATTGAATAGACTGTTAGTGGCTTTTTTCTTGCCATAATACAAATTCTAAGTAAAGAAAAACGAGTGGCCATCGTTACTTTAAGAAATGAAGGTCAGTCAGTGTGAAAAATTGGGAAAACTTTGAAAGTGTCCCCAAGTGCAGTTCAAAAACCATCACGTGCTACAAAGAAACTGGCTCACATGAGGACCGCCCCAGGAAAGGAAGACCAAGAGTCACCTCTGCTTCTGAGGATAAGTTTATCCGAGTCACCAGCCTCAGAAATCGCAGGTTAACAGCAGCTCAGATTAGAGACCAGATCAATGCTACACAGAGTTCTAGCAGCAGACACATTTCTTCAACAACTGTTAAGAGGAGACTTTGTGCAGCAGGCCTTCATGGTAAAATAGCTGCTAGGAAACCATTGCTAAGGACAGGCAAAAAGCAGAAGAGACTTGTTTGGGCTAAAGAACACAAGGAATGGACATTAGACCAGTGGAAATCTGTGCTTTGGTCTGAGGAGTCCAAATTTGAGATCTTTGGTTCCAACCACCGTGTCTTTGTGCGACGCAGAAAAGGTGAACGGGTGGACTCTACATGCCTGGTTCCCACCGTGAAGCATGGAGGAGGAGGTGTGATGGTGTGGGGGTGCTTTGCTGGTGACACTGTTGGCGGATTTATTCAAAATTGAAGGCATACTGAACCAGCATGGCTACCACAGCATCTTGCAGCGGCATACTATTCCATCCGGTTTGCGTTTAGTTGTACCATCATTTATTTTTCAACAGGACAAAGACCGCAAACACACCTCCAGGCTGTGTAAGGGCTATTGGACCAAGAAGGAGAGTGATGGGGTGCTATGCCAGATGACCTGGCCTCCACAGTCACCAGACCTGAACCCAATCGAGATGGTTTGGGGTGAGCTGGACCACAGAGTGAAGGCAAAAGAGCCAACAAGTGCTAAGCATCTCTTGGAACTCCTTCAAGATTGTTGGAAGACCATTTCCGGTGACTACCTCTTGAAGCTCAGCAAGAGAATGCCAAGAGTGTGCAAAGCAGTCATCAAAGCAAAAGGTGGCTACTTTGAAGAATCTAGAATATAAGACATATTTTCAGTTGTTTCACACTTTTTTGTTAACTACATAATTCCGCATGTATTAATTCATAGTTTTGATGCCTTCAGTGTGAATGTGCAATTTTCAGAGTTATGAAAATACAGAAAAATCTTTAAATGAGAAGGTGTGTCCAAACTTTTGGTCTGTACTGTACATCTGGAAAGGGGAGTCTACCAGTCCTCTGTTCCAGCCAGCATCTGACCACCAGTGAGTGTCTCTCTCCATTCATTGCTACGGGAGTTCCACCACCTCTCCCCTTACTGGCGGTTGGGCACTGTCCGGAATAGGGGGGCCCCATTCTGGAGCTAGGTCAGGATCACAGAGGTGGGACTTGTAGCCATCAGGCATCTATGTCATATCTGGTGAAGATGCCATAAATATCTCTGGTGAGACAACCGCTTTAAATTATTACTGCCTATATTTTAGGACATAAAATACTCCATCACCCATGTGAGAAAGTGACTGCCTCCACAATACTAGTTGACGTTTTTAGCAACTAGTTCAACCAGTTGTTATCAAAAATTCCACACTAGTCTTTTAAATCGTGTATAGAAACATTTGATCCCTACCATGAAAGTGAAATAATCACTAAAACAGTCTCTACAAGGATATTAGGATATTACACCACCGCCAATACCACAAGATCGGGAAAATAAAAATAGTTACTGATAAATGTATAAGGATGGAGCCAGTTCGAACCCCCAGTACTTTCCTAAACCACAAGGTTGATCATGATCTTTAAGCTTAGAATGACCAGGAAGAGAAGAGTCTGGCACATTGGATTGCCAATGGCTGATCCTTTTGCTCTCTGGGGGGTAAGCTGCCACAGAGTCGTCAGGTAGAGGATCTCCAATAGAGAATACAGGAGCACACCTGTGTATGGAGGAGATGGTGCTCGACTATTGATCGTTTGGTTGACACCTACCCAACGTATATGGGTGGCTTAAGGTCCGTTGACATTAGCAGACTTGTGGCACTAAACAAGCGACGTTTAACTACAGTTGAAACCAGAAGTTTCCATACACTATATAAAAAGACACATATGTATGTTTTTCTCAATATCTGACATGAAATCAGAATAAACCTTTCCTGTTTTAGGTCAGTTAGGATTACCATAATTTTTAATATTTGCCAAATGCCAGAATAATGAGAGGGAGAGAGAATGTTTTAAGGAATTTTTATTACTCACTGCAAAGTCAAAAGTTTCCATACATTTCATTAGTATTTGGTACCATTGCCCTTAAACTGAACAACTTGGGTACAACGTTTGGGATATCCTTCCACAAGCTTCTCCCATTAGTGGGTCAGAATTTGGGCCCATTCCTCCTGACAAAACTGGTGTAACTGATCCAGGTTTGTAGGTCGTCTTGCTCACACCTGCCTTTCAGCTTTGCCCATAAATTTTCAATAGTATTGAGATCAGGGCTTTGTAATGGCCACTCCAAAACATTGACTTTGTTATCCCTAAGCCACTTTGTTACCATTTTGGCAGTATGCTTCGGATCATTGTCCATTTGGAAGACCCATTTCCACCCAAGCTTTAACTTCCTGGCTGAGGTCTTGAGATGTTGCTTCAGTATTGCCACATAATCTTCTTTTCTCATGATGCCATCTATTTTGTGAAGTGCACCAGTCCCTCCTGCAGTAAAACAACCCCACAACATGATGCTACCACCCCTGTGTTTCACAGTTGGGATGGTGTTCTTAGGCTTCCAAGCTTCTCCCTTTTTTTACCAAACGCAACTATGGTCATTATGCCCAAAAAGTTCAGTTTTAGTTTCATCAGACCACAGGACATGTCTCCAAGGTCTTTGTTCCTATGTGCATTTGCAAACATTAATCTGGCTTTTTTATGTTTCTTTTGGGGTAATGGCTTCTTCCTGGCAGAGTGGCCTTTCAGTCCATGATGATACAGTACTCGTTTCACTGTGGTTATTGACACAATCTTACCAGCTTCCACCATCATCTTCACAAGGTCTTTTGCTTTTGTCCTTGGGTTGATATGCACATGCACGGACCAAAGCATGTTCATCTCTGGGACACAGAACCCGTCTCCTTCCTGAGCGGTATGATGGCTGGATATTCCCATCTTATTTGTACTTGCGCATAATTGTTTGTACAGATGAAAGGGGCGTCATCAGGTATCTTGAAATTGTACCCAAGGATGAGCCAGACTTGTTCAAGTCCACAATTCTCTTCCAAATATCTTGGCTGATTTCTTTTGACTTTCCATGATGCTACACAAAGAAGCAGTGTGTTTCAGGTGTGCATTAAAATACATCCACAGGTGTGTCTTTAATTAACTCAGATGTTGCCAAAAAACCTATCAGAAACTTCCAAATACATGACATCATCATATGGGCAGTCGAGAATTGCTTAAAGGTATAGTTATCTTAGTGTATGCAAACTTTTGACTTTGCAGTAAGTAATAAAAATGCCTTAAAACATTCTCTCTCTCTCTCTCTCATTATTCTGGCATTTGACAAATATTAAACATTATGGTAATCCTAACTGACCTAAAACGGGAAAGGTTTATTCTGATTTCATGTCAGATATTGAGAAAAACATGCAGATGTGTCTTTTTATATAGTGTATGTAAACTTCTGGTTTCAACTGTACTTGTTTGATGGTCAGCATGGTTTATAGGCCATTTACAAAGACAGATTGTTCAGTGTGTGTAGACTGATTGACCTCGGCAGCACAAGTGTTGTTTACACAGGACAATGTGCTGCTGAGAGTGATGATCTTTTATGCAAACCAAAAGATCATTTGGCTCATTCGTCCGGTGATCGGCAGCCTGTCTAGACTGCAACGTGAAAAGTGTTCCTAGGAACATTCATTCACTATAATCATGTAGTGTAAAAGGACCTTTAGTCTTCGAGCTCTACGAGATAATGGGGACACATTACGTTAAAGTGGCCCATCACTATGTCTGGAGAAAAGTAAATCAATCATTATTCAGTCAGCACATCATACCTAGATCTAAACTTGATGGTGATGGTGGTTGTAGTAATGAGAGACCACCTGAAGGAACAATTCTGCCATTACTGAAGTGTAGTGAGCTGTTTTTAAGCTGAATCGTAAGAGTTTCTGTAGTCAATGATCTATAGCTCAAAAGTCAGCCAACGTTGGATGGATAAGGAGAAACACTGTTAAAAGGGCTTAAGAATGGACTACTCAAAAGTCCTGAATGACCCCCTGAGAGAGATGGCGAAACGATCACTTTGCGCTCAAAATAATGTTGGCCTAAAATTATTCAACCGAACCAAAAAAAAAAAATAAATAAATAAATTATAGGAAACTTTTCACTTTAATTTTTTTTAAAGATTAAACATATATTTTATTTTCTATAGATTGAGGATTTCCACTGCAAACAATCTGATCAAGGATAGGTCTGATGATACGGATGACTGAGTCATCCCCAACTATGAAATGGGTGAAAATCTATACGACTATACTTCATCCAGCACTGGAGACCGGGCACCGATGTCCTTGTTTACTACCAAATCAGTCATTTAAGGCATAGCCAATCAATATGGCAAATATGCTTGCAGTGGAAAAATCCATTTAAAGATCAGAAACCATTCAATGTGACAAATGTGCAACTGGGGAAAATACAAAGGAATGCACATTTTTCCCGAACACTGAAGCCATGCCCTCTAATGATATCAAATGATGGTACCATCTGCTTTCTACAATACACCAGTCCGGCAGCTATTAAATTGTGAGATTATCACACGCGAGAGCATGGAAGCAAACATCCAGTGTATTAAAGTGACAGCTTTATTCCCATACAGAGATAATATGGGGGACACGCTACATGGAATAATAGCCCCTTAAACCCTCCACTGGAAAGGAAAAGGCGATAATCTGCCCCCGCTGGCCATGGACGCAAGAGGCATCTTTGCCATTTGTAGAATGAGTCTAGATTGCTAATCAAAAAGATTCTTGGGGATAAACTATAAGAAGGCAGGTAAATGGTTATAGCAAGAAGTTATAGGTGTCTTCTGTATGGGGAAGAATGGCTAGAGGAGGACAACTGTCTTTATAGGACTATGGAGAAGTTCGGTAGGTAAGGACTAAACTGAATAGGAGATTTTAAGCAAAAAATACTTTTTGCTATAAAATGTACTTTTTATTAAATTTATATGTATAAAATATTTAGTAAACCCCCAAAAAACATAAGATGACAAAAAAACAGAACATAGGAAACCAAGTAGGATAGGTACAATGGATATCAGAAATATAACATTTCAAGTAGTAGATACAGTAGTAGTCAATATCTCCATTACCCATATACAAAATAATACATGTACCCATTCATATGTATACGGCAAGCTTGCCTTTATTCATTGAGATGTACTATGCACAGTTGCCATAGAACATGTTCCCAAATGAGTGTTTCGCGTGTTTGATCTCGCTTCCTCAGGGGGGTATAGCGAGATCAAACAGACGAAGTAGATTTATATCAGTGCCATCTCACTACTATTGTTGGGTTTTACGCCAGAGTTCAGATTTTGGTTATTGAGTTTCGTATTAGGTACAGAATAGAGGAACTCATGGCAGGGAGGGATCGGATACATGACGGACGCCATCAGCATCAAAAGGACACGACTTAAATGGAGAGGTCAGGTCGTCATTAAAGGGTCCATCTCTTTACCGGGAAAAAACAGAGCAGCATTCAGTGCCATTTATTCTGGTAGAATAGACACTCCATTGCCGATGAAAACCTAGCATAGGATAGGATAGTCCAAAAAATAAACTTTTTGGAACAGATATATTCCTCTATAACGGAGCTAAGTCTCAATTCAACAATGAATTTCCAAACACCTCGGAAAATGTTTGGATCATTGTAATCACCTTCAATCAAATAGTGTGTCTGTTAGTCCAAAAGAAGTTCAAATATGGTCAGAAATAACATAACTTTTACTTAATATTGTTAATCAAAGAGATTGCCACTAGTAAACATACAAACATGAAAATACTAGAGTACCCGTTACTTTGTCCGGTCAGTGGACCTTCTCTTCTAGTAACAGGAACACAATACGTGGCAGTTACAATGTCAAAAGTATCAATAGTGTGGCCATCAAACCAAAAGATCAGGTCTGATCACTTCCACTGACCTATGGTAACAGAGTTCTGGTCCAATAAGCCAACAGTCCTGAGATCGGGTCCGGTCACTTATAGGCCTGCGTGGGCTGCTAATATTCCTTATGGACCTAGTCTCGCTATTCCCTTTGTTGTGAAGTTGTCCCCAAATCTTGTCCTATGAAAAAGTACCTAATTTGCCACTATAAAAATAAGTACCATCTCAACATGGCGTGTTTTTGTTACGGAGGTTAAGGGTTCTTTAAAAATGTGTGAACTATGTTCTTGGCTGTACCTGTATGATGGTTAACGTATAACGCATGCAGAAACTCCTGTTTTGCAGGGCTAGTACTTATTAAAGCATCCATGTCTACATGACCTGTAGCCTACATTTTTTTCAACAATTTTCTTATCTGCAGGCCCTAACTTTCAGTCGTCTCTAAGCTAGTTGGGTGGAGAATAGCTGCTATTAGTGTCTTTCTCTCTATGAAAGAAGTCTCCGCGTTTTTAACAAAAACCCTCCCAATTACGTATGCAATGAAGTATAAGTATATTAAAATAATTACCAATCGTCGCCTGTCCCCTTTCCCGGCGTCGCTGTGGTCCTCTTCTGGCCCATGTAAGCGCTCTTCGGCTTAAACGGCTCACATATGTGGAGCGGTGTTGCATTTCCAGCCAAGTCCTTGAGACCCAAAACGCGTCACCATAGATTTGCATTGAGAAAACGACTACTGGTCCACACTAACCCCCTGTGTGGCCCAGCTGGTCTGCTTTCAGGTCATGTGGGCTAGAAGAGGATTGGATCAGCACTGGAATCTGCAGCCGATTGCTAAGTAGTTTAATACACTTTCATTTCATACATAATTAAAAAAAAATTGCTGAAAAAAATTTGCCGACAATTCTTTGAAGAGTAATCGGCATTTAGAGTTTTCATTTTTAGAAATCAATATCACGTGTGGAATTAAGAAACTTTTTAATATAGCTTATTGGAAAAATTAGCTTTTTTTCCGCTCCTGGACTGATCTTTTATTTTGAATATCCTAAATTCAAAGGAAAAATCAGTCTCATTGCGGAGATAGGAGATGACAGTTAGTGCTCATAAGGTTCTATGGAGAACTGTAAGTCATTTCAGTAGAACTTGCAGTAGAAGGTGTGTCTACCTCTAGCTCCTCCCCTCTCCATAGTACTTTATGAGCACCAACTGTCATGTCAGTAGAACTTGCAGTAGAAGGTGTGTCTACCTCTAGCTCCTCCCCTCTCCATAGTACTTTATGAGCACCAACTGTTATTCCAGTAGAACTTGCAGTAGAAGGTGTCTACCTCTAGTTCCTCCCCTCTCCATAGTACTTTACGAGCAACTGTCATTTCAGTAGAACTTTCAGTAGAAGGTGTGTCTACCTCTAGCTCCTCCCCTCTCCATAGTACTTTATGAGCACCAACTGTCAATTCAGTAGAACTTGCAGTAGAAGGTGTGTCTACCTCTAGCTCCTCCCCTGTCCATAGTACTTTATGAGCACCAACTGTCATTTCCAATCTCAGTACTGATAAAAACCTGTCTTCAATGAATACAGATTTCATCGAGATTGAAAGATCAGTCCAAGAGTTAAAAGTAGCAAAATTCTCGGATAAGACGCATTACAAAGTTGCTTATTGTACGATTGATTTATGAAAAGAAAGATTAAAACTAAGGTTATGATTTAAGCACTGTGTCTGCCTCCTCTGTAGGACATTAAAAGCACCAACTGTCATCTCCTGTCTCCGTAATGGGAAAATCTGTCTAAATACAGATTTTACCCATTAGATGACAGTAAAAGATCAGTCCAGGGGGAGAAAGAAGCAGATTTGTCTGATAAGATATATTACAAAGTTGCTTCCTTTCATGTGTACTATTGATTTATAAAATAAGAAATGAGAGTTACTCTTTTAAGTAAAAGTCATGTTTACTCACACCACACAATAAATGCCTAAAAAATGATGATCAAGAGTAAAAGAGGAGCGATATCTTGTCTAATCACAAACATTTTTGGGCTCTGTGGATACAGAATATTGCGGGGGGTCTCAGATCTTCCCATTACTGACTCTACATGCTGGCGGTGAGCTATAATTAATGGTTAGTCATTGTAGGCTCGCTCCCTAAACACACAAACCCCTAACTTTATACAGGGAAGTATGAATATTAATCAGCTCCTGTATGCATTCCCAATGGATTCCATTAGACGGGAGGCAAACGTCAGACATCTACATCTCCGCATTTCATCCGATGAGTCCGTCTTCCAATATTGGGTTCGATTTTGATTGCATCAGTCACACAGATCTAATGTCAGCGCTACAGTCTCCAGGGGATAATGAAGCCATATTCTACCGCTCGTGGGAGAGATAGAATAGAATTCTGCCAGTAACAGCCGTTTCCCTAAAGATTACCAAATGACGAGACCCAACAGACTCCTGTACGCAGAGATGAAATGCAGTGATTAGTATAGATTGAAAGGAAAACGATACACACAGCCCAACAATGCTGCAAACTAATATCTGTCATTTGCAAAGAGCAATAACGGCGCACATAAATCTCCGAAGACTTGTTTTACAGCGTGATCAATGGTCTTAAGTCAAGGTGATGGAATGAACCCGGTGCAATAATGGAACAATGAATGAGTACGCTGTGAAATATTTTCTGGTGATAATGGGACAAACTATACACATAAAAATAATGTTAGTGCTACATTTAGAGAGCGGGAATTTTGCTAACACTTAGATACATGATGATACTCCCCTTGCAGGGCATAGAATCATAGAATGTTTGAGTTGGAAGGGACCTCCGGGGTCATCGTGTCCATGTCACGGGTGTGTCAGATGTAACAGACAGCTGCTCTGCAGCTGGCTGCAGAAGGTCACTTCATTTGGCATTGCAAATACCGGGTGATATCAGCTCAGCCTAGGAGTTCTTCAATCCCCCTTCCCCTACTGTCTGGGCTCCATTCCCCTCATCCCTTCGTGTTGCACTTTGTCTTTCCTACACTGTGCATGACAGATGTCTGTCCAGCCTCTGTTCGAAGACTTCCATTAAAGGAGAACTCACCACCTCTCGTGGCCGCCTGTTCCACTCATTGATCACCCTCACTGTCAAAAAGTTTTTTCTAATATCTAATCTGTATCTTCTCCCTTTCAGTTTCATCCCATTGCTTCTTGTGTTTCCATGTGCAGATTAGAATAAGGATGATCCCTCTACACTGACATCCTTTCAAGTATTTCTAGACAGCTATTAAGTCTCTTCTTAGCCTTCTTTTTTGCAAGCTAAACATTCCCAGATCCTTTAACCGTTCATTGTAGGACATAGTTTGCTGTCCGCTCACCATTCTGGCAGTTCTTCTCTGAACATTTTTTCAATGTCTTATAGGTGGATTGGTCTTCATAGAGTAATTACCTAATCCTGTACTTAGGCAACAACTACTTTAGTCTAAACATATGCAGTCTGAATGACTGGGCTACAAAATTATCTGACTTAAAGGGGTTCTCCGGTCAAACTACAAGTCTCCAATTACTATGTGACTGCAGACTTGTGAATCCTAACATCGCGTACGCTGTGAAGATTCATCAGTGCCAGAAACGGGTGGTCATGTAATAGCGAGTATGCGATATGCATACTTCCGGCTACATTCCAACTAGACTGTGTCCGGCCTCGCTCACTACACCTGCACTGAGTGAGTCCGTGCCCATCTAGTCGGCACCACAGAACCCTCACATTGCGCAATGTGAGGGTTCTCCAGTGCAGACTAGCTGGGCAGTGCGATAACTCTCCGTTGGTTTCCTGCCTTAATTTCTGACAGTAAATATTTGGAATACACTGTATGCTCCTGTACAGTACTCTGCCAGGCCAATTTTATCTTCTGCCATCTACATCAGTATAGTTTCCGCTGTATTTTTACATCATTGTCAGCTGGTTTCTAGCAGAGTTCAACTATCCTTCACTCCTCTACAGCAGAGGTTGTAAGAAGAATGCAGCGGAGAGCAGATCAGTGATGTGAAACTGCAAATTCTGCTTTGTTGACGCATGTGGCAAAAGATAATCCTTTTACATATGCATCAAGAGAAGAGACATTTGCATTTTCACTTAAATAATCTCTCCGCAGCAGGCAATGAAATTACTGTGCTTTGTGAAAAATAATGTGATTGTGAGAGCAATACTTTAACTGAGAATCTTTCAGTGAGCTGATTCTGATTGAGGACGTGTAATTGTTATCTACCTTTTTTCTGAGCAGATGATTTATAAACACCACCAAAGTTCAGCTAAACTTTGAGGACTGTGGCAGGAGGAAGCTAAGAAACAAACAGATAAAACAGTTACAAAGTCTATCAGAATAAGCTCACTGACTGATTCTCAGTATAATCATTCTGCAGAATGTACTGAAAAAATAAAACAGACTCAAGAGCCAAATGGTACATTTTTTAATTGAACACAATTGCAAAAAACTATTACAAGTGCAAAAGTACATGCATTAAACTGCCAAGAAAAAAAAACACTCCCCAAAAGGTGTCTATATCCCTTAAAGCATTGTCGAAGAATAGAAAAAATGGTCTATTCTTTTCTTTGAGACAATGCCAATCTTGCTCAAAGATTGGTGTGGTATCTTGAACATTTTGAATCTACCCAAGCCTCTGTCTGCCCACAATTCACTGATCATTCATTCTTGTTATGCAAGCATATGAGCCACTGAGATTAGTTCAATATGGAGAATGGGAGTGGTAGTCCCCCTTTGCCAGCAGGAAGAGATTTGCATGTGCAGATGCTCTCACTATAGTTAATAGAAGGTAAAGAAACAGGCGGTTTTGCATTAGTGAAAGATGCACCATAAATGTCTGACTGATTGATGTCCAACCACTGAGAACCCTCAGATATGCTAATGTTTCCATATCTCCCATTCACCCACCACTGCTAATCAGACATAAAATATCCATGATGGAATAAACCACAGGAAACCTGTCCGGTGACTCAGGATGCCTGATGAAAAGGGTTTCAGAGAAAATATAATTTAAAAATATAAAAGGGGAGCAAGTAGAATAGTCAAGGGGGCGGGTTTTCGGCTTGATTCTCCCCACCCCAGCTCAACTTGACTAACAGGTTCCTCCCAATAGACTTCTTTCCCCATTCATTCCTAGTGTTCTCTCTGAACTGCAGAGTAAATCCTAGTGTATTTTTTAAAGGGTTTTTCCACTACTGGGACAACCCCTGCTTAATGACTTCAGGACCCCATTTTAAAGAAAAACAGTAGATACTCCCCTCCCGCAGCGGCCCCGATCCATGAAACGTCTGGCAGGTCATGTGACATTGTCACGGTTTAGCTGCAGCCAATCAGCGGCCGCTACTCAACTGTAGCTCATCAATATTCCGCCAGAGCGTACGTCCACACTGACGAAATGGTGAAGGCTGCAGTTGTTCAGCAGCTCCTGATTGGCTACAGCAGACCCGTGATGATGTGCAGGGGTTGTCCAGTAGTGGACAACCCCCTTTTGCTTTCTTGTAAGCATATTTATTGTAAGATGGAAATTATGGTCAGAAAGAATAGAATTTTTGAAGGGATTGTCCATATAAGACAGCCGGCACCCCCACCGATCAGATGACATTAGCTTCGGTAGCGGCATCTACACATTGAATAGGGCTGGTCACATCTGGACGCCGGAGCTAATAAGATCAGATCAGTAATTGTGCTAGATGTCGGCCCCCAAGGATCTGATCGCGATAAGCCATCAATACTAGATGCCAGGAGAACCCCTTTAAGATTTTTTTTTTTAACACTAAAATGCATCTTTCACTGTACAGGAAAAATATATATCTTTGTACCGTGTTAGCCAGTAGATAGAAAAATATTACAATTTGAGAGTCCTCAGGGGTTGATACCATCTTTTCAGTTAGCCATTAAAAGGTAACAAACTGCAAGCCTTCAAGACTACTAGGGTCTCTTCATCAGGCATGGATTCCATTACTGATGAAGAGACCTGAGTAGTCTCGAAAGCTTACTATTTAATACCATCTTAAAAGGTATCAACCACCGAGGACTCTCAAATTTTTGTATTTTTCTTTCACTGTACTAAGTTTTGAACAGACTAACAACTTTTCAAACACTTCATATATTCAAAGACCAAGTGGGATTTTTTTGAACATAAAACTCTTAGCAAAAAAAAAAATTTAAGTATTTTTTTTTTTCCTTTTCAGGATTCTGCCATCAACAACCAAGCACTTTACCTTGAAGCACCTCGTTTCAGGAGTAGATTATGACCTTTGCATTTTGGCCATTTTTGACGATGTTGCAACCTCACTGGCTGCAACCAAATCCTTGGGCTGTGTCCAGTTTTCTACCGGAGAGGCATACCCCGACTGTCGGTCACTGCATGCTCATTTTTTGGGAGGCACTTTAACCATCATCATTGGAGGAGTCATTGTTGTGACGCTGTTGGTCTTCACGGTGGTCATGATGGTAAAATACAAGGTATGTAGTACTGCCCATTCAGACATTCCAAAAGTAACCAACGTTTACTCCCAAACCAATGGAAACCAGTTAACGCCCAACGGCATGCTTCTACAGAGCAGAATGAACGACTCTGCCAAAGCTAGTTGTTCCCAGGCGACCTATAAAGAGGATTCGGGAAGGATTGTCCATGGAGTTAAACCTCAACGTAGAAAGGCGAGGCACAGAGAGGGATCGGAAAAAGCAGAGGATAAAACCATGAAGGCGTCAGATCACGAAGGACCACATTGTGGATCAAGTCCTGAAGAAGGCACAGGTTTTGGTTTTCCAAAAACGAAAAGAAGCTGTTCTGTGGACATGGGGGAAATGGCGACCACCACTTGTTACAGCTACGCCAAGCGACTGAGTGTTATATGGACAAAGAGGAGCCAATCTGTGCATGGCATGCTTTCACAATGCGGGACGGAGTTACCCAAGGGAAAACCAATGTTGTTCACTGGCTCAGATGAGCTGGAGGAAAGTGTTGTGTAGTGCACACCGCTATTACCTAACAGTTACATCAACCACCTCTTCGTTTAGAGGAAGCACAAAGACTCATATTGGTGAAAAAGCACCATAAAACACGTCGATAATGAGCCATGAACAAGCCTCATTCCTTATCGGCAAAAAAAAAAAAAAAAAAAGCACTAAACATCTAATTAGATTTCCGAGATCTACCACATTACGGAAAACTAAAAATTTTGCAGACCTAAAAGGGAATACTTTATTTGTTTATGGTTGGAAATCGTGGAGTCTTCTGTGGATGTGGTGGCACCTGGTGATTATATCGTTGGATATATAGGGCAAGCAATCTGCCAAAGTTCGCGGAATACACGCAAAAGTGAAACGTCTATAAAATAGCAAGGTTCAATGCCACCAAACAAGCCAACAGATGACAAGACCAAGGTGTCAAGACTTTCTCCAGTACGTGCAGATCCAGAAAGTTATCACCACCTTCTCGACATACAGATCTGAGTGAATATTGACCAGATGGGTCCACAAAGCCATGGAATATATAATTTACCATAATAAGCTAGAACATTAATTTCTGTTACGTTGCTCAACAAGTGGCTCGGACAGAACCAATCTAGTTCTACTCAAGTCATCGGGCAATGGATCTCCATGTGTACACCCCATGCTTGGCATAATGCATTGTAATGGATCCAAAGTGGAACCTTGTCCTAATTTTTGCCATTAAATCTTCTGCTTTCTCCTGATTTACAGGCAAGTTTACGTTTCCATAAACGCAAAATGTCCTACACGGTGAGTTAAAAATGACTGCGGCACTTTAAAAGTTCAAGTTCAGATACAAATATACAAATATCTTTACTCATTGGAATTTTTTTTTTATCATTTGCCAATAAAAATAAAAATCAAAGGAAAAATGTGCGAGCGTCTTGAACTGAGGCCGGTGAGTTAGAGAATCTACATTTTTTTTGTTCTTTGAGCTTACCATGCTTTTCTTTTTCTTTTCTTTTTCCAAGTCCCATTCCATAGAAAAGCAACATATGAGCATTTCCTCAGATTAGGGAGGCTCAGGTGCTGAGCTGACCTTTTCACTGCCATCATCTGTACTCCAAGTGAGTACGCTCTGATGTCAATGCAGCTGAAGGCAGGAAAGAGTTTGCGGGGAAGCCAGGGTTTGGAAGCCAGCTACATGTACATTTTTAATTCATGAATCAATGAAGACAAATTTCCATATAAAGTGATTTTCACAGTTTCATAACTCTCCATGCTTGACAAAATATTAATAAAAAAAAATGTTTAGTTACTCTAACAGTATTGTTTTAGAAGCACCAAGCAGGTAGGTAGAAACCAGTTTGATGTTAAACGCTACCCATTTGGAAACATCAGTGTCCTTCTCCCAATATCTAGATCATGAACAGCGACCAGCAAATCTGAACTTCTAACAGTATGACTGCATGCCCCTGAAGAAGCTGAGCTGGCGAAACTCGAGTTGGGCTAGATTGCAATAGATCGTCCTTTTAAAGTGCAAGACACCTCTCCATTGCTTGTTTTTCTTTGAATTTTGTTAGTACAATAAAAGCTCTGGGGCTAATTGCCCACCTGTATAGCGGTTCTTCACTACTGTGATTTTTTCAAGCGCTTTTCAAATTGATCGATCTTGGGAGTGCAGAACTTTAAAACTGTTGGAAATTCAGGGTTACTGGCTGCTGTTTGTGATCTGGATATTGGAAGATGGACACTGGTGTCTCCAAACCAGTGTCAGACTGGGTTGGCAAAGGTCCACCAGTAACATTGATTCTTGGGGTCCACTGTACAGCTACATGCAAAAATAACCTGAATCTAGAACACACATTTACTTTTGCTTCTATGTAATATTAACCTTGGCTAGATTGTTTAGTGAATGATTAGATGATACCTATTTCTGCAAATTGTGAATCCTTCACAGGGGCGGCCTACCGGAGGATTCTCCTGTTCTCCTGTGGGCCAGTCCGAGCCTGTGTTTAACATTGAGCAGGGTTCCACCCATCTGCAGGGTGAATTTAAAGTTGATTTTGTGCTTTGACCATTACCCATTACTACGTAACTTTTTTGTTTTTTATTAAATTTACTTAATTTATGTACAAACATACAAGTATAAAAAAAGAGCGTTTTCTGAGGAGGTGAATCAGAATGTTTTCTCCATGTTTCCTTGTCCGGATACATCCGAGCGCTCCTTTACACTATACAGTACATGCGTATGCTTCAGATGCAAGTTCAATCTATACTCATCTTGTCGATTGGCTTCGGCTATGCTGTAAATTTCGGTGTTCAGTTGTACCTTGTCTTCGCGATATTGAGAATGATCGGTTTTTCAGCAGACGCTGCCTCTGTTGTACAATGTGATTTATTTGAATGGCTTTTTGGAGATCTTTAAATGTCCATACGTCCTACAAAGCAGTTAAAAGTTCACCTACTAGCTCATGAGGAAGACTTTCATTATTAAACCCTGCAGGGAGCTAAAGCGAGAAGCCAAATTTCAGCCAAAAAGTCAATTAAAAGTAAAAAAAAAAAAAAAATACAGGAAATTAACAAAACTAAGATTATAACAAAAAAAATTTGAAAAATTAAATTAGTGTTCGTGAACGCTCTACTGTATACTGTATCAGCGGTGTGTTCCCTATATTCAGTTATAGTATGGTTACCATATTCGAGCAAATTCAGGTCATCTTTCAATTAAACATTTTCTAATATTTTGAGAACCTAAACACGTCTAGTAAACAATTAGGGTTGACAACTGACTATTGAGGGCCGGTAAAGATGAAACAAAAATTTAATGGACTAGTAGTATACCAGCCCGATGAATGCCAGCGGTGTCAGTGAAGGTCAATTGTCTGACCGGCTCCAGGAGGTTTGATGAGAAAAAAACAGTAGACCGTATACTGCCTGCCTTCGAGCTCACTTAGGGCTCATTCACACGTCCGTTTTTATGTGTACGTGTCCTCTGTGTTTTTCACGGATAGCACCGGGATGCCTAGATAGGAAAAAATAGAGAAACTTTTTTTTTGTTTTTTTCTCGTCTGGGAAAAAAATGTGAGACGAAATTCAGACCAAACTCTGATGACACCTTGACAAATAAAAAAAAAAAAAATCAATGATGAGACTTGGTCCGATTTTCTCATATGAGAAAACCACTGATGTGTGAATGAGCCCTTAGGACCGCTACCCCCTGAGCTTTGCAGTGATCGTTTGCTGTATTCTTCCTTCTGTAAGGGTTTCTATAAAAGGAATATACAGTAAAGTCCTATATCCCATTGTAGGTTAGTGGTGGCCTTTTTTGCACAATTCTGCAAAAAAAAAACAGCTCATAAGAAACATAAGTAAATTACCCTGGACCGGAGCAATATTTTGGGGTAAAACTGGTGGCAAACCAGCATTTAAGATGAATAAATTGACCATAAATAATTTCCAGATCAAAGTATAAAATCACAGCCCCCAAACTACGCCCCTTCACAACCTTAGCTGGTATTGTTGGGTGAAAAAGGTTCAAAGGTCTTACATTTCATGGTTCAGAAAATGTTAAAATATTTAAACTTTTTTTTTACATTTTTGATTAAAGGGGTGTTTTACCTATATCTTTTACCATAAGGCTGGATTATACTATATAAAATATATATAAAATAGCCCAATTTCCCCTATTGATCCCATTCCTCCATTCTGATGGCCAGGTCCTCTCTACTACCCTTCCAACCTGGTCAGCCAGTAGGCCAGTGGAGCTGTAGGGGGCCCATTAAAGAATATGTGCTGAGGGATGGAAAACCCCTTTAATTTCTTAGCTTGGATATATATTTTTTAATAATCCAGGTATTATTTTACATAAAGCCAACATAGACCAGAATAAGTACAGTGGGGAAAAAAAGTATTTCGTTAGCCACCAATTGTGCAAGTTCTCCCACTTAAAAAGATGAGCGAGGCCTGTAATTGACATCATAGGTCGACCTCAACTATGAGAGACAAAATGAGAAAACAAATCCTGAAAATCACATTGTCTGATTAGGAAAGAAATTTTTTTCAAATTTTGGTGGAAAATAAGTATTTGGTCAATTACAAAAGTTCATCTCAATACTTTGTTATATATCCTTTGCTGGAAATGACAGAGGTCAAATGTTTTCTGTAAGTCTTCACAAGGTTGGCACACACTGTTGCTGGTTTGTTGGCCCATTCCTCCATGCAGATCTCCTCTAGAGCAGTGATGTTTTGGGCCTGTCACTGAGCAACATGGACTTTCAACTTCCTCCAAAGGTTTTCTATAGAGTTTAGATCTGGAGACTGGCTAGGCCACTCCAGGACCTTGAAATGCTTCTTACGAAGACACTCCGTCATTGCCCTGCCGGTGTACTTGGGGTCATTGTCATGCTGAAAGACCCAGCCACGTTTCATCTTTAATGCCCTTGCTGATGGAAGGAGGTTTGCACTCAAAATCTCACGTTACATGGCCCCCTTCATTCTTTCATGTACACAGATCAGTCGTCCTGGTCCCTTGGCAGAGAAACCGTGCCAAAGAATGATGTTGCCACCCCCATGCTTTACAGTAGGTATGGTGTTCTTTGGATGCAACTCAGCATTCTTTATCCTCCAAACACGCCGAGTTGTGTTTCTACCAAACAGTTCTACTTTGGTTTCATCTGACCATGACATTCTCCCAATACTCTTCTGGATCATCCAAATGCTTTCTAGAAAACTTCAGACGGGCCCGGACATGTAATGGCTTAAGCAGGGGGACACGCCTGGCACTGCAGGATCGGAGTCCCTGGCGGCGTAGGGTGTTACTGATGGTAGCCTGTGTAACGTTGGTCCCAGTTCTCTGCAGGTCATTCACTAGATTCCCCCCGTGTGGTTCTGGGATTTTTGCTCACCGTTCTTGAGATTATTTTGACCCCACGGGGTGAGATCTTTGTGGAGCCCCAGATCGAGGGAGATTATCAGTGGTCTTGTATGTCTTCCATTTTCTAATTATTGCTTCCACAGTTGATTTCTTCACACCAAGCTGCTTGCCTATTGCAGATTCAGTCTTCCCAGTCTGGTGCAGGGCTACAATTTTTTTTCTGGTGTCCTTTGACAGCTCTTTGGTCTTCACCATAGTGGAGTTTGGAGTGTGACTGTTTGAGGTTGTGGACAGGTGTCTTTTATACTGATAAGTTCAAACAGGTGCCAGTACTACAGGTAATGAGTGGAGGACAGAGGAGCCTCTTAAAGAAGAAGTTACAGGTCTGTGAGAGCCAGAAATCTTGCTCGTTTGAAATTGCCCAAATACTTATTTTCCACCTAAATTTGAAAAAAAATGTCTTTCCAAATCAGACAATGTGATTTTCAGGATTTGTTTTCTCATTTTGTCTCTCATAGTTGAGGTCGACCTATGATGTCAATTACAGGCCTCTCTCATCTTTTCAAGTGGGAAAATTTGCACAATTGGTGGCTGACTAAATACTTTTTAGCCCCACTGTACCTACCGATACCTAGATTCTTCTACAAACAATCACCTATAAATAGAGACTATTCCACAAATTACCGTACACATAATCAATAATCTGTATTAAGCCATAATTACCTAGTAGCACCATAGTTACCTAGGGGCATAACCGGACTTTCTTTCCTTCATCACATGTCTAGGTTTTAATATTCTAGTTTTATATTATAATCATGGCTTGAAGGGAAGTCAATAGAATTTCACCCCCACAAACTATATGCGCATGTTGCTCTTTCAAAGACAAGTCCAGCAATACCTTTACATGACCAGTCCGTTCCTTCCTTACTGAGAAATCAGAATTTGAATTCACACGCAAATGAGGCTGAAGAGCTATGGTAGATCTGAAGAATCTGTCACTCCAGCGGTATTCCCCACCCAGCGCCTCCTCCTGCTTGAGAATTCAATCAAGGAGGAGGCAGCGGAGAATAGAGCTGGAGTGACAGAGGCTTCAAATCTACCATAGCTCTTCAGCCTCATTTGCATATCAATTCAAAAGCTGATTTCTCAGTAACAGAGGAACGGACTGGTCATGTAAAGGTATTGCTGGCCTTGTCTTTGAAAGAGCTACATGTGCATATAAAGAGTTTGGGGATGAAATCCTATTGATAAGATTCCCTTTAATAAAAATTGACTGTGTATATTATGGAATAGTCTCCTCTATTTATAGGATGTGGTGTTGCGCCACTAAAGTGGTGGAAACTTTTCATAAATCTTCCCAACTCTAAAGCTTACAACACAGTTCCCGATTCATTTGCACGTGTCAGAAAAAGTGGGTCAGGAGCGTCAAAAATGGTGCTCAGTCGGAAGTTAATATTTGAAGTAAATACATTGATAAATCTGACCCACATTCTTTAAGACCACGTCCCATTCTTCTCTGTACAAAACATAATTGAAGCAGATTTATCAACACGGTCTAATTCAGGGACTAAACAGACTCGAAACGCGCAAAATCTATCACAGTGGTTCATGCTGTGTGATAAATCTGGAGAATCCTCAAACTGTCTAGTCAAAGTTTACACCATCTATTACTTGGCTCACTTTGTGCCTGAAATGTCACAATTTTTTTATTTTTTTAAACGAGCTACATGTAAAAAGCACTTAAAGGAGTTGTTACTTTTCAGAAAATCCGGAGCCCAGTTGGTTATTAAAAAATAAACTGACCTTTATTTACCGATCCCGGAGGCCAACGCTGAGTCTCCTCTGTGGCTTCTGGGGTTTCATATTGTCTGCAATCCTGAGGTCACATCAACAGCGGTAATCAATCTGTGAGCTCAGAGGTTCTAACGGGGCGTCATTCTACACGGGCAGAGAAGCTGAGCTCATAAGTTACAAGGGGGCGTCATTCTACACGGGCAGAGCCGCTGAGCTCAGAAGTTACAAGGGGGCGTCATTCTACACGGGCAGAGCCGCTGAGCTCAGAAGTTACAAGGGGGCGTCATTCTACACGGGCAGAGCAACTGAGCTCATAAGTTACAAGGGGGCGTCATTGTACACGGGCAGAGCCGTTGAGCTCAGAAGTTACAAGGGGGCGTCATTCTACTCGGGCAGAGAAGCTGAGCTCAGAAGTTACAAGGGGGCGTCATTCTACACGGGCAGAGAAGCTGAGCTCATAAGTTACAAGGGGGCGTCATTGTACACGGGCAGAGCCGCTGAGCTCAGAAGTTACAAGGGGGCGTCATTCTACACGGGCAGAGCCGCTGAGCTCAGAAGTTACAAGGGGGCGTCATTCTACACGGGCAGAGCCACTGAGCTCAGAAGTTACAAGGGGGCGTCATTCTACACGGGCAGAGCCGCTGAGCTCAGAAGTTACAAGGGGGCGTCATTCTACACGGGCAGAGCCGCTGAGCTCAGAAGTTACAAGGGGGCGTCATTCTACATGGGCAGAGCAACCGAGCTCAGAAGTTACAAGGGGGCGTCATTCTACACGGGCAGAGCCGCAGAGCTCAGAAGTTCCAAAGGGGGCGTCATTCTACACGGGCAGAGCCGCTGAGCTCAGAAGTTACAAGGGGGCGTCATTCTACACGGGCAGAGACGCTGAGCTCAGAAGTTACAAGGGGGCGTCATTCTACACGGGCAGAGCAACTGAGCTTAAAAGTTACAAGGGGGCTTCATTCTACACGGGCAGAGCAACTGAGCTCAAAAGTTACAAGGGGGCTTCATTCTACACGGGCAGAGCAACTGAGCTCAAAAGTTACAAGGGGGCTTCATTCTACACGGGCAGAGCAGCTGAGCTCAAAAGTTCCAAAGGGGGCGGTCATTCTACAAGGGCAGAGCAGCTGAGCTCAAAAGTTCCAAAGGGGGCGGTCATTCTACACGGGCAGAGCAGCTGAGCTCAGATGTTCCAAAGGGGGCAGTCATTCTACACGGGCAGAGCAGCTGAGCTCAGATGTTCCAAAGGGGGCAGTCATTCTACACGGGCAGAGCCGCTGAGCTCAGAAGTTACAAGGGGGCGTCATTCTACACGGGCAGAGCCGCTGAGCTCAGAAGTTACAAGGGGGCGTCATTCTACACGGGCAGAGCCGCTGAGCTCAGAAGTTCCAAAGGGGGCGTCATTCTACACGGGCAGAGCCGCTGAGCTCAGAAGTTACAAGGGGGCGTCATTCTACACGGGCAGAGCCGCTGAGCTCAGAAGTTACAAGGGGGCGTCATTCTACACGGGCAGAGCAGCTGAACTCAGAGATTGACTACCATGCGGTCGAGTGATGCAGCCAATATTAGACATCGAGAGCAGTGGTAAAAGATTCTGCCGTGGACCAAGGGATCGCAAGTCAAGTATGGTTTAATTTTTTTTTTTTATGCTCAACTGCGCTCAAGGAGTAGGATTTTCTGAAAGGAGGCAACCTCTTTACTTCTGATAGGTAAGGAGTAATTTTTTTCTGATCTTCGAATGCTTCCAACCAAGACGGAACAATAAAAAAAAAAAAAGATCTAGAAACTGTTGCCATTTTTGTCTGTACATTGGTGGGTCTCTAAGAACTGGCCTTTTTTGGTTTCTGCAGCCTCTATATCTCATAGTACATAGACTGCAGAATGACGTTCTTCGTTAAATCCATCAGCGAGTTCTGATCGCTCAGGTTTGCAGTCCTTAGCTCTGCTATCCTGGATGATCTTCTAAGCATGGTTGAGGTTTATTTGATCATAATTGAGCTTAGAAGATTACTCAAGAGAAGAGCGATACTGCTGGACTAAGAAGAATGATGTAAAGCCTGCCCATTTTTAACTAATAAAAATTGGTCTACTTTTCATCCAAGATGAATCAGGTTTGTGTATTTATTTTTGTGTCCGAACCCAAACTTTGGACCTACGGAGACAAGTCCGAGACCCAAACAAAAGTAGTGCATGCTGAAAATTGAACATATGGATTATAAACTTTAATGGGTCAGTTTTCGGTGCGTGTGCTGTCTGATCTGACAGAACTTGCATGTAAAAATCATTTGTGTAAATAGGCCCCAAAGATCAGCGATGCTGGCATTCAACCAACTGACCGAGTCATTGTTAACTCATTTCATAGCCAGCTATGTACGGTTCAATTGTAAAAATACATTGCCCGTTAACTACACTTTCAAAAATAATGCACCTTATGGTATGAATACAGAGTTTTGAAAGGAGGTTTTGGAACAGAAACTAAATGGAAACTCTCCCAATTCTTCTTAAAAACGTGGAGGTTCTGCTCACTTTGTTACAAAAACCCTTATATGATTTGAAAGCAAGTTCTTAGTCACGTCAAGATGCCGGAAAACGCAGAAGGTGTGCTCGACTCTTTTAGCTATGTACTTGATACATAAAAGCTGCAGAAGTTGATAAAAGAAAAAAGTTTTAACTATTGCAAAAATGCTTTTCTTCTAGAAACCTCCTCCACATCCCCAACATCTTCCTCACCCTCCTCCTTCAACATCCTCCTTTTCCTTCTCAACATCACCATCCTCCTCCTCACCACCATCAACATCCTCCTCCTCCTCACCACCATCAACATCCTCCTCCTCACCACCACCATCCTCCTCCTCCTCAACATCATCCTCCTCCTCCTCAACATCATCCTCCTCCTCCTCAACATCATCCTCCTCCTCCTCAACATCATCCTCCTCCTCCTCAACATCATCCTCCTCCTCCTCAACATCATCCTCCTCCTCCTCAACATCATCCTCCTCCTCCTCAACATCCTCCTCCTCCTCAACATCATCCTCCTCCTCCTCAACATCATCCTCCTCCTCCTCCACATCATCCTCCTCCTCCTCCACATCATCCTCCTCCTCCTCCACATCATCCTCCTCCTCCTCCACATCACCCTCCTCCTCCTCCACATCACCCTCCTCCTCCTCCACATCACCCTCCTCCTCCTCAACATCACCCTCCTCAACATCACCCTCCTCCTCCTCAACATCACCCTCCTCCTCCTCAACATCATCCTCCTCCTCCTCAACATCATCCTCCTCCTCCTCAACATCATCCTCCTCCTCCTCAACATCATCCTCCTCCTCCTCAACATCATCCTCCTCCTCCTCAACATCATCCTCCTCCTCCTCAACATCATCCTCCTCCTCCTCAACATCATCCTCCTCCTCCTCAACATCATCCTCCTCCTCCTCAACATCATCCTCCTCCTCCTCAACATCATCCTCCTCAACATTGTCAACATATGAAAAATGCCTCCAAAGGATCAAAAATGTGAAAATACAACAATTTCAAACAAGTACAAATTGTTGGAGAAAAAGTAGTTTATTAACACTCCTCAGTGCGAGGGTTTACCAATATATCTCTCATGATGTTTCTGACTTTGGCGCACTAGTACTATTTGGCATTGACTATTCATACATCTCGCCGTGACTTTCAGCAGTCACGCCGTGTTGGGGGCACTGATGTGAAAGGAGTTTGATATTTTACGTTAATGATAGCCCTCCGCTCCAATGCAGCAGGAATCAGCCTTCTCCGTCTTAAAAAGCATTTAAGAAATGTCATCCTTCATTAGAAGGTTCGTCAATCAAATACCACGAGTTGACTCACTAACATGCGTCGCTGTCACTCGTTCAGTTATTGCGCTCGACACATTTAGAAAAGAAACAAAAATCGCTCTTTTCAAACTGTAAAAACAAGTCTATCAGAGTGACGGCATCATACAGACATCAAGAATCAATCGATTTAAACGTACGGTATCGAGAAAGCAACAAAAAAATCCGATATTTTCACAAAATTGCAAGCACTGGACTTACTGGACCAGAAATGATGCAAAATCTCTGTACCTGTAGATCAGAGGCTAAACAACAAATTACAATGCCAATCTGCTGCTACGAAGGGCGGCAGGAGACTTTCATAAACATGTCGCTTTATAAATCCATTCTTTTTGCAGTAAAAATTTGTTTTTACGTGTGCCAAATTCATTACGACTTTTGCTCCATTTTACGCTCTTTTATTCAGCCCCAAACAATTCATCATCCAGATGTTTTCGTCTACTTTAGCATTTGAGATTTTTCCGTAATGTTGCAACATTTTTTGCACAATTGTACCCCAGTAGAGTACGAAATCTACATTTTTTTTTTTATTTTTGCTTAGTTGAAGACTTACATGCAACATTTTCCTTTAAAAAGGCACAAATAAAGCAAAAAGAGAGGGGAAAAAAAAGGAGCAAAATTTGTGTCACTCATCATTTTGATAAATGTGGCACAAAATTTGCCAAGTGCAAAAAGAGAAGAGAAAAAAAACGCGCTGTACGCAGGTGAATCCGCATGTGTTCATAGAACCATGCGGATTCATCACAATCAATACATTGCACGGATATAATTTCTCTTGCGGAGACTAGCGTCTCCACAAGAGAACTTGACATGCTGTGGTCTGGAAAGACACGCCACAGGTGATCCGCAGGGGCACGGACACACACAGTGGGCATGGGATTTCTTGAAATCCCATCCACTATGCTGTAACATCTGGCCGCCGTGGTTTGCACGCAGCGCAAGTGCGCTGCGTGCAATCCGCAGCAATTACTGATCGTGTGCACGTACCCTTAAAGAGGTTAACACATGTCACGATCAAAAACCTTTAAAATGCCTGGAATATTCATAAAAAGTTAAGGCTTGATCAATTCTATAGCCTAAAGTCATTTTTTGTAGGAAAATCATCCTGGTGAAGGGCGTTCCTCTGTCATTAGAAACTACATTTCCCATCAGCTTTTCCTATTCTGAGTGCTCTCTCCTCACCCCACCCCCATAATGCCTTGTTTATGTTGTCTATATTAAAGCCAGTACAGCTCCGGCTTCTTTGCACATCATCAGGATCTGCAATTCTTTACTGCCATCTTGCATGCTGCAGCTGCAGTGCATCGCTCCTCACTGCCCCCCCATGCTCCAGTGCATCGCTCCTCACTGCCCCCCCATGCTCCAGTGCATCGCTCCTCACTGCACCCCATGCTCCAGTGCATCGTTCCTCACTGCCCCCCCATGCTCCAGTGCATCGCTCCTCACTGCCCCCCCATGTTCCAGTGCATCGCTCCTCACTGCACCCCCATGCTCCAGTGCATCGTTCCTCACTGCCCCCCATGCTCCAGTGCATCGCTCCTCACTGCACCCCCATGCTCCAGTGCATCGTTCCTCACTGCCCCCCATGCTCCAGTGCAGCGCTCCTCACTGCCCCCCCATGCTCCAGTGCATCGCTCCTCACTGCACCCCCATGCTCCAGTGCATCGTTCCTCACTGCCCCCCATGCCCCAGTACGTCGCTCCTCACTGCCCCCCCATGCTCCAGTACGTCGCTCCTCACTGCCCCCCCATGCTCCAGTAAGTCGCTCCTCACTGCCCCCCCCATGCTCCAGTAAGTCGCTCCTCACTGCCCCCCCCATGCTCCAGTACGTCGCTCCTCACTGCCCCCCCATGCTCCAGTACGTCGCTCCTCACTGCCCCCCCATGCTCCAGTACGTCGCTCCTCACTGCCCCCCCCATGCTCCAGTACGTCACTCCTCACTGCCCCCCCATGCTCCAGTACGTCGCTCCTCACTGCCCCCCATGCTCCAGTACGTCGCTCCTCACAGCCCCCCCATGCTCCAGTACGTCGCTCCTCACTCCCCCCCATGCTCCAGTACGTCGCTCCTCACTGCCCCCCCATGCTCCAGTACGTCGCTCCTCACTGCCCCCCCATGCTCCAGTACGTCGCTCCTCACTGCCCCCCCATGCTCCAGTACGTCGCTCCTCACTGCCCCCCCATGCTCCAGTACGTCGCTCCTCAATGCTCCAGTACGTCGCTCCTCACTGCCCCATGCTCCAGTACGTCGCTCCTCACTGCCCCATGCTCCAGTACGTCGCTCCTCACTGCCCCATGCTCCAGTACGTCGCTCCTCACTGCCCCATGCTCCAGTACGTCGCTCCTCACTGCCCCATGCTCCAGTACGTCGCTCCTCACTGCCCCATGCTCCAGTACGTCGCTCCTCACTGCCCCATGCTCCAGTACGTCGCTCCTCACTGCCCCATGCTCCAGTACGTCACTCCTCACTGCCCCATGCTCCAGTACGTCGCTCTTCACTGCCCCATGCTCCAGTACGTCGCTCCTCACAGCCCCATGCTCCAGTACGTCGCTCCTCACAGCCCCATTGCTACAGTACATCACTCCTCACAGCCCCATGCTCCAGTAAATCAATCTTTACAGCCCCATTCAGCAGTATATTGTCCTTTCACATAGATGAATGAATGCATGAGGAGTGCGATCCCCGCACCCGCTCTACACAGGACTCTTGATAATCAGAAATAATCAGGAGTCCTGTGTACTGTATAAGTGAGATCGGAACTCGCTTTCCTCACTTAAACACAATCCCTGCAACCAAAAATGAGAGAGTGGCAAGACAACTAGGATCGCTCATGCATAATCTAACTTCTTCTGCACAGCTGCGTGCAGGAGTGGAATCAGGGATTGTGCATGCGTGATCTTAAAACCTCAGAACTGCCCATATACAAATGTCAGCAGTGACGATGCGTATGCTGGGCAGTACAGCTCGGGCTGAAAAGTATATTGGCTATATACGGTATGTCAGAGTGATGTCACTGCTCACATTACCAGAATTTCTTACATTTTGACACATGTTGATGCACTAGTTAACTAAATAATAGGCAGAGGAATGTCAAAAAAAGATAAAATTAGATTTACTCAGTCTACAAGATGTTTAGGGGGTATCAGTTAACTAATGTATGTACACAGTAATAGCCCAAATAAAAACGCTACTTACAAAAAGTGAGAGCGTAAAAAATGCACTTTTACTTTCATAAATCAAAAGTAGAAGTGATAAGAAACTTTGTAATATATCCTATTCGGAAAAAATGCCTTTCTCACTTATCAGTTGCTGTTGGTCTCCTGCTTGGATTATGCAGTCTCAAAAAACTGCTCCAATGTGTCTACAGGTCTGTCTGTAGTTAACAATCAAATTACATCTGCTGCCTATAACTCTATGGAGAGAAATTAAAGCTGAAAAGCCACAAGGTGAAACTGCTGAGGCTTCTAGTGCAGGGGAAAATACTGCAAAAATAAGTAGGATAAAAATCATAACGGCTGGAAATTGTGTGATCCCTCATGTACACACAGGAGTCGCGACAGCTTATTAGCGCATTCTAAAAAGTTACTTGAAAGTGCGATTACACTGTAAACCTTTTCCGCTCCAACCTTAGTGTTCAATGTTCTACATCTTTACCAATTTACAGCAAACATAAAATTTGGCTTTAGCAGAAAAATAGATAAAACCCTTTAGTGAAGCGGTTTTCTAAGCACAAATGATTGTTCAGAACAATCAAAGGAGCTCGGTGTGGACTTGGCGCAGCTGAGCAGATCAGTGCACCTTCCCCCCCGACTTATTTTGGATCCATCTCCGCCATCTTCTTTCTTGATGGCTCTGGCTTTAAAAGGAGGCAGAGTAGGGTGTATATAAATGAACACAGAAGTCGACGGGAAGCTGCACTTACTGTAACTGTTGCGCCATGCCAAGGGTACACCGAGCACCTGTGCTTGGTTTGAACACATCAAAGTTGTTGCTGACACTTAACCAATGATCTCAGATCATCGCAGACATTATTGGAGGTGGAGCTAGAAAGGAAAGGGGGACAGGTGAGACAAAAATGTCTGGAAACTCTCCTTTTGATCCGTTTAGACAAGCTGTTGTCTTCTAGTGCACAGAACAGAGCCTTTTTAGCGTTTTGCTTGTAATCTGCACACATTGTGTAAAAAGTGGAGTGGCTATAGATTCACATAAGGTTATTATTGCGCTCTGGTATTGTTGTATTGTACAGGCTGCTCTGGTATAACTACAGCTGTGTCTTTTCTTACCCTTCCTCTTGCCTTGACCTATTCCAGATGAATGATGCAAGATTTGAACAAGAACACAATGTTGAGATACTCTGCCGGGGATTGTTTATGCCATGAGTCTATATGTGGCCGCACTATGGTTGTGATGTGGATTGCAGATTACTATGGGCGTTGTTAGCATGTTGAGAAACTGTATTAACTATTGCAAAAAATTAAGAACCTTAAAAGGTGATGTCTAACCAGAGACTTAAAAAATAAACTCAGATTGGTATATGATAATAAAATAATTACCTTACTGCATCCTCCACCAATGCGACACCACTGTAGTTACCAATGATCTATCTCAACCTCTAGTAAGATGTCTTCAGTCAGACATGTAACCGCTGCAGTCAATCACTGGCCGCAATGGTGAAATGTTGGTCATTCCTTCGGCATGTGCTTGGCTGCAACGGTCACTTGCCTGTTTAGCCCAAACAAAGTATAGAGGTCACCAAGGGACCCATCAGTATTAGAATGGGAGTGGGGAGGGATCGGTAAGGTGAGCATTATTCATTTTATTATTTTACAGCATTCTGATTATTTTTTTTTTAAATTTGCCTTTTAAATGAAGTAGTCCAGAGATTTGTTTTTCTTTTTTTCTCCATTTATTCTGCAAGTAGTCCCCCAATGAATACAATTCAGCTACTTTCACATTATTTAGTTGCTCCTTTTTATCTAAAAATTAATTTATTCCTAAATTGGGATGTTATCACATGGTGACCCCCATGGAATTACATGGCTTTATGGTGTCTGAAGGGTGTCACCATCTCAGTCGCCAGATCTGCCTGTATGATGAAAATGCATAGCTCATTCCTCTGAAGTGCTTTCCAGGGATGAGACAAACTCTTATCACAGTCACTGATTATTATTATACAGCTCCTGTCACACAGTTATAATGAAGGATCATGACAGCTCAGCCTACCTGGCTGTTCACATAGAAGAAACTGGTATATCCTAAGAGACTATAGAGGGAAGTATAATCACACTGTCTCTACAGCAAGTAGAAAAGTCACTGGCTATAGCTGCCCATGTTACGCTATTCTGGCGCATCTTGAGATTTTTAGGTGAAAAAGGGATAAAATGGAGAGTGAAATCTGGGAATCTATATGGAGGCTGAAAAGAAGAAAATATGAGGCTTAAAAGCAGTGTAATAGACCATCAGTCGGAGGTGCAAAGATGGAAAAAAATATATATTTTTTATTTTTTTTAGACTGGTTCTTTAAAGGGAATCTATCATTTTTTTTGTTATGAAACCCAAGAACAACTGGGTCCCTGATTCCAGTTGTTTCAATAAAATCAGTGTTTTATCAGCAGGAGATCATCTCTGGAGGACTAGCTTCCTCGTGCCTCCTAGTCCTCCTGCTCTGTGCAACCACACCCACACTACTGATTAACCGTTTTCCGTCAATGTGCAGTGTACACAAAGCGTCCAATCGGTGGTGTGGGCGGGGTTATACAGGGCTCAGCTTTCTGAGCTCTGCTAGATCGGCAGCAGAGAAAACAGTGATTGTATAAATAGGCCTGCAAGTGACATCTCTGGAATCAGGGTCTCAGTCCCTACATCATTCTGCTCTCAGAATACATAGCAAAAACATGCTGACAAATTCCCGAGAGGCAAGATTCATACAGGGCATATATTACATGGTCAGATATATAGGAATCTACAGTTATCCTGCAGTGTCTGAAATATCCTATTTGATTTCCATATGCTTTCTCATACACGAGCTCATAAATAATAATTACTATACTTATAGGATATTAGAAAAACACTTCTAAAGTCTGTGACTTGACCTTCAGTTTGATCTATTAGAGTCTATATAATGTTCTGTAACCAACAATTTACAGCATGGCTATAATGGCGTCATTATGTCTCCAACATATTTAGCATGTTCTTACAGCTGTTCTATTTAAGAATCACCTAAATAAAGCCACAGGCAAATGTAGAGCCTCATTAATTGTAAAGTGTTGATAAAAGGCGGAAGACACAGCTAGGAGTTTCAATACTGCGCACTGTAAGCTATTTGGCCACATTAACAGTCTTGTGCTAAGTAATATCCACAGAAATATGAAAATCACCCAGAGATGGGTAAAAACTGCTAAGGTTCAATTACTGAGGTCACAGAATTGGGAGAATTCATAAATAAATTACAGAGTATCACTAGACCCCCTCCTCCTCACAATATCACTAGACTACCCATGGAGGGTACTACTAGAACCACTAACCACTTTTTAAAGGGGTTTTCCAGGCTTGGGGCTTAAGTCTACAGTCACTGTACGTGATTGCAGACTTGTGAATCCTTAAAGCGCGCACAGTGTGCGCTGTCAGGATTCTCGAATGTCGGGAAGTTATGTGACCGCAAGTATGTAATTTGCATACTTCCAGCCACATTCCGACTAGACATGCCTGGCCTCACTCAGTTCACTTGTACAGAGCGAGGCCGTGCAAGTCTTGTTGGCATGTTACCGCATGCATGCAAATCGCCTGACTGTTCTCAGAGCCGGAGAATCCTGAAGTCTGCAGTCACACACACTTGAACCCCTTTTAAGGAAAACCCTTTTAAGCCACGGAAGTCATCATCCGAAAGTGACCTATTGTTTAAATCAGGTTTTTATGGTATATGGTTTCTTTTTCTCAAAATTTTGAGATTTTTTTGACTACACACACATATTTATAATATATATATATATATATATATATATATATATATATATATATATATATATGAAGGCGTGTCCAAACTTTTGGTCTGTACTGTATATACATAGGAAGTAAACAATTCATGGAAGAGGGGTAGTGTGTACACCCTATTTCGGGTGTATATTCTAAATCACCATTACATTTATTGCTATACTAAACACTACCATATAATGGACTAAATAGGCCCCATCGTCAAACAGACATGAAGAGCACAAGAGAAAAAAAGACGATAGAGGAGCCACTAAGTTTGAAAAGATTATAGCAAAATTTATTATAAATAGTTAAGCACACAACAGGGGTAAGTGCAGATACAATAGGCGAAGTTTAAAAACAACCCACTCCACATGGCAACCTCCATAGTAAACCCTACATTGCACACAATTGAATCATTAATTTCAGATATATAGGAACAAAGGGGACGTCACCATAGGGAATAACAACAGGTAACATCTCCATAAAAATTCACAAAGTACTATAGTGTCCTTACAACATGGAAGGAGTAATTGATTGATAATTCCTACCACTCACTGCCTCTAGCACGTATATAATCCCCAGGGTAGTCAAGAATTGAAGGTCTTATTTGGAGGGCGCGCACGTGGAGCATCCTGTGGCTCCTCTATCGTCTTTTTTTCCTCTAGTGCTCTGTATATACATAGGAAGGTGTGTCCAAACTTTTGGTCTGTACTGTATATATATATATATATATATATATATATATATACACACACACACACACACACACACACACACACACAGTACCCATCACCAATCTGGAAAGTAAGAGTCTGGATACAAGTGTAAATAAAAGGATGAGTTCCGCAGTGAACAGATAATTGCATATTTTTTTTAAAAAAGTCGACATTTCAGGATCAAACTGACCCCTTCCTCAGGAAAAATTACTAGCAACTAATTTATCATCAGGAAAGGGGTGGGTCCGACCCTGAAATGCGTTGACTTTTAAAATAATAAAATTAGTTATCTATTCACCATAGAACTCATCCATTCATTTACACCAGGAGAAGTACGGCGTTTCAGACCCTCATTTTCCATACCCACCACCTGATTGCAGAAACGAACTTTGAGTGGATCTGGTAAAAGGGTCGACGGCAGCAGCTGGGCAAACTTAACTGAATGATAAAAAGTGTTGTGTCCTTCACAATCAAAGATGTGCATCAGCCCTCACAAGGGACACTTACTATCTTCATCCAAACAAGAGGTGTTGCCTTATGAAGTGCCTCATCAATTTTTGGATGTCAAAATCACTCAAAAAAAATCCCACAGGACCCGATTTTCTAGTAAAAGTTGGGCCAGAAAGTCTGAGTGGTTGGATCACGCAAGGTAGAGTGGAATCCCATAACCTTCAACAGCTCTTCTAGCGGTGAAAGAGTGAGCTCTCGCGCTTGGCACTAGCCCAGCGCTGCCACATCCTTTACTAAGAGATTACCTTTCTGGAGGGGGGTTAGTGGGGACCCTTTCTGAGTAATACTGACAATAACTAATATTCAGAAAAACCACCAGTCTGGGGTTTCCCAGTCTTGTTAAATAAAAAGGGCAGCCCCAGGCTGGTGATAGATACTGTTTAAAATTTCGAAAAGTAGGGTAAGAGTGGATATCCCCCCCCCCACCCCCCAAGAAAAAAAAACCACATTACGTACCCATTGAATCATTCATTTCATTAGCAATGGAAACTGAAAGGGAGAAGATACAGATTAGATATTAGAAAAAACTTTTTGACAGTGAGGGAGATCAATGAGTGGAACAGGCGGCCATGAGAGGTGGTGAGTTTTCCTTCAATGGAAGTCTTCAGAGGCTGAACAGACATTGGTCTGAGATGGTTTAGCGAATCCTGCATTGAGTCGGGGGTTGGACCAGATGACCCTGGAGGTCCCCTCCAACTCTAACCTTCTACGATTCTATGAATCCCTGGTCATGCCAGCATTACCAGCCGGTCCTGCAGTGATGACGTTCTATCCACCAATCAGGTGACCATTGTCGCGCAATCACTGGCCATAGCTGTCATGTGCCATATATGCAAACGTCAAAGCTAAGGTCAATGACTGACTACAAGGTAGGCCATTATTGCAGGACCGGAAGGGAACACCAGAGCAGCAGGAGACGTCATTGGGTGAGTAATTTCTTGATGCCATGGCATTTCCAAGTTTTCTAAAAACCTGGAAAGCCCACCGAATAAGCCGGCTTTAGAAGGTCGCGAGAGGGATATATTCAAGATCAGATACCTCGAGAGCAAACCTTAAAAGCCAAGCTCTCGGAAACTTGTAAATCTATTAATTTAAGTTAATTTTGAAGACAAAATGTCAAGTGGAATAGGGGAGGCAGGTAAATCCGTCGCCTCTTCTGAAACCTAAACTGATTGTAGAGGAGGAAGTGAAAGGTTTCTCGAAGTATTAACTCGAGTGCTTTATTGAAATATTCCATTTTCTCTGTCATTAATGTAAAGCATGAATTCGTAATAACTAATTACAGCACCACGGACAAGACGAAAATTGATGATGCTGTGCCAACATGAGTGATGTTGGTCTCCTGACCGAAAAACAAAAAAAGTTCACCTTGAAAGTGAGACAACACTAAAAAAAAAATTAAAATTTAAGGTTTACGGGATCCAGAATAGAGCAGGCTCACAATATAATTATAGCGTTATATCTCGCAGCTGGCTACTATAGCTGCATATACTGGAGGTGTTTGGGTGATGGATGAGCAATAATGGCCTTTCTGGGCATGGAAAAGAAAATTAGGAGGGCTCAGTAAAGATGGCGCTACCGGAGCGTGTCGGGCACAGGGTACAACCAATGGCGATTTGCTCCAGTAACTTAGTGATGATCATGGTTTCATCTGGAGACAAGTAAAAAAAAGATAGATGGCAAAAATCAATAGTGTTCAGTCTGATCTTTGATGCGGTAGAGCAGAAAGTGAACCGAAGAGGGAGTAGGAGGAAAAAAAAGGAGCGGAACGAATGAACACTTGGGGAAAGAAAAAGAAAGAAGAGGGGGATAGGACGAAAGTGGCGACTCCACTATGTACAGAATATTAAAATAATACTCTAAAGAACCAAGAGGCATCGACAATAAACCCATTGTACATAGCTACTAGAACGACGACAGCAGAAAGTAGGAGCGAAGGATCCGGCATCTCATCAGTCTGCTCTTATCATACACTTTAAATAATGCAGCGGGAGGTGGAGAGAGGGCATCATTACAGAACCTGGATGTTGCATGGGGTGCTGACTCGCTGACTAGAAACGCAATGAATTATTTAGATCTCCAAGCAGAACTGCAATTATTTCTGAATTAATAATTACCCTGTAAAAATTCATCTATGTGAGCAGCTAAAGGATGCTTCCAGACATTTCGAGGCACAGTACAAGAGCTGCACACACTCCAAGACGACAGGCGAAGATCCAAAACATCACAAAGAAGCATAAGAAGACAGGATTTCCTTGCTGCCAAGTTAGAATTCTCGTAAAAACAAAACAAAACACGAAAAACTTCCGATTTAAAGTGGATCTTCAGCTCACATTACATGTCTGTTTTAGTAAATTAGCAAGTTATTGTATTTTACATAAAAGGGATTCTATCAGCACAAAATGACTGTTCAAACCAAGCAAGGGCGCTCAGTGCACCCTTGACATGGCCAAACTGTTCAGTGTACCTTCCTACTCTTTTGTTTTCCTTTAAAACGTCCTATTTAAAGTGGACTTTCGGCTCTCATGACATGTCTCTTCTAGTAAATTACAGTATTTTACGTTAAAGGGAATCTGTCAGCACAAAATGACTGTTCAAACCAAGAACAGGCGCTCAGTGCACCCTCGACGTGGCCAAACTGTTCAGTGTACCATCCCACCTTCTTGTTTTCCTTTCAAAATTCCTATTTAAAAGTGGATCTTCAGCTGCCATAAGTCAGTTTTAGAAAATTATTGTATGTCCTAGAGAAAAAAAAAAAGAAGATAAAATCCATACAGACATCTCTGGAGAGGGGACATATCACCCTAACATTGAACATATGGGATTAATTATAACTGGGGAAGTGAGAAAGAGCTGACACTCCAACCTCCATTGAAGTAGGGCCTCCTGCCGTGAACAGGTAACTACAGCAGAGATCTGCTCTGAGAACCAGACTAAGATTCGTATATTCAGAGGCGGAGAAGTACATTTCCGAGGCAAGAGCTTCCTCTGTACAAAGGACAGGTCTCAGACTTTCTGGAGCCAGTGGTCAGTGAGGAATATTGGGGTTTGCATAGAACAGATATTCATGGGAGATATATTTTTGGAGTTGTAGCAAAGGGACAAACATAACGCATCCACTAACATCACCGTAAAGCCGGCCAAATGCGTCCAACTTAATATCAGATCCGATGGCTGATGCTATCCATGCCATGTTTCATCTCTACAGAAAGGTAAAATCGTGATAGGAAACATGATGATAATATCTCCTGCCTATGACCTCAAGGGGAGAATATATAATGAAAGTTGGGAATTTCATAAAATTCTAAAAGACCTAGAACATCCCACAACCAGCCCCCATATGAGCTCATCAAGGGGAGGTATGTGGATGTAAGCTTGATCTAATAAAAAGCAGAGTTTGGGTTTTTGCCATTTGCCTGTCCTGGAAGGTCCTTTCTGCTGTGGGTCCTGCCTGTTTTCCTAAGGAGTACCTCCTTCCGCTAAGCGGAGGCATTTCCGTGACACAGGTTTAGTACTTTTCTTTTGTTATCCCTTTTATGCCATGTGATTGTATATCCCGTATTATTTTATTCCCATTTTGTATCATTATTTCCCATTCCCATTTTGTATCTTGTAGGCAGTGTTTTTTTATAAACACTGCCTACCTTTCCGGATTAAATATATAAAATTTAATAGCTCCGTTCCTCTTGCTCCCTGAAGCCATACGTTATCTGTAATGGGTGTCCAGTCAGCCTGTAGCTAGTAGTTCCTTTTGTTATTGTGGAGTTGGGAGTAATTATATTGGGGTATACACATTTTTTAAGTCCATGCATTGGAATCAGAGGTGTATATACCATACGCTCACTTTGAGTTCCCCAATAACTGGCCTAGTAGTGGAAGCAACCACGGCCTTGTCCATAACTTGTCAGTCAATTGCATAATTGTCCTGACGATTGGAGGCAGCAGAGTTGCGTCCCCTGACAAACTGGTGACAGCGGTGAGACCTGCGTGATCTCCCCGATGTCCTCCCAAACAAACTGATGGCAGCGGTGGGATCTGCGCAATTACCCAAGCTGTTCTCACTGACATTGTATTTTGCATAACAGGGAGTCTATCAGCTCAAAATGACTGTTCAAACCAAGCTCAGGCACTCCGTGCACCCTTGTTGAGGCCGAGAGTTCAGCACACCTTCCAAACTACTTGCTTTCCATCCAACTTCATCCCTACTTACTTGATGGACAATTATGGCTTTACAGGAGCCAGAGTAGGATAGAGAGAGATAGAAAAACAAGTCAGTAAGAAGGTGTCCAGAATGGTTTGGCCAAATAAAGGATGTACAGTGAGTCTGTGGTTGGTTTGAACAGTTATTTCACGCTGACAGAATCCCTTAAAATAATAATTATTAAGCATCTCTAATTTGAACTTGGCACTGATCTATTCCTCGTGGAAAACTGGATACTCCCTATATATTCCTATGCATATCTTTGGTTCTAGAGGGTAACGTTTCTCCTTAAAGAAGTTGCCCACTACTTGGACAACTCCTTCTCATACCACACGCTTGGTCCCGATAAAGTAAAAAAAAATTTATACTCCCCTCCCGTACCGGCGCCATCACTTGCGGTCTCGGGGCTCTTGTGCGGTTATTGTGACAAGTGAGCCAAGCGCCCAATCAGCGCCGGCGTCACTGTCCCCGCCTTCATACAAATTGAACATGAAGAGGAAGTCAGATCAGCTGCAGCCATGACTTCCTTTTCATGTTCAATTTGACAGAAGGCGGGGCAGGGACGCCAGCGCTGATTGGGCGCCTTGCTCACGTGTCACAACAACCGCACGGGAGCCCTAGGACCGCGAGTGCCGACACTGTTGGAACGGAGCCGGCACAGAAAGTGACTAAATTTTTTTATTTTCATCGGGGCCAAACATATAAATCAAGAAGAGGTTGTCCTAGTAGTGGACAACCCCTTTAAGGAGATCTCCAAGCTAGTGTAAGGAGACTGTTAGGCCATGGAATGCTCAATGGGAAATAAAAAATGCAAATTGAATCTTCACAGGGTTTCACCCAATTGATAAGGGAAATGATAATATCCAGTTGTCACTTTATTAAAACATTTCCAGGAGGAACAGAGAAATGAGGACAATATAAAATTCTAAGAAAATGTGCCCCAGGTCCATTGTGGACGCAAGTATATAGTAAAACACATGTATTCACTGTGGAGAATATGAATATCTGTCTTTTATTATAAAGCCACACGCACAGGATATGACAAATTTTAGGTTTGTGACTACGACAAACCAAACGTTCTCAGCTTGTGTCCTTTTGCTGCAGGGTAATAAGAGCGGACCTCCGCCAGTAAGGATCTTCATATTTTAGACCAGTAGACGCTCAGTAGGATCATTAATATTTTGGAAAGATGACTGGACGAGGCAGAAAAGATTCTGTATCCCTTAAGCAAAGTAGGATTTTTTTTTGTGTGTACTTGATGCACGGAATACAAGACAGATAAGCAAATCATCATTTTATTCCTAGCAAATACATTATATTGATAAGTCACATTTGGCCTAAATCCTTGGAGATTACTGTCAAATACTCGATCTTGGGTCCAAAAAAAAAAAAACACACAGGATCTCTCCTCTGTCAATGAACATATACATGGTAATATTTGCTCATCTGGTCCTTTACAAGGGTAATCCAGCCTATGAATATATTAGGGCCTCGGACTAGTAAAAAATAAGAGGTACCCTGAAGCTGCCATTCCAAGGCTGGCCCTGTAGTCCCTGCCGGACTCTACTTCCTGGCAAGGTCTTGACACAATGTCAATGGCCGAAAACCAATTACTGACTCAGACAGGTAACCAGTGCGGCCAGTAATTGGCCGAGTTGGCCATTTCCAGTATGTCAAGATGGGCCCAAGCAACAAGAGACAAGCGAGGATTGGGCAAGAGCCAGGTACCGAAGCAGCCAGAAATTGTCATGGTGAGTGCCGATTCTTCCAAATTTGAATGCATTTGTTACAGGAGATGAAGGCTCTACTGCACATAACCGCTGCTGCCAATCACTGGGCTCAGTGCTGCTACCGAGTGCTGTGATTGGCTGCAGTGTTAGTGTGCTTTAGTTTTGGCGTCACCACTGCAGCCTGGTCAACAAAATCAGCAGAGAGGCAGTACTGGACGACAAAAGCTAATCTTATTTTTTGGAGAATTTTTGGAAAAATTTTGGGGATCCAGTTCTTATGCATGAGTGCGGGTGACTGGCGTTATGGTTGTAGTACAATATTTGGGGTCAAAAGAAAAAATTTTAATCAAAAGAAAAATGGAAAAGAAAATAGGGGAGGGATGTAAGGATGGGAACGGGGAAGGCTGTGCACCATAAGAAGTTGAAAATGCTTCGAAATTATATTATGGCTGTGACTATTTCTATGTAATTTCGATAGATAGCAGTGTCTTATTTTGCAGGTAGTATACATTGTACTGAGTCTTCAGTTAGTTGCTTCCTCGGCTATTACGTACTTTTCTAAAACGATCTTTGATCTTAAGTTGTGCCCATGTGAAAAACCTTCATGATTCATAAACTGATTTTTGATCCGCTTCCTTGCCTAAAATATCTAGTGATGGCTTTTCTGCATTTTAATAGAACTGCTTTCCTACAGCAGGCCAGTCCCCTGGGTTTCCATACTATTTATTAGTCATCATTAGAACAAAAAAGAAAACAAGAAAAATAAAATGACATTCGAACTGGGCGCTAGGTCTTTCCTACCTTCACTCCGCGGATTCGAAATTCTGCCAGGGCTCGGCTCATTTTTGTAGCTGCCACCTGTTGATCTTTCCCGTGTGCAATGACCTTGACAAGAAGGGAGTCATAGTGGGGGGATATCACAGCACCTTGGAAGGCCGACGCACTGTCCAGTCGGATGCCCATACCTTCACCGCTCCGGAACACCTGTGTCAGGAAAAAGAAAATTTAAAAACATCTAGATTAATGGACAGGAAGAACTCATGTAACACTCCTCCTTATATAATCTGTGCGCCATATGGAGGCTTAAACGGTCACAAACTTTGCAGAAGTCAATAGTGTAAGGGAAAAAAACAAACTTTGTAACATATCTTTATCAGAGAATTTTGTTTCTTTCTCCACTTATGAGCCACCTCTCTTGAACATGAAATTATCACCTGTCTTAAACAGTCTCCTGAATAAAGTCTTGTTTTTCCGCCTTTCCATTCCTGAGATAAGACCACATATTTTTACGCAAACCTAGTCTTGGGTGTGGCCCTCAACTCTCATCTGTAGGTATCTATTTAAGACTACACCCACTTGGGAAACTAGACTAAATTTACATAAAGAGAGGGCCATATCTCTGAAATAGAGAAGAACCAAACCCAAAAAATAATAACAGATTCAGGAGAACATCGGCATTTACTATAGGTAAAAAAAAAAGTTACATCTTTATAGCAAGTGACAGGTCGTCTTTGAGAAAGGTTTAAGAAAAAAAATAAAAAAGGTAAACAGTGCGGTCACTGGAACTTGAAAGAAACAATACTAGGCTCCTGATTTCTAGACTATTTATTCATTATTTTTTATACATGCTTTTTCAGCACCAACATATTCCACAGCACTATACAGACATCATCATCACTGTCCCCATTGGGGCTCACAATCTACATTCCCTATCAGTATGTCTTTGGCGTGTGGGAGGAAACCGGAGAACCCGGAGGAAACCCACACAAACACAGGGAGAACGTACAAACTCCTTACAGATGTACACTTGTCCTAAGTGGGATTTGAACACAGGATCCCAGAGCTGCAAAGCAACAGTGCTAACCTTCTAAACTTCTGCTAGACTACAGTAGGATTCATACCAGCTGTAACACTCATTTTCTAACTTTTTTTCAGTATTCCTTTTCTCACTGAATAGCAGAAGGCCGTTAAGTGGCCATGAATTCTGATGGAACTGCGGATTCTGGGACAGAATATCTGGACGGTTCGGAAGAGTTGAAGTGACATCAGCAAGGAGGTTGACCATGTCCACATATGAGGATCTTCAGGGCAAATCCAAGGCGATCAGATAGCCATGGTTCCTGTGACCCCCAATGAAGTGACAGAGAAATGAAGATTTTTGGTACTCTTGTAGCCTTCATTGGAGGAAACAGCACGCTACCTTGGTTCCCTGTCTGGGCATGCATTAAAGTTGGTTTTGGTTGGTCATACAATTCTTTGGCTTCTCTTACTGCTTTCTCACTAACTTAGAAGCTTGGTGCTGGTAGTAGAGCCTTGCTAGAGAAGAGCAGAGTTTTTTTGTTAAGCTGTATTGTTAGTGTCAGCCTCCGAGTGGCAGCAGACTAAACCCAATTGGTAAACTGGTAAAGGGGACTAAAAGATGCAGAAGTAGAGTTGAACAAAAAGATTTGGAGGACCCTGGTACAGCGGTTACGTTGGTAGTCTGCGGCCGCCAAACCAAAGTCCTGTGAATCTCCACCAATCTGCCAGCACCACTGAGTTATCATTGTCATGGTGTGAGGTACACCAGGCTGACTAATAAGAAGAGGAGCCAGGGATGCTGGCACGTAGGAGAATCACAGGGCTCTGGTCCGGTAGTCATGGACTACCGATGTAGCTGTTGTATCTGCACATCTTCTTGATCAACTCTACGCAGAGGACAAAATAACAAATTGGGGCAAATAACAAATTGGGACTTTTGATATGAAATGTAACAGAGGAAAAACATGCAATCACCAAGAGGGTGTGACCAGCAATCATAGTCCGTAAAAAGGTTACATATCTGGCCAAACATATAATAAGTAGTGTTGAGCGATACCTTCCGATATCAGGAAATATCGTATCGGATTGGATCGGACCGATACCCAAAAAGTATCAGATATCGCCGATTAAGATACCGGAAACCAATGCAAGTCAATGGGACACAAATATCGGAATGAAAATAAACCCTTTCTTTCCTTGTAGGTTAATTCTACATGAAGTAAAACAACTAAGAATAATGTAGAATGTATTACGCGAAAAGCCGGCAATTCATCAGCGGCATACACCGGTACCCGACAATTTACAACAGAAAGAATAGAGCTTCACACATAGATTAGATAGATAGAAACATGTCAGTCACATATATAAGAAGTACAGTGACAGTGTTGCTTACTGTACTTGTCATTTGGTGTAAAGGATTTATTAAAAAAAATAATAGTGTTTTCATGCACTGTCTCTTTAAAAAAGCCGGCCAGCAATTCAGCATCTGTACCCGACAATTTAGAATAGAAGGAATAGAGAATCATACATAGATTAGATAGATAGAAACATGTCAGTCACATATATATGAAGTACAGTGACAGTGTTAATTACTGTACTTGTCGTTTAGTGTTAAAATAAAGGATTTATTTAAAAAAAAAATTGGCGTGGGGTTCCCCATAATTTTAGTCTCTAGCGGAGGTTAAGCAGACGGCTGGGGCAGATGTTTGAAGCCTGGGAAGGGGGTAATACCCACGGAGCTTCCCAGGCTACTAATATTAGCCCCCAGCTGAATACCTAGCCTTTACTAGCTATTAAAATGGGGGACCCCCCCAAAAAAAATGACGTGGGGTCCCCCCTAATTTAATAGCTAGCAAAGGCTAGGCAGACAGCTGGGGGCTGATATTAATAGCCCAGGAAGGGTGCCATGAATATTGGCCCCCTCCCAGGCTAGAAACACCAGCCGTCAGCCGCCCCAGAAATGGCGCATCCATAGGATGCGCCAATTCTGGCATTTAGCCTCGCTCTTCCCACTGCCCTGTAGCTGTGGCAGTGGGGTAATAGGGCTGGGGTTGATGTCAGCTTATAATGCCAGCTGACATCAAGCCCAGGTTTGTAATGGAGAGGCGTCTATAAGACACCCCCATTACTAACCCCATAGTCAAAGTTAAAAAAAAACACAAACACCCAGAATAAAGTCCTTTAATTGAAATAAAGACACAATTCTTTAATTGTTCTAAATTAAACTCTACTTACCCTCACGCCCATTCCAGCTGAAGCCAACAATCTCCTGCAATAAAAGAAAAATAATAAAGCAACCTCATCCTTACCTTTCCATGGTTCCCATGACAGCTTCAGCTCTGCTACATCGAGATGACAGGCTGGATCGCTGCAGAACGCTGCCATCCAGCCTGTCATCCCGCGGACACCGAGAAGCGCTGGCTTGCTTGCGCTCCTCAGTGTCTCGCTGTGACGGCATAAAGATGAGCTGAGGTCATGTCCAATGAACTCAGCTCACCTCATGCACGTCACTGACAGCGTGGGAAAATTCTCCTGCACTCAGCGCTTCAGCGTGAGAATTCTCCCACGCTGTCAGTGACGTGCATGAGGTCAGCTGAGTTAATTGGACATGACCTCGGCTCATCTTTATGCCGTCACAGCGAGACACTGAGGAGCGCAAGCAAGCCTGCGTTTCTCAGTGTCCGCGGGATGACAGGCTGGATGGCAGCGTTCTGCTGCGGTCCAGCCTGTCATCTCGATGTAGCAGAGCTGAAGCTGTCGTGGGAACCATGGAAAGGTAAGGATGATGTTGCTTTATTATTTTTCTTTTATTGCAGGAGATCGTTGGCTTCAGCTGAAATGGGCGTGAAGGTAAGTATGGTTTAATTTAGAACAATAAAGAATTGTGTGTTTATTTCAATTAAAGGACTTTTTTCTGGGTGTTTGTGTTTTTTTACATACTTTACTAGAAATTCATGGTGGTCATGTCTAATATTGGCGTGACCCCATGAATTTCGGGCTTAGGGCCAGCTGATAATGCCAAGCTGGCCCTAACCCCTTTATTACCCAGTGAGCCACCGCACCAGGGCCCTGGATGAGTTGGGTACAGCGCCAGAAGATGGCGCTTCTATGAACGCGCCATTTTCCGGGGTGGCTGCGGACTGCAATTTGCAGCGGGGGTGGCCCAGAAAGCTTGGGCCTCCTTGCGCTGCAGATTCCAGCCCCCAGCTGCCTAGTTGTACCTGGCTGGACACAAAAACAGTCAATTTTTTTTTAATTATTTCATGAAATAATTTAAAAAAAAGGGCTTCCCTATATTGTTGTGTCCGGCCAGGTACAAATAGGCAGCTAGGAGTTGGGGGCAGCCCGTTCCTGGATGCTGTACCTGGCTGGCATACAAAAATATGGCAAAGCCCACGTCAAAATTTTTGGGAAAAATTAATTAAAAAATAAATAATAATTTAGGGACTGCATCTTTATTAACCCCTCAAGTGTCATTTAGTGTTAAAATAAAGGATTTATTAAAAATAAAATTGGCGTGGGATCCCCCATAATTTTAGTCTCTAGCGGAGGTTAAGCAGACGGCTGGGGCAGATGTTTGAAGCCTGGGAAGGGGGTAATACCCACGGAGCTTCCCAGGCTACTAATATCAGCCCCCAGCTGAATACCTAGCCTTTACTAGCTATTAAAATGGGAGACCCCCCAAAAAAATGACGTGGGGTCCCCCCTATTTTAATAGCTAGCAAAGGCTAGGCAGACAGCTGGGGGCTGATATTAATAACCCAGGAAGGGTGCCATGAATATTGGCCCCCTCCCAGGCTAGAAACACCAGCCGTCAGCCGCCCCAGAAATGGCGCATCCATAGGATGCATCAATTCTGGCACTTAGCCTCGCTCTTCCACGCTGCCCTGGTGCGGTGGCAGGGGGTAATAGTGGTAGGGTTCATGTCAGCGCCAGCTGCCATGAAGCCCAGGTTAGTAATGATGGGCGTCTATAAGACACCCCCATTACTAACCTACAAAGTGTTAAAAATAAAAAACACCCACTACACCCAGAAAAAAAATAATTTATTTGAAATAAAACACACCATTTTATTTAATTCTTAGTTTACTAAAAAAAAAGTTACCTGTCCACATTCCTGCGCTGATCTCTCATGCACAGCTGTCACATCTGGAGATGTGACAGCTGTCATGGCTGCTGTAAGCTCACGCTGCCGGGAACACGTCCGCTCCCGGCAGCGGGAGCCACTGACTGAGGTCACCGGAGTGCATTCAGTCAGCGCAGCTCCGGTGACCTCCTTTACGGCACTGCTGTACCGTGGGAATTTCTCACGGTACAGCAGGGCCGTAAAGGAGCTCACCGGAGCAGCGCTGCCTGAACTCCGGCGAACCCGCTTATGCAATGACGGGGCTGCTTTACGGCCCCATCATTCTAGCGGCGGCGGCGGTTCAGAGCGGTCACATTCTATGTGGCCGCTCTAAACTGGAGATCTTCGTGGGACACTCGTGGACTACTACGGAGGGGTAAGGATAAGGTTGTGGTTTATTATTTTATATTTTATTACAGGAGATCGATGGCTTCGGGGAATTAGGTGTCTAGGTGAGTATAGGTGTAGTTTTTTATTTTTTACTTTATTTTAGGTGGCGATCGGCGGGGACAGGTAATGTATGAACTAATTTATTTTAGGTAACCACTGGCCACCAATGACATGTATTTAAAATTTATTGGGGACCAAAAACAAAACAAAAAATATGGGGGCCTAAAAAAATAAAACATGTATAGGGCCAAAATAACATATGGGGTAGTTTAAATAGCAGGATCAGGCTGATGAGAACTACTGCTCCCATCAAGCTGATCCTGCTGGCACAAGTGGACGGGGGACAGACATAGGCCGATGGGAGTAGTAGTGTCACATCGGCCTATGTTTGCCTGCACGCACACACCCGCAGACATCGCACAGACACTGCGCACACCCACACACATCGCACAGACACAGTGCACACCCGCACATATCGCGCAGACACCGCACACACCCCGCGCACATCGCACAGACACCCACACACACCAATCATGACCGGTCTGGGAGGTGAGGCTGACCTGTGCGGCTGTGGGAAAGTTCATGTGAGTTCATGAACTCACATGAACCCTCTGAGGGCACCGCGGCTACTTCAAATGAATAGCTGATCGGCATCACCTGATACCTCAGCTGTTCATTTGAAATAACCGGCGGGAAAGCGCAGCACAGAACGGGAAAGCCGGCGGTGAAGTCTTTTCACTGCCGGCTTCCCCGCCCGGGTCCTTCGCTCCCCGCTCCTTGGTGCTGCGCTCCCCGCCCGGTCCTAACTTACGATCGGGATGGGAGGTGGCGAGGGGAGCGGAGCATCGGTATGGGAGGCTGCGGGGAAGCAGTATGGGGCTGTGTAATTGTTTAAAAGCCGGCGGCTTTTTACCGCCCGCCGGCTTTTAAACAATTAGGAGAATTCTCTCACGCTAGGATGGCATTCTGATGACAGGCTGGATCGCAGCTGAGCGCTGCCATCCAGCTTGTCATCCTTCAGAGACACTGCAGAGCGCAGGCATTATGGGAACTTCCGATTCCGGTATTCGATATTGTAAAAGTATCGGAATTAAGTATCGGAACTCCGATACTGAAATATCGGGTATCGGCCGATATTCGCGGTATCGGAATGCTCAACACTAATAATAAGCCTTTCGGGGGACGTATAAGGTAGCTTGTGACATGTAGTGTGAGGGAGGTGGGCAAGGGGAACATCTCAAGTGGCTCCATTTCTGAGGCAGAGCATGTTCAGAAATGGAGAGTATATTCGAGAATTTCTGCAATTTACTAAAGGGGCCATAACCTTAGAAGGTGGCGCTAAAGTCTACTCATCCACATAAAAGCTAGATAGAAACGTTCAGATTTCAGAAACCGAGGAAAGAAATGTTATCTTACAGAACAATACAAGCAGGCACAAGGTTATACGGCACTGGAGCGTTTGACAAAGCCATATACTCCAAAAACACATGATTTATGGATCCTACAGCCAAGGCTTCTGAAGTGCTGTTAAGGCTAGAGAACAATGACAAGAGCGAGCGGCACGGCTAAGTAAAGAGTGAATTACAGAATGGAGCACCCGCAAGAGCAGATTAACCACTTGGTGGCTTCGTTTTTCATATATATTGTTTGTCAGCTAAACTGATGTGTGGCAACACCCCCTCCGGCAAACACGCGGTACGTGCCATAATACCGTCCTTGCACACACTTTGAATACGGAGCATAACATCAATTGTGTATGCAAATCAAATCTGTAACCATAGCGATGTCTTAAAACTAGCATCGCACGTCGTGTGACACTTCTACGGTCTCGCTTCTAATAAGCTTGATACACTTTTTATTCATTCCTATGGTTACGTAAGATGTGCACGACAAGTCGGAAGTCTTTTTTAATAACCTGATTTAATAATATGTCAATCGAAATGTTCCAAATACGGTAATACCATTACTAGAATGTGCAAAAGATCTACCGTCCTGCCGAATCTGTAGGTCTGTGCCGGTACAGTCAATGGAATCGGCACGTAACATACCTCCACAGGGATCAAGTGAAAGAAAGATTTCCAATATCTCTCCAACTGTCGAGACACCAAACAATCCCAAAAACGGGACTCTGAAATGTTTAAACGATCCCAAGAAGGAGGTTCTGAAATACCCAAATGATCCCAAGGAGGAGGCTCTGAAATGGCCATATGATCCCAAGAAGGAGGCTCAGAAATGGCCATACGATCCCAAGAAGGAGGCTCAGAAATGGCCATAAGATCCCAAGAAGGGGGCTCTGAAATGGCCAAACGATCCCAAGAAGGAGGCTCTGAAATGGCCATACGATCCCAAGAAGGAGGCTCTGAAATGGCCATACGATCCCAAGAAGGAGGCTCTGAAATGGCCATTCGATCCCAAGAAGGAGGCTCAGAAATGGCCATAAGATCCCAAGAAGGAGGCTCAGAAATGGCCATAAGATCCCAAGAAGGAAGCTCAGAAATGGCCATAAGATCCCAAGAAGGAGGCTCAGAAATGGCCATACAATCCCAAGAAGGAGGCTCTGAAATGGCCAAACGATCCCAAGAAGGAGGCTCTGAAATGGCCATACGATCCCAAGAAGGAGGCTCTGAAATGGCCATACGATCCCGAGAAGGAGGCTCTGAAATGGCCATACGATCCCAAGAAGGAGGCTCTGAAATGGCCAAACGATCCCAAGAAGGAGGCTCTGAAATGGCCAAACTATCCCAAGAAGGAGGCTCTGAAGTGGCCAAACGATCCCAAGAAAGAGGCTCTGAAGTACCCAAACAAACCCAAGAAGGAGACTGTGAAACAACCAAACAATCCCAAGACGGAGGCTCTGAAGTACCCAAACGATACCAAGAAGCAGACTCTGAAAAGCCCAGTCGGAATGGTGCAGTGGCTATGCATGCGCATCACCAATGCATCCACTGCTGGAGAGATCTGACCATTGCACTCTGCTAGCTATGGCAGTCCCACAGAGAATGAATAGAGTGGTGTGGCGATGGCTCATTCCAACTGGGAATTTCAGAGTCCCGTTCTCAAGATTCAAAGAGTTAGGGAAAATTTGCAGATTCACAACCACTGGGACTCCATCGATCAAGTTCTCACCTATCCTCTGCATAAATGAGAACCTTTTAATTTCCAAACCTCAGATACAAATGTGTTCATCCTCATCTTTGCTCTTGGCTCAACATACACGGATGTGTGTGAATAGATTTAAAAACAACATGATTTCACATCTCTCCACAATTACCCTCTTCAAATCTAAATCTCCAGGGAAGAAGCATCGTATGGCCTATAAGTCTCCATACACCAACTTGGCGCTTGACTCTCAACAAGGAGAAACTTTACCCCTTAGTTCACACTACTTTGTCACGAGAAATCAATGCTACTGCACATGTTTCTATGACCACCCAATGGTTGTCATTCATTTGGAGAACATATTGTATACTCCCTTAATTCTTTATATCTACATCCAAATTTTATTCTAAACTGATCATTTATGAGCCGTAAGGAGATCGTATAAAAAAAATTATATAGCACAAACATACACTGCAGCGCTGTCCAGAGATTACATTCACTCTCAAGATACACAAAACTGGAAATAAGCAACATCAATAAGTGATTAGATTTTTATTTATTTTTTTTTTTAAAGGTAGATAAAAGATCCCACTTTTTTTTCCCCACGAGAAGTTTTTGAAAAACTGCTGCAGGAAAAAAAAAATTCAAAAATCTCCTCATATGAACCGCATAGAAAGATTTTTCCAGACATTTTTGTAAACATTTTTAAACAGAATATAAATATAAATCACCACCAAAAATGCAAAAAAATAAAAATAAAAAAAAATCACCAGTGTGAAGATAGCCTAGGGTCATATCTAGGTAGGTTAGTAGCCGATCAACTACCCCCTCCCTGGTCGCAAATGGATAGTCCATTGCCGAGAAAGTAAACTTTTGAGCCATTTCTAAAATGTAAAATCAGGCTGCCAGTGCTTACAGCAGTGTTTCGCCAAACTACAGTCTTCACGGGCCCCCAACAGATCATTTTTTCAGGATTTCCTTAGTATTGCCCAAGTGATCGAATTATAATCAAGATATAAGAAATTGCCATGGGTTCTCTCACCTGTGCAATAGTAAGGAAATCCTGAAAACGTGATCAGTTGGGGGCACCATGAGGACTGGAGTTTGGGATACACTGGCTTAGAGAGTGGTACGATTCCAGGCAGGTGCACTGCTCCTCCACATTATGCTCCACCCCAGTTGGCTTGATAGAGGTCTGCTCAATGCTAAGCATCGACAAGCCCACAGGGGCGGCGCTAGGCGGGGATAATGTAGAGAATCAGTGCACCAGCTGGTACTTGGCCCACCCTCTGTGCACTTCAAGACTCATTTACATTAAAAAAAAAATTGATTTTCTCAGTGTTTGCAGTCAAAAACGGAATGGTTGAACCAGTCTTTTACAACCCTACGTTGCAAGTCAATTCTTTTGGTGACCCTAAATCTCCCGACAGGTTCGTTTTAAAGATACAACAATTAACCTGTCAATTAAAGGATCGAAAAGAAAGGACGATTCTGCCACTGTTCTTTTTATGCAAGGTTGACCCCCAACTTCTGCCATCAGCGATTGCCTCCACGTCATCACCAAAGCTTTTCGAAAGAAACAAAATGGAATTGGTGGGAGACCAGAGAACCAACGGAGGGAAGCGGCAGGAAGTTTGAAGGATGAATAAATATAAATTCAGCCCATTTGTAACTGTCTAGAAAACCTCATTAATGTCTTTGCATTAAAGGAGCTTACACTGAAATATACATGATGGGCGCTAAAAGAAGCGAAAGCCGTCACGCCGAGGTCTCTCTTCTAACCAGGCATAGACTAATTAAAGTTTCTTCATTTTTTGCTTCTTGCCATGTTTGAAAAGGTGGAACCTTCTGGCACAGGGGCTTAGCGGAGTTTGACGCTTGTCGGAGAAATGCTATAAAGATATTAACGGCAGGATAATTAATAGTAATGCCCGTGCTTCTTGTGATAGGGCATGAATAATTCAAGACAGGTAATGATAATAATAAGCCCTAATGTAGCACCGGATGATGTTCCTTACTTAAATCACTCAACTTCAGGAGCAATAAAATGAGAAGTTCCTAGGATAGGCAAGGATTACCAAGTTTTCTTTTTATTATTTTTGCCATAATTTATTCGGTAATGTGGATTAAAAAAAAGGCCGAGGGGCCGTCATTACATTCTAATAAAAGGCAATAACTCCAAGAAAGTTCCACTGCGATAAGATGACTGTTTCAATGATTTGATTGGGTTAAAGGGATTTAGCAGCTACAGAAACCCTCAATGATCAGTGTGAAGAGCTGGTCACTTAAAGACTGAGACTTTTCCAACATGGAGCTCCGGTTCCATCAATATTATTCTGTCTTATTAATGTTCTGCTTGCTAGTCAGTTGATGTACACTAATTTTACAAAGTGTCCAGAATTCCAGTAATCTCATCAGTATCTCAGGAGCCTTAAGTCATTGTTCAAACAGCGTCTAGGCCCATTGTGTGAGTGTTGAAAGAAGATCCGGCGGGGTGTCACTGGTTGAGGTAGTTGGCCCTGGAAGTCCCAAATTTGCAGCTGCTCTATCCCCGGCGGGCCAGCGGAAGGGTGAGACTAATTTTGCACCATCTTGGGTATTTGCTTTGACTGTTCAATATGTTTATTGTCTGTTGGTGGTTCAATTTATTGCCACACTGTTTTACCCTCACTCTGTGTTGTCTGAGTAGTATGCCCACAGAAGACCCCGGATCTTAACAATCAGCTATTAATAGTGGGGGGGGGATTTGCGCCCATATGCCCATTTTTTTCCTCCCGGCGGTGGCTGCAGGGAAACGGTTCAAACATCTGTTTTTCGTGTATGAGCGTTTTTCACAAATAGCACTCGTACCTACAATAGTGAATGGGGTCATTTGCATGTCCGTGATTTTCCACAGACAGAGTGGCTCATGTAAAATCGCGAAGACATAGACTCTAATCTGAGAGTTGGATCAGAATTGGCAATGTAAGTCTATGGGTTAATGAAGAAAAATCAGACAGCACCTGGAAGGCATCCGATTTTCACGGACAGTTACATATGAAAAGAGTGGGTCAATGCTCAGTTTTCCTTGTACGTGAAAAAATAAATACTGATGTCTGAATAAGCCATAAATCAGACAAAATTAGGTCATCTTAACGGAAAGCTATCACCATGAAAGTACCATTCCAGACTACCTAAATCGTGTTCTAGAGCAGGACTTGAGCAAATTGATGTACATTTTCAATGCTTAGGAGTCCAGTGGGAGGTCCTGCTAATAGAGTTGAGTAAAAAGAATTGCAGAAAACTGGTAGACGTTGGTAGACCATTGCCATCAGACGAGATCATTGCGACATCTCCACCACCTCTACTAATAGGCCACAGGACGTCATGCATGTCGAATATATCTTACTAATTAGAAGAGGCACAAGGGACTTTGAAGGAAGGAGGAGGTCCACAGTGCTAGGATTACTCCCACAGTGCTGGAGCAGAGTCCCGCAAATCTTTTTTGCTCAACTCTAACATCTACCTTTGTCTGCAAGCTCATACAGAAAAATCTACAGATCAATGAGTGACTCCTCCCACTGGACTTTAATCAAGAAGTTACAAGTAATGCTGCAAAATTATACATCATATGGCTCCGCTCCACATGGTCTTTAAAGTGGTGGTTAAAAATGTATTTCTTAGACTTGGGTTATTGAGTAACAAATGAAGGCATTGTCAACTGCCGTTACCCTTCTGGATGCAGAAATGGACGTTTCGGTGTTTAAATCCAGCTCCGGAATAGATGACAGGTCTGCTGGAGCCTCTGATTGTCGGCAGCGGTAAGGAGACTGGAAAACAACGTTGTCAAAAGTAACATCTCATGATGCGCTGTTCCAGGAACCGGTCTGCTGCAGTCAATCACAGGCTTCAGTAGTCATGTAACATCTGGATTTCACATTCATCCCTCCCGAAGTCACAAGCAGCCAAGTACGGTAGGTCTCCGATTGAATTTTTTTTTAAACAACCCATGCCGAAGAAATAAAATAAAACACCAGACAGCCCCTTTAAAGGGAATCTGTCACTAGGTTTTTACCAACTAATCTGAGAGCAGCATGCTGTATAGACAGAGACCCTAACTCCAGATGTGTGTCACTTACTGGGCTGTGTGTCGTAGTTTTGATAAAATCAGTTTTATCAGCAGGAAATTATCCCTAGAGAACTAGTAACCTGCTGCCATGTAGTCCTCCATATTTACTAGCTTTGTATAATCCCGCCTCTATCACTGATTGGCAGCTTTCTCACAGTGCACACAGAAAGAAGCCAATCAGTGGCAGGGGCGGGGTTATATACTGCTCAACATTCAGAGAACTAGCAGAAAAAAAAATCATTTTATCAAAACTACAGCAAGTAGCCCTGTAAGTGATACATCGCTGGAATCAGAGTCTCAGTCTCTATTTTATTCTGCTCTCTGATGGGGTAGCAAAAACCTAGTGACAGATTCACTTTGAAATGAAGTTGGAGATTGATGAGGTTCCCTTTAATAAAACATTTTAGAGTGAAAAACACTTTACAGTGATAGATATAAGCTCGGATGAGTTGTTTGTTCCCTTCCCCCATTTTTGTAATATAATTTACAGAAAAGATGCATCACCGGGAACCACAACGGTCCATCCTAAAAGCCGGTTGGAAGTCGCATGCAGAATGTAAAAGTAACGAAACAGAAGCGAGAGGGCTCGGGGTCTTTTTAACGCCCAAAAGAAAAAAATAAAGTGAAGGAACACTTTGAAGTATTCAGTTACTTCTGCTGAAGGATGTGAATAATTCCAAACTACATTTTACAGAACAAACATGCATCTTGCTTCACCATAGCCGGGGTTTGGCTGACAAAACGGTTTTCTTTGAGTAGCTGCTCCGATCTAACTGCTCCCTATTTGTACAGATCTTATTGAAGAAATACGTTTAGTGCAAAACGTCTAAATCTGTTCGAGGGCTGGAAAGATTAGTTTATAGAAGGCTTATGCAGCACAAGGAGGGAGCCTTACAATACGGCACAATCACACAGCGAAGGAGGAAAAATACGGCGCGGCGCACATTCCTCTATTCACGACGGGTCCTTTATATTCAGGGCAGGTTTGGCCCAAGACATTCAAATGTTATTCACTCATCGTAAATGGAATTATTCCTAGTTTATTGATACACACTTCAGTTTCAATTAGATCGTTTTGGATGAAAAATTTTACATAGTCCAATTGTGCTACAAGAAAAAAAAAATGACTAGCATCGAGCAGACGGACGATTTTCGCTTACGAGTGCCATCCATGGTTTTCACGGATGGCACTTGTACCTGTGATGATCTACAGCAGGGATGTCAAACTCAAACACACAGAGGGCCAAAATGAAAAACTTGGACAAAGTCGCGGGCCCACCAGTATACAGTATAATGGGCCCCACATGGTCCTCCGTACAGAATAATGGGCCCCACATGGTCCTCCATACAGAATAACGGGCCACACATGGTCCTCCGTACAGAATAATGGGCCCCACATGGTCCTCCGTACAGAATAATGGGCCCCACATGGTCCTCCATACAGAATAACGGGCCACACATGGTCCTCCGTACAGAATAACGGGCCACACATGGTCCTCCATACAGAATAACGGGCCACACATGGTCCTCCGTACAGAATAATGGGCCCCACATGGTCCTCCGTACAGAATAATGAGCCCCACATGGTCCTCCATACAGAATAACGGGCCACACATGGTCCTCCGTACAGTATAATGGGCCCCACATGGTCCTCCGTACAGAATAATGGGCCCCACATGGTCCTCCGTACAGAATAATGGGCCCCACATGGTCCTCCATACAGAATAACGGGCCACACATGGTCCTCCATACAGAATAATGGCCCCACATGGTCCTCCGTACAGAATAATGGGCCCCACATGGTCCTCCGTACAGAATAATGGGCCCCACATGGTCCTCCATACAGAATAATGGGCACCACATCGTCCTCCATACAGCATTATGGGCACCACATAGTCCTCCATACAGCATTATGGGTACCACATAGTCCTTCATGCAGAATAATGGGCCCCACATAATCCTCCATACAGAATAGCCCTACATAGGGGTGGTGGTTCTGGTGTTGAGGGCCAAATAAAATCACCCTGAAGGCCAGATTTAACCCATGGGCCAGAGTTCGACATGTGTGGTCTACAAGGTCATTCACAGGTCTGTGATTTTTCGGCAATGAAAGTCTATGGGTCCGTGAAAACTATCATACTGCACTTGGATGACATCTGAGTGCGGTCCAATTTTCACGGACTGTCAGAATTGAGAAGGTGGAGAAAAATACTGATCAAAGTCAGATCCGAAAACAATTGGTCCGTTTTTCTCGTACATGGAAAAAAAATAAATAAATCAGACATCTCAATGAGCCCCAAGTCTGTGATGCCTCTTCAGGGCCAAAGAGTGAAACTACCCACTTCCTTACATATTTTAAGGTATTGTAGGAGAAAAGAATTAGCACCACGCTTGTCTATGGGACATTTCTGCCATTGCAGCTAAGTTCTAATTAAAAGGGCCATCTGGTGAAAAAAAAAACACAAATGTGTGTTAATAAGTTAAATAACTTTGTATAGTTCAACTATGCCAACTGACTCGGTCAACACAGATCTGCTTCAATCAACGGTTCAACAACTGCCCTTATTGCTCATCAGAGTTCCCTTTTGTCAGCATGGACCAGTGCTATGAACGAGGGGGCTGGCTGGCTGCCTTATTTTCAACAAATGAGAAAGCCTAGAAGGAGGCTGGCTCAGATGTTAAAATTAGCAATCAGAAGTGCCAGCAGTTGTTAAGTTTTTGCTACGATACCTATTTTGACCACTCCACTTTCTGCTTCTGGTCCTCTAGTCCTGTGCATGTTGGCATGAGACCAGTGTTGTGGGTGACAGGGGCAGGCGGACTGGTTCATTTCAAAAGCTGAGCAAGTATCCTTCTCTCTCACAGCCAATGCATAGCAGAGAAGGAGGCTGGCTCAGATATTAAAATTAGCAATCAGAAGGGCCATCGGTTATTACTTTTCTCTGATCCCATGTTTGGCCATTCCACTTCGCGCTTCCGGTCCAGTGCATGTTGGCATGAGACCAGTGCTGTGTGAAAAAGGGGAAGACTGAGCAAGTCTCCTTTTTCCAGCCCATAAATAGACAGAGGAGGTCCTCAGTCCACAGCGATCGGCTCGGTTCAGAAACTCCACATCCCGTCCTGTGAGTGACACATTGGAGAGTTCCATTTGTCAGCAGGAGATCTGTGATGTTTGCAAAGGGGGCTGACTGATTGGCTCTGAGAAAAAAGGACACTTGTTCAGCTGTTGTAATGAGGCAATACATAAAGAAGGGGCTGGCTTGGTTGCTGAAATGAATAGGACCCTCAGTCGAAAGGATTCCACTTCTGTACCCTTTCTCAACATCAGAGAGGTCTGTGTGTCAGCAACAGACCATAGTCAAGTGCGAAGGAGACTAGCTGGTTCATTTCAAAAGCCAAGCAAGCCTCCTTGTCTCTCTTATAGCCAATGAGTAGACAGAGAAGGGGGCTGGCTTAGCTGTTGAAATCAGCAGTCAGAAGGGCTCTTTCATACATATGATCAAGTGCCAACAAAGGGAATACTCTCGTGTAGAGCACAGGATAGGAAGTGGGACTGCTAAACTAGTGACCGGAGCGGATACCTAGTAATAGGGCCTCTGTTATTATAGGAAAAACATTATAAAAAAAATATTCGGTTTTTATGCCCATTTATGTTATTTTTTGGGGGGGAGGAGGGGGGTGGGTACACACCCCCTTTATATCATAAAGACTGAATTGTAATATTAGACGGAACCCATGAACATGAATGTGGGTTTACAAATATATCATCCTCCTAGGAATCATCAACACAGCTTTTAGTACCCATCTCCGATAAAGTATAACCAGGTCAATGGAGGGTCCTGTCGTAAGTCCAGTTGGCACAGCACCATCCTCTACCATTGGGCTTTCTTTGCTGCTCCGTGATGAACTTGAGTAGAGGCCAAAGGCTTCGTTCCACAAAGTGGACGAAGACCCAAAAACCAGCTCAGCTGCCATTGTTCTAGTCGTGGAAAATGAAGTTTTATTTATATACACTTGTAGATCTGAAGTCACAAAGGCAACACAATATCTATCAGGCATTAATATTCAAGAAGACTTCACTGCATTCAAACAAGCAACGCTCGCATTCAAATCAGCACTCACCTCTGCTAAACAGGCCTACTTCACAACTCTCATATCCTCCCTATTCTACTACCCCAAACAGCTATTCAACACTTAACTCTCTCCTCCGCCCTCCACTGCCCCCTCCGACCTCCCTCATCTCTGCCGAGGAGTTTGCCACACACTTCAAAAACAAGATTGACCAAACACGGCAAGTCTTTACTGTTCGACCACCACAACCCGTTTGTTTTCCACACCATTTCCTTAACCCCATAACCTCCCTTCCCAACATCATGGAAAGAGCCCTTACTCGTCTCCTCTCCAAATCACACCTCACCACATGTGCACTCGACCCCATCCCATCCCACCTCCTCCCCAACCTCACCCCCACACTCGTCCCATCCCTAACCCATCTCTTCAACCTATCACTATCCTCTGGTACCTTCCCTGCTGCCTTCAAACATGCCACAATCACGCCCATCCTCAAAAAGCCATCCCTCAACCCATCCGCCCTGTCCAGCTATCGCCCCATATCGCTGCTCCCATTTGCCTCCAAACTCCTTGAGCAACACGTTCACTCTGAACTTTCCTCCCAATTTTCATCTAACTCTCTCTTCGACAACCCGGCTTCCGCCCCCCACCATTCCACCGAAACTGCCCTTACCAAAATCACCAATGACCTGCTCACAGCCAAAGCTAACAGACAATTCTCTGTACTCCTTCTTGACCTGTCCTCTGCTTTCGATACAGTTGACCACTGCCTCCTACTACAGATCCTCTCTTCCTTTGGCGTCAAAGACCTTGCCCTATCCTGGATCTCCTCATACCTTTCTAACCGCACATTTAGCGTCTCCCACTCCCACGCTACCTCCTCACCCCGCCCCCTCTCTGTTGGAGTCCCTCAAGGCTCTGTCCTAGGACCCCTACTCTTCTCAATCTATACCCTTGGCCTGGGACAGCTCATAAAATCCTATGGCTTCCAGTACCATCTGTACGCTGATGACACCCAGATCTACCTCTCTGGCCCAGACGTCACCTCTCTGCTGTCCAGAATCCCAGCACGTCTATCAGCCATATCCTCCTTCTCCTCCCGCTACCTCAAGCTCAATGTGGACAAAACTGAACTCATTATCTTTCCACCATCTCGCATATCCTTCCCACCTGATCTTTCTATCACAATAAATGACATCACTCTTTCCGCTGTACCGACAATCCGCTGCCTCGGAGTAACCCTTGACTCTGCCCTGTCCTTTAAACCCCACATCCAAGCTCTCGCCACCTCCTGTAGCCTCCAGCTCAAAAATATTTCCAGAATCCGTCCTTTCATCAACACTAACTCTACTAAACTGCTTGTGCATGCCCTCATCATCTCCCGCCTCGACTATTGCAACATCCTCCTCTGTGGCCTCCCTGCTAGCACTCTCGCCCCCCTCCAGTCTATCCTCAACTCTGCTGCACGACTTGTTCATCTCTCTCCTCGCTACTCCTCTGCTAAGCCCCTTTGCAAATCGCTTCACTGGCTCCCATTCCCCAGCGTATCCAGTTCAAACAACTAACACTGACCTACAAAGCCATCCATAACCTCTTTCCTCCGTACATCTCTGAACTAATCTCCCGAAATATTCCCTCACGTAACCTCCGGTCCTCCCAACACCTCCTTCTCTCCTCCACACTTATCCGTTCCTCACCCAAACGCCTCCAAGATTTCTCCCGAATATCCCCCATCCTCTGGAATTCTGTGCCTCAACACGTCCGATTATCCACCACATCCGGATCCTTCAGACGGAACCTGAAAACCCATCTCTTCAAGAAAGCCTACAGCCTGCCATGACCCCGCTGCCTCAACACCGAAGCTACTGCAACCCCCAACCTACTGTCTCCTCCCCATTCCTGTAGAATGTAAGCCCGCAAGGGCAGGGTCCTCTTCCCTCCTTACCAGTCTATCATTGTTAGTTTGTTTACTGTAAGTGATATTTTTACTTGGTATGTAACCCCTTCTTATGTACAGCGCCATGGAATCAATGGCGCTATATAAATGAATAATAATAATAATAATAAATAATTAGCGACAATGTCCCGGTTTCTCTTTCATGAAATGGACAGAAGAAATGTTGTGACCTACATTCAGGAGATATTACCGAGGACAGTTCCCTGCTTCCAGCGCATTAACATAGTGTCAAACCAATTAATATGGTGTCTTAACAAATCAAAGATCTAAACTCATCACTGCAGCATCATTGCAATCACAGAGCATATCTGGGATGCAAAATGATGAATTCACATTTTTTCAAGGGAGATTTAATTAACTTTAAGCCTTCCATTGCCAACCCGAGTTATAGATGATCTCTTTTACGCAAGACTACATTAGACTACAAACATGGAAATTAAAAATGGGTATTCAAAGAAAACGCAGAACTCGAGAGAGGCATACATAAATCTTTATGAGGCTATAAAACCCCCCCAAAAAAGTTTTGAGACGGACACAAATTTTGGTTTTCACAGAGGTTGCTACTACAATGTTTTTAGAACTTTTAGTCGGATGTTCTTCTGGTTACTGACGTACAATTATCAGCATTTCAGAAGTTTTAAACTTTTACAGACAAAAACATCAAGTTTATGGAAAGACCCAGTATTTACAGTGCTGGCCCTTATTTTTCAAGACATCTGCCTTTCGTCCTGGCAGATGTTGCTTCTGGGCCAAATTCTGACTAACGACAACCCATTCTTGTCTAATCAGTGCTTGGAGTTGATCACATTTTCTGTGTATTTGTTTGTCCACCCATTTTCTGAGGATTGAACACAGGTTCTCAATGGGATTGAGATCTGGGTAGTTTCATGGCCAAAATTTCAATGTGTTATTCACCGAGCCACTTAATTATCACTTTTGCCTTGGGACATGGTCTTGGTGTCCATCATGTTGGAAAAAACATTGTTCATCACCACATTGCTCCAGGATCATTTGGAGAAGTTGATCTTGGAGAAGGTTTAGATCCCAGTCTTTATTCATGGCCGTGATCTTAGACAAAATTGTGAGTGATCCACCTCCATGGATGAAAAGTTCCCACACATGAATGGTCTCGGGATACTTTACTGTTGGTATGACACAGGAATCATGGCAGCACTCACCTTTTCTTCTCTGGACAATTATTTTATTCATCCAGATGTCAACAGTCTGAAGGCGGCTTCATCAGAGAAAACTTGGCAAGAAGTCCAGGCGGTAGAGGACTGAGGTGAACCTTTTAGCCAAAATAACCTGCTCTCTGGATAGCTCTCCTTCAAGGCGGTGAGCGTAGGAAGATTTTTTTGATGAGCTGTCATCTGATGTAGCCTTTCCTTAAAATCTAAGATAGTGTCCACACCAATTTCAGGAGGATACACAATTATTAAATAAACGTGTCATAATATCCAACAAGTAGAAAACTGTGCATCCAAGAAGCAACTTGCCCCATGATGTCAAAAAGTGCCATGTTGCGTATGGAAAGTTTGCAGGTGTGGGACAATCAAGAACCTGGTAGTAAGCTTAGGGCTAGCAGAGTCAACCAGCTCTCCAATCCCATTGTTTGTTCAAGCTCTCATTGAACTAACCTACGACACGGGCGATAAGGTCACGTCGGGAATGGAATACTTGCAAATGTGGAACCATCAGGAACCATGGTAGTAAGTTTAGGGCTAGCTGAGTAAACCTGCTCTCCAATCCCATTGTTTGTTCGAGCTCTTATGGGATTAGTCTAAGACGGTGGCAAGGTGGGATCCTTGGTGGCAAGGTGGGATCCTTGGTGGCAAGGTGGGATCCTTGGTGGCAAGGTGGGATCCTTGGTGGCAAGGTGGGATCCTTGGTGGCAAGGTGGGATCCTTGGTGGCAAGGTGGGATCCTTGGTGGCAAGGTGGGATCCTTGGAGGCAAGGTGGGATCCTTGGAGGCAAGGTCAGGTCTGGAATGGAATGTTTGTAAGTTTGGGACCATCAGGAACCATGGCAGTAAGTTTAGGGGTAGCGGAGTAAACCTGCTCTCCCATCCCATTGCTTATTTAAGCTCTTATGGAATTAGTCTACGACACGGGCAAGGTTTTCTCCTTGATGGCAAGATCATCTTGGCCTTCCCAACCCCTCAGCGCATTAGCTAGAGTCATAGTTTTTGTACACCGAGTGTGTATACATGTGTTTGTTTGTTTTTTGCTCTATAGAAAACATATCCCGCCATCTGCCTATAAGCTGCTTTCCTGCTGCCTGCTGAAATCACGGTCTGAAGGTAGCAGAAACACATTAACAAGGTAATTCTAAGATAAGGGTAACATTTCATATTCCCATGGATAGAATTGCTAGATAAAGAAAGCTCGTGAACTGGAGGTCTGGCTGCTGGAGCTTTAGGATATTCTCCAAGCAGCAATGACTGTAATTCATCCACACAAGACACCGTCACGAAGGAAGCTTCTACTGTCAGCCCGTTTCCAAAGATCTTTCGAAGCTAATAACATTTGTTCCTTTGATTACTGAGATGTAGAAATGTCAGATTAGCTGTTCTGTTAATGAGGTGTACAGCAAATACACAAGCAACGAGCGCAACACAAGAGCAGAAGCGGAAGTCTACCGTGTGCTCCAAGTGCAGCGGTGCACAGAACCAGACATAAAAATATGTCCTCGGTGAAAAAAAATGTCCACATCTTAAGGCATGGAGAGATTTTGAGACGTCCCTCATAGGACTTTGAGCTGGAGTTACGAATATCAGATTGACAAATTCTAAAATAACGGAGAATATAATTGATGATCTACACTGAATGGGCTGCGCTTGTGGAAATGAAGAATCCTTGATGGTATAAAAGGTTTTTATTATACCAACGCGTTTCGGTGGCTTTTTCAAGGTAAAAAAAACAACATATGTGACAATTGTTAATTTGGAGGTTTTGCTGTTATGGCATTCATTGTACAATAAAAAAGCAACATTATTCTCAATGTAAGCACACGTATGGTGATACTGAATTTAAAGGTTTTTTTTTTTTATTATTCAACAAAAGAAAAATGAGAAATTTGTAAAAATAAATAATAATTGGCTTTGTGTCACCAATTTCCGAGTCAAGTAACTTTCTCATTTTTTATTGATCGACCTGTATCAGAGTTGACTTTTCTTTTTTTTTTAATTGGCAGAATTTTGGAGAGCCAACTTGGCAACCATGGGAGCCTTCAGCAGAACCATGGATGTTAAAGCAACCCATTGACACTCTGGGAGATCATCGCAGGTGGGACGATGGTTGCCCGATACAGCACACCCCCTAAAATGCTGCAGTCTGAGATTTAAAGCAGCATTAAAAGGGATTAAGCAGCAGTGATTAGAGCCAGCTCCGCTCGCTGCGGTTAGAGGCAGATGCCGGCTGTATAACACAGCCGGCATCTGCAGCGTGTGAAATGGGCTCAATGACTGGGACGGTTCCATACAAACAGACGTATTAATACATCCTATGACAAGAGGGGATTAATATGAGAATATGGCCCTTGGACTACAAGACTGCACCCCTGGTCCACACCATCCAACATGGCTATGTACATATACAAGTGATGTATCCTGACAAACCTTCCTTAACCAAAATCCACCAAGATTTCTTCGTAATTTTTTTTTTCTTTCCAGATTCCATTTTTTTAATATTTGGCCATTAATCGAATTCCAACAGAACATTTGTTATTTGCAGTCAAAACAAGAATTATTTCCCCTAAAATGGAGCAAAGAAATGAGTTCTCAGAAGAGACTCGTAGACTTGTCTATCCTCGAAATAAAAGGCAGATCTTCAAAGCCGACAGGAATCCAGTATTCACAATGAGGCGAGCCTACAGCATGTAAAATTCTCTTTCTAGCCATCGCCGGGGCTGTCCCACATCTGACACGCTCCTCGTTACCGAAAATTCGTCTTTATTCATGGAAATGGAAGCAAAAAGAGAATTGATCCTCAAAAGAAATTCTAATCCCATTTACTTCTAAACACGACTGTTTGCTGCTCTGCCGCATTACAACATTATCCGCCTTGCTTTATATCGCCAGACATGACTTCCTTGATAGATTATCTTTTATATCACTGGTTGCTTAGCAACCCTCATTGAACAGGTGAGATGGGATATGCCAACGCGTTTCCAGTGTCATGGCAAATGCTGGTGGTAGTTACAATGTATATGGATTTTATAAGCCAAAAATGGGTGTTATGGTCTTTTATGTGAAATCTGAGATTATCACATTGGTTTTTACATGAAGGATGTGGTCTATGATGCAAGAAAACTGAAGACCATAGCAGTACCCTTATACAACAGTAACTATAAGGACACGGGGATGCATTTCCCAAAAGGTGGTGATTTCTTTAAGGCATTTGAGGTATAAAAATAATTTTTCAAACTACCAAAGTTTCGGCCTGCAATCTTCATCCCTTCATTCATTTTTAGATCCCATGGCAATGCAGTCTACATCCTGATTCAAGCTTCAGATTTTTCTCTTGTGGGATGGTCCCTCCCGGTAATATAGGTTAGATGGGATTCTGAGTCATGTATCCAGAATGCTGCTGCCTTCATTAGTTCAGATCAGCACAGCTTCTATCCTGCACTTATTTCTGCCTTTTCTGCAGCCTTTTTTTTCTTGACCCTCCCTAAGACTGTAGATGCTTTCTTCTCTCTCCACACTGTGGAAAAGTGTGTACCCTGCCCCTTCCTCCTCACTGGTCCTATATGTAACAGAAAACAGACAACCTTTATAGCCAGGAGCTCTGACTGATTTGTAACAATTCTGCAGAGTACTCAGCTAGTTAAAAGGGAACCTGACAGCTGATACAGGTGCCTATCTACAGGCAGCATGTAGGAGACACTGGCTGCACAATTTCAGCCATGTATTTTTAACTCTGAAATGCTGCTGCATTTCAGAGAAAAACATAATTTAATAGGCACCGGGAAACTGGTCGGACAGGCGGGTCCCCAAAAGCTTCTCCCTGCCTGCTACCTTGGACTGACAGGATTCTCCCTGCGTATATGTACAAGGAGAGATGTGTCACTCAAGGGAAGCAGGCTGGAAGAAACCGTAGGGGATCTACCTGTCCGACTATGTCTCCTGTGCGGCTTAGTCCCTGGCGGCATCTGTCCGCCCACTCCCCTTGAGTGACAGGTCTCGCCCTATACACTCGCACAGAGAGAGACTGGTCACTCAAGGGCAGCGGACAGAAAGAAGTGGCTAGAAACCCACCTGTCCAACTAGTCTCCTGTATGGCTCGATCTCCGGCGGCTTCTGCCCACCCGTTTTCCTTGAGTGACAGGCCTTTCTCTACACACTCACGCATGGAGAGACTGGTCACTCAAGGGCAGAGGATAGGGAGAAGCTACCAGGAAACCCACCTTTCCGACTAGTCTCCAGTGCAGCTCAGTCCCAGGCGGCATTTCCCCGCCCGCTCCGCTTGAGTGACCGGTTTCTCCCTATAAACTCAGGCAGAGAGAAACTGGTCAATTAAGGGGAGAGGAAGGGGAGAAGCTGCCAGGAACTCACCTGTCCAACTAGTCTCCCGTGTGGCTCAGTCCCTGGCGGCTTCTTCCCGTCCGCTCCCCTTGAGTGACAGTTCTCTCCCTATACACTCACGCAGGGAGAGACCAGTCACTCAAGGGCAGCGGATGGGAGAAGCTGCCACGAACCCGCCTTTCCAACAAGTCTCCTGTGCGGCACGGTCCTGTGTTCTTTTCTGAAAGCCGCAGGGTTTCATCAGCTCCGTTCTTTCAGATGGACCACGTGAATTTGCCTTTTACCTGCATTCAGTGTGGCCAGCATGTATGCTTTCTTACAAGAGCGCCAATGTGCGTCTCGCGTAAATGCATGGAGACAATGACTTCCGTACGCAATGAAGTTGCGGTGTGATTCGGGTAGTCAGAGTGCGAGACACATGGTGTGAACGAAAGAAAAGAAATGAGCCGATATAACAGGAATAAAATCGATTTGTAAGATTTTTAATTTCGAACCATTTTCCCGAGAAAACGCTTAAAAAGTAAATAAATCCTGGAGTGCTCCTTTACAACGCCGTTCTGTGAAGCTGAGCGGTCTTTTTTTTTGCCATTTCTTAAATGATATCCATTCTGTGAAAGCTAGATGACGAGCGATACGGACACCATTACAGCTCCCACAGGGGTTGTCAGGCAACTTTTCAAGTCTCTTGAATGGCAGGAAAAGAATTTATAGCAACTTGTCAGAAGAAATGCACAACTCATTATTGTGCTGCAAACTGTAAATTCCCGATCTAAGCTCGGACTCGTATAACGTATGCTGCTCTACACCGCAGTACTATATATCATGGCAGGGCAGTATATTGAGCTAATCCAGGTATCCCGAACATACTGCCCAATGGAGACCCAAAGATGGTATAGTGGAAACTTCCTCAGATTATCAGTAGCGGGACCACTGTTGTGGGAAACTTGCAGTAAGTACGTTCTGTGGAATTGCACTCATAGGGGTTATGTGCAAAATGCACCCACAAGGGTCTTGGGAGGTTTGCAATAAATACATTCCAATGGAATTAACCGACAAAGGTCGTGGGAGGTCTACAGTAAATACATTGCGTAGGAATGCACCCACAAGGGTCGTGGGAGGTCTACAGTAAATATGTTCTGTAGGAATGCACTTACAGAGGTCATAGGAGGTTTGCAGTAAAAACGTTCCATGGGAATGCACCCACAAGGGATGTGGGAGGTCTACAGTAAATATGTTTCTTAGGAATGCACCCACAAGGGTCGCAGGAAGTCAAAAGTAGATACGTTCCATAGGAATGCATCCACAGAGGTCATGGGAGGTTTGCAGTAAAATCGTTCCGTGGGAATGCACCAATAAGAGCCGTTGGAGGTTTGCAGTGAATATGTTCCACGGAAATGCACCCACAAGGGTTGTGGGTTGCTTGCAGTGAATATATTCAGCGGGAATGCCTCCACATGGGTCGTGGGAGGTTTGCAGTGAATATGTTTCGCGGGAATGCCTCCACATGGGTCGTGGGAGGTTTGCAGGGAATATATTCTGCGGGAATGCCTCCACATGGGTCGTGGGAGGTTTGCAGTGAATGTATTCCACGGGAATGCCTCAACATGGGTCGTGGGAGGTTTGCAGTGAATATGTTTCGCGGGAATGCTTCCACATGGGTCGTGGGAGGTTTGCAGTAAATATATTCCGCGGGCATGCACCCACAAGAGTGGTGGGAAGTTTACAGTAAAAACGTTCTGCAGGAATGCACCCAATAAGAGTCGTTGGAGGTTTGCAGTAAATATGTTCCGTGGGAATTCATCTACAAGAGTCATGGGGGATTTGCAGTAAAAACGTTCTGTGGGAATGCACCCACAAGGAATGTGGGAGGTTTGCAGGAAGTTATTTCCGTGGGAATGTACCCAGGAGGTTTTAGAACCTTGTAGGTGCATTCCCATGGAACATATTTACTGTAAACCTCCTACAACAGGGCTCCAGCAAGCGTTAACGGGAAGAAGGTGGACGGGAGCCGCCATAGTTTTTGCCCTGTGCATTGCCAAGTGTGAAATTTGCAGTGACATCCAAAAGCATGATATGCTACAGATCTCAAATCCACCGCTCGTACATGCACAATCTCCTGCTCAATGCTGGCACTGCCAAAGGCAACAGATTTTCCGCAAGCTAATACAAAATTGCATATATTTTGCATTTTTGAAACGTGAAAACGCCCCCTGTGATAACTGCGCGTACAAACCAGTCCACACATTGAGAACATAAGAAACCAGAAGAGATCTGGTAGGTAAATGCTCATGAAGGCTCAGACGCTCGCCGGCAAACAGTACATTAAACTGAAGTGGATGTAATGTTCCCAGCATCTCACACACAATCTGTGCGAGTTTTACAGCTTCTGCTTAAATACATAAACAATGCCAAGCCTTGTGTATAAACACAGACGGCAGGATACAGCGTGACGTCGGCACCGGCAATCCGACGGGAGCAAAACCGTGTGATTAATGGCGTTCTACACGAAGACCACGCGGAAACGTCCAGTTCACATGGACAGGCATTTTGGCCTCTTCTTGAAGGCAAATCTTACAATATTTCAGAGTTTACCTCTACACAAAATGTTGACGGTCTTGGCTTTGCTCATCTTGTTAGACTTTTTAATGAAATTATTTGTTGTCTCCGATCAGACCAAAAGCCAAATTCTGCAAGTGCAATGCGGAAGCTCAGATGGAAGGTCCAAACAAAGTCTGCAGATGCCGGTCAACCCAATATAGATTCCAAGATGGAGAAAAAGAACATCATATATTAGTCCAGGTTCATATCATGTTTGTGGCTCCAGGGCTTTCATCTGAACCACCAAAAATGAGATTTAGACCTCGACGGGGTCATAGACTTTAATCAAACAGAGTCCAAAACATTCAACTTCGGATTCCGCCTTTAGATTTTTTTGGGCCGTTCAAGTCTTTGAAGTCGGAAACTATAACTGTTTACTGCACGATTATTAGATCATCATTTCGTCGTCATCAGTCTTCGAAGCTACGAGCCAATTGTAAGTGACAGGCTAGGCATGGGAAAGACCCAGGGTACGATGACAGGAAAAGTGTGTGTGGGGGGAGACCAGCAACTAGGGAAAGGGGGAGTGGAGACTCCTAGGCTCCCCTACCGTCCCTAAATAGGTTCCGCACCTCTCGCCGAGCAGGATACCTTAGCCCTGGCTGACCCTAGAGCTAGACCCTAGGTAGGGAGGGGGAGGGGTGAGAACTAGACAGCCCCACTGCGACTAAAGACAAACAAGGGAAACAGACAAGGGGATACACTTAGCTTTGGGAAGACACCAGAGAGATCCAGCAAGGGTGTGTTAATTAGCAGCAAAAGGTAGAGATAAGCGCTGGGTCCTAGAGAGGGAGGAATAATGAAAGGATCAAGAAGGTGTCTACAAGGCCAAGTGCACAAACAGTCTACAGCCGGATCCAGAATGACTGTTTGTAAAACCTGATACACCCGTGACAATAAAGTTGCACTTTTTGGATTCCATTTGATAATTAAACTCTACTGCTCCACCCAGGGGCACATCAAAATCCAGTTTTTCAAGAGATAAGATGGAACCCATGATGGATCCACAAATGTGTGGCAGAAACAGGATATGAACAGATCCTTAGCTTCATGGCAATTGTAGACAGCTGGATGCAAAATTACATTTTAATAACAAACTCTCCCACCAGAGGCGCTGATGCTTTTTTTACCCCTTTGCTTTATAAGATACAACTTTAGCCCAACTTCACATATTGCAAATTCCGCATTATAAATCCGCAGTCAAATACAAACAAATTATTTATCAATACCCCATTCGTATGTTGTGGATCTGTTTCGTTGCAGATTTGGTCATGCTTTGATTATTTTCAAGCCACAGCATGTCTATTATCTAGCTGTCAAACTGAATGTTAATTAGAAGAATTTGCTAATAATCCACAAAGAACCTGTTCAACCGCAATTAAAACCCACAAATGCGGCTTTAAAGGGAATCTGTCAGTAGGATTTTTCCCTCCTAAGCCGACTATATGGGCATGCAGTTTTATTCCAGAGAAATCCATATTTATTTTAATATGTAAATGAGGTGTTCAGATCTATTGGTTGGACATAGAGCTCCCTGAGAATCTGCCTCCAGAGCTTATTTTTAATGAAAGTGGGAGTTACCAGTGTGAGACATGTAATGACTGACTCGCCTACTCTACATGTCTCACACTGGTAACACCTCCCTTTCATTTGAAATAAGCTCTGGAGGCAGATTCTCAGGGAGATCTATGTCCGGCCCATAGATCTTAACAGCTCATTTACATATTAAGAAAAATGTGGATTTCTCTGGAATAAAACATCGGATCACAAATACCAAGGTATCAGTTTATGCAGCTTCCTATGACCTGCATGTCTATATAGACGGCTTACTATATAGACGACCTACTAACAGGTCCCCTTTAAAATTGCAGATTGACCCTGGCAACGCGCTTTTCTGAAAGAAAATCCACAACTCCATCGACAATGCAATCCGCACCACCGCAAACAAATCCGGACTAATTTTTAAGTGGAGAATTACATTGTGATCTCTTGATGCGGATTTATTGAGGATCAAATCTGTGACGTGTGAACTTGGACTTACTCCAGTGGTACATTACCGGAAGAAAAGCAGTTAACAGAAATAGATAGGAATACGACACAAATATACTCAGATACAGAAAATAACATTCTTAAAGGGTTATTTCCAACTGGGCAAGTTGTTACTATCCATGGGATAGACCGCTGGGGTTATGACCACTGGGACTCCCCATCAATGTAAAAAAATGGGGCACGTTGAAATTCTCCGCTAGAATAAAGCAGTGACCACAAATGCGAGCCACTATTCCTTTCATTGTCTATGGGACTACCGGAGAAAGCCAAGTACGGCGTTGGCCATCACGGATAGTCCTATAGATGTCGAATGGAGCAATAATGCGCATGCGCAGCCACTCCCCAATCCTGGCGGAGTCCCAGCAGATGGAGCCCTGGAATTAGCAAGGTATCCCCCATTCTGTGGACAGGTGGTCCCTTGCCAAGCTGGAAATAGAGTGCTCATGTAGAGATCTGTAGACCTAAATATATCATATGCATAAAAAATAATGCATAAAACTGATTCTTATTAAAATTCGCCTGCAGCCATTGTGCATGAAGGCAATGAGCGCTGGGTTAAACTGGAGACATGTGCTCCCTTTATTATGGTGATGGTATCCATTCAGCGCAACGCCGTAACATCTGTTGCCTGCCTGGTATAGTATCTCATACACAAAGATTGCCTCCATTCATATTTATGTATTTAATGTCCTCGGCTTCTTATCCTTTCTGTATATTTACATGCATTTGAAAGAAGCTGCTTAAGAGTGAATTCTTTTTATGCTTGCTCTTGAAAAAGACGAATTTGTAAGGTATTTCAATTATTTTCATTCAGATGTCCAATTATGTTCTACCTCGTGGAAAGTCTTTTCCAAGTCACTATAGAAGTGTAAAAAAAAATAAATCTGAGAATTAGTTTCAGCTTTCTCACTGCCACCTACAGAGGTAGCTACCCTGTAAGTTTTAAAGGAAACCTTTCATCAGATCAAAAGTGCCCAGTTTATGCTCTTATTTTATTCCCGCCGCTCTTCTGAGTATTCTGCTTTTTTCTTTTTTAAAATCCACCGTACGGTTCCAGAGATACGGGTCTTTTTTTATTAAGTGCTAATATTGATCGTCTTTATAAAGGGGCGTGGCTCACAGGAGGATAACGTAGAGCAACCTAAAGACACACCCCCAAGGAATCCCGTGAGCCACGCCCCCAAGGTACAGATTATAAAAATGGGCACCAAATAAAGGGCAATATTTCTGGAACCGTATGGCGGATTTGAAAAAAGAAAAAAGTGGAATACTAAGGGGAGCAATGAGAGTAAAATGAGGGCAAAAACTGGACACTTGACCAACAGGACTTGCGCGATTAGTCAAGCTATAAACCCATTTATAGACCGTTGTATCGGGAGACTTGCCCCTAGTTATTGCAATGCTGGCTGCATCCCAAAATAGCTGTCTACAGATGGGTATCTGGCTTCGTTATTATTCATTGACATTGGACTTATTATGTAGCTATGAATATCGGTGGCACTTTTGAGATAATGTGGAGCCTCTGCGGGTTCAGTCGCCACAGAGGTACTGCATCTCACCCAGAGGTGTGGTATCCCACTCTCAGGTAAGGAGGGAGTGCTGCCCGGGACCCACCCACCTACATCCAACACTGCACCATTTCAGACCAGCAGGCGGGGCAAGATGCACGTGTACAATATTGAGCCCTGTCCCTGGTTGGAAGGGGTGGAACCAAGAGACGGGGAACCATGTAGTGGGTGTGGGTGGAGGAAGTAGTTAAGGGGAGCACCGTCAGTAGGAGTATAAGAAGGGAACCATCTTGTAGGAGATCAGACAGTCTGATGAGAGAGTCAAAAAAAGAGAGAGTTGGGAGCAGTAGCTCTGGAGGAGCAGAGAAAGGAGTCGGGCTTAGACTGAGAGGCCCAGGAAGAGTGAGAGGACGGGAGCAGAGGGAAGGCTCCAGAGAGACAGAAGTGATCCCAGGGGCACGGGAAGTGCAGGAAGCCACCCGTTTGCCCTAATCTACACGGACGTGGAGGGATCAGGCCATAGAGGGGACCAGCCCCTAAGCTAGTGGAGAACAACCAGGCTCAGCTAGACAACCGGAGGCTACTGTACTTTCAAGGTGCAGCTGCCCAAAACCACAATTACATCGCCGAAAAGGTGGCCGCATAGGATCCAGGGGACTGCAGGTCGCCCGACAAGATCCGAGGCTACTGGCTTGGGACACTGATTGTGAGGCACAGGGCAGGAGGGTATGAGACAGCGCAGGAAGACAACCGAGGAAGGCACATAGAACGGGGTCCCGTTTAAGTACTCCTGAGATACTTGAGAGATTGCTAAACCCCTACCCCGGAGGACACAGGACGACGTGAGTGGTTATAATCTGGCAATTGTAACCAGGAGCAGCAGGATAACTGAGTAAAACCTTGAAGACTGCACCCCACTGTGTCTGTGAATAATTGCTGCGCCACCACCAGCCCTGCACTACACAGCACCAGCAACATCTACCTCATTAAACCCCTACATCCTGTCCTGGAGCTAAGCTCTGCCTGTGGAGAGCTGAACCAACCCTGCTGCATCACCATCAGCTCCAGAGGATCAACACCGCAGCGGCGGCCCCATATAGCTGCATACCACAGGCATACCTTTTATTGACCGCCGTGGGTCATGGACCGGGTCACTTCCACTGTGACATCCCCCCAGCATCGACCGGCCCGGTTACCGAGTACTCCAAGGCCCAGGGGGCGCGTCAATAACATCTTCCTTTTTTTTCCAATAAGACTCCATACTCTTCGGGTATGTACACATGGCATCTTTTTTTGCTGATTCAGGAATCAGTGTGAAAAAAGCGCCCCATAAAATGAACATAATGCACACGTTCCACCTTTTGTCTCTTCATTTGGAAACCCTGAAGTGGTTAAAAGTAGTGACATGCTCATTCTTCGGGTGGCTTCTGCTCGGAAGCTGCCTGCTCCCTATAACTTAACACAATAGAGTAAGAGATGCCGGTGCCAGAGTCGGCACAAGAATGATAGCAAAGCTGCCGGCAAAGGTCCCTCAGGAAAAGGACCGCGGGCGGTTTCCTGAAGTGGCTGTGCCAGGGAAAACTCAATGGCTATGCCGGTAATTTCCAAAGTGGCTTTGCTTGGGAGAACTCGGTGGCTGAACCGGGGTTTTCCTGAAGCGGCTTTTCTTGGGAGAACTTGGCGACTGAACCAGGGTTTCCCTGAAGCGGCTTTGCTTGGGTAAACTCTGCGTCTGCACTGGGGCTTTCCTTTAGTGGCTATGCCAGGGAAAACTCGATGGCTGCGCCGGTCATTTCCAAGGCGGCTTTGCTTGGGAGAACTCGACGGCTGCGCCGGTCATTTCCAAAGGGGCTTTGTTTGGGAGAACTCGGTGGCTGCACCGGGACTTTCCTGAAGTGGCTTTGCCGGCATCTAAAATATATATATGCGCTCATGTACTTAAAGGGTTTGTACCTAGTTAATCAGTTATTCACTATCAAAAGGAGAGGGAATAATTTGCCAAATCAGTGGGAGTCTGACCACTGGGCCTCTTTTGAATGGAGGAGAGGTTGAACATGCACACCTTTCTGCTCTACTAAATATCTATTGGACTGCAGGAAAATGCAGACTACACCATTGGGCTGTCTCTGGAAGTACCATAGAAAATAAGTGGAGCAGAGGTGTGCATGCTTAATCTCCTCCCTCTACCTGTTAGAGGCAGGTGCTGGCTGTATAACACAGCTAGCAACTGCCCTGTGTAGAGCTGAGCTCACTCCACAGATCATGAACAGCTCTATGGTGTACATGTCCATCATGGTGTGTGAACAGGTTAAAAGACCAAATATTTAAAGAACTGGGGGACATTTAAACAAAATTTTTTTTTTTAGAAAGTTTTTTTTTTTTTTTTTTTTTACAATTACTACTTAGACAAACTTATTCAAGAAGAATAAAATAACCCTTTAAATGGTCTCATATATTGGCAGACTAATAACCTAATCTAATGACGAGTTTCGCCAAATGATACCTTCAAGTGTTGCTGTCGATTTTGTTTAATGAAAAACATCTAGGATCTGACAGACACAATTTGATTCGAACGCAACAGAAAACGAAAGGCAAATTATATATATTTATGTATACGGCACAATAAACCATTTGAGCAAAATGTTTCACCCTGATAGGCATGTACAGATGTCAACTAGGACTAGATGAAAGCTTTCACAGGCATCAAAGAGAGGGATCTTTCCAGTAACGGAAAACAAAAATAGAACATGGCCCCGAGGTTATAATGAACGGTGCGCTGAGACATTAACATCCACACCAAGAGGAGACAGGGCCGCCATGGAAATGCTAAACAGCTCTATAGAAGGAGAATCCAAGTATGAAGATTAGAATATATATATTTTCCAATTTGATCACTTTTTTTATTCTACTTTTGTAAATGATAACAGGGCCGCTAACTTGGAGCTGTTATCAGCATTTAGAGATTTGCTGTACAGAAGCTCCATGGACCAATAAAAGTCTAGAGAAGACTTCTTGACTTCTAAAGGAGAGTGGGTTCTAGAAGTGCAGAAGTCCCTGTGCAGAGATGTCAAGGAGGTGAGCATCTATTGGGAATGATAGATCCTGGGTTCCCTGTGGGAGTTTCCTAAAGAGTGTTCTAGAACTATCTGACCTGTGCAGAGGTGGGGTGGGAGGGGGTGAGCTTCACCTTTTGGGATTGGGGGATCCTGTGTTCTAGAGGCAAGTTCGAAGGAATGTTCTAGGACTATGTGACCTGTGCAGAGGTGCACGGGAAGAGATTGGGGAGGTGGTGACCATCACCTATTGTGAAAGGTGGATTCGGTGTTCTAAGGGGGAGTTTTCTAAGGAGTGTTCTTGAACTATGACCTGTGCAGAGGTGCTTATGCAGAGAAGTGAGCATCACCTATTGTGACTGGTGGATTCTGTGTTCTTTGAGGAACTTTTCTAAGATGTGTTTGAGATTTGTGTGACCTGTGTAGAAGTGCAAGTTAAGAGATTGGGGAGGAGGTGAGCATCACCTATTGTGAATGGTGGATCCTGTGTTCTATGGGGGGAGTTTTCTAAGGAGTGTTCTAGACCTATGCAGAGGTGCTTGTGCAGAGATTTCAGGGTGGTGATCATCACCTACAGTGAACAGTGGATCCTGTGTTCTATGGGAGAGCTCTAAGAAGTGTTCTATAACTATATAACCTGTGCAGAGGCACCTAATATAGAGATTGTGAGGAGGTGATAATCACCTATTGTGAATGGTCGATCCGGTGTTGTATGGGAAAGTTCTAAAGAGTGTTCTAGACCTACACACCTGGTCAAAATTATTGGTACCCCTTATTTAATTAAAGAAAAACCCACAATGGTCACAGAAATAACTTGATTCTGACAAAAGTAATAAATTAAAAATCTATGAAAATGAACAAATGAAAGTCAGACATTGCTTTTCATCCCGGCTTCCACTCCTCATGAGGAACCTGCTCCAGTTGTCTCGTGTTTGAAGGTTGCCTTTTCCAGACGGCATGTTTCCGCTCTTTCCAAAGATGCTCAATAGGATTTAGGTCAGGGCTTATAGAAGGCCACTTCAGAATAGTCCAATGTTTTCCTCTTAGCCATTCTTAGGTGTTTTTAGCTGTGTGTTTTGGGTCATTATCCTGTTGCAAGACCCATGACCTGCGACTGAGACCAAGCTTTCTGACACTGGGCAGCACATTTCTCTCTAAAATCCCTTGATGGTCTTGAGATTTCATTGTACCCTGCACAGATTCAAGACACCCTGTGCCAGATGCAGCAAAGCAGCCCCAGAACATAACAGAGCCTCCACCATGTTTCACAGTAGGGACAGTGTTCTTTTCTTGATATGCTTTATTTTTCCATCTGTGAACATAGAGCTGATGTGCCTTGCCAAAAACTTCCATTTTTGTCTCATCTGTCCATAGGACATTCTCCCAGAAGGAGAGTCCAAGTATGGAGATTGTGGCTTGTGAACATGTAGTTTGGCAAATTCCAGTCTTCCTTTTTTATGAAATGTTTTCAACAATGGTGTTCTCCTTGATCATCTCCCATGAAGTCCACTTTGGATCAAACAACGACGGATGGTGCGATCTGACACTGATGTTCTTTGAGCTTGAAGTTCACCTTTAATCTCTATTAGAAGTTATCCTGGGCTCCTTTGTTACCATTCATATTATCCGTCTCTTTGATTTGTCATCAATTTTCCTCATGTGGCCACGTCCAGGGAGGTTGGCTACAGTCCCATGGATCTTAAATTTCTGAATAATATGTGCATCTGTAGTCACAGGAACATCAAGCTGCTTGGAGATGGTCTTATAACCTTTACCTTTAACATGCTTGTCTATAATTTTCTTTCTAAATCTCCTGAGACAACTCTTTCCTTTGCTTCCTCTGGTCCATGTTGAGTGTGGTACACACCATGTCACCAAACAGCACAGTGACTATCTGTAGCCCTATATACAGGCCCACTGACTGATTACAAGATTGTAGACACCTGTGATGCTAATTAGTGGACACAACTTGATTAAACAAGTCCCTTTTGTCACATTATTTTCAGTGGTACCATCATTTCTGTCCAGGCCTATTTCATGAGTTTAATTTTATTTTTAATTCTGTAGAAGCAGGGCTGAAAAGCAATGTCTGACTTTCACTTGTTCATTTCCATAGATTTTTAATTTATTATTACTTTTGTCAGATTCAAGTCATTTCTGTGACCATCGTGGGTTTTTCGTTCATTAAACGAGGGGTAGCAATAACTTTGACCATGTGTGTATGTGACCTGTGCAGATTTGCTTGTGCACAGATTACAGAGAGGTGAGTGAGCATCATCTATTGTGAATGGTGGATCCTATGTTATTTGTATAAAGGTCTTACCTGCCATTGAAATCCTACCTGTGGTGATAATGAGACTGCTGAGGACGGATATCTTTATAACAAGAAGTATCAGTCTATTGTGAGGTTCTGCGGTTAGAGTGAAAACTGCAATATTTCAGGATTTAAAAAAATATATATATATAGATAGTGACGACAGCACCAAGATCTGTACACCAGGACATATGTTAGGATAGGCAGGCCTCACGTGTCCTCATTCCATGGTCCATGTACAGCTCACAAACTCCAGAATGGTGGTATTCTATACCTGAACTAACAGCTTCCTATAGGACTACGAGGCTTTTTATTTGGATCAGGAAACCTGCGTTCAGTGCATTCACGGATCGTGAAATGCAGAGGTGAAAAGTATTATTTATTTTATAATATCTATATATCTCTATCTATATCTATAGATAGAGATATATGCATACAGTACAGACCAAAAGTTTGGACACGCCTTCTCATTTAAAGATTTTTTCTGTATTTTCATGACTATGAAAATTGTACATTCACACTGAAGGAATCAAAACTATGAATTAACACATGTGGAATTATATACTTAACAAAAAAGTGTGAAACAACTGAAAATATGTCTTATATTCTAGGTTCTTCAAAGTAGCCACCTTTTGCTTTGATGACTGCTTTGCACACTCTTGGCATTCTTTTGATGAGCTTCAAGAGGTAGTCACCGGAAATGGTCTTCAACAATCTTGAAGGAGTTCCCAGAGATGCTTAGCACTTGTTGGCCCTTTTGCCTTCACTCTGCGGTCCAGCTCACCCCAAACCATCTCGATTGGGCTCAGGTCTGGTGACTGTGGAGGCCAGGTCATCTGGCGTAGCACCCCATCACTCTCCTTCTTGGTCAAATAGCCCTTACACAGCCTGGAGGTGTGTTTGGGGTCATTGTCCTGTTGAAAAATAAATGATGGTCCAACTAAACGCAAACCGGATGGAATAGCATGCTGCTGCAAGATGCTGTGGTAGCCATGCTGGTTCAGTATGCCTTCAATTTTGAATAAATCCCCAACAGTGTCACCAGCAAAGCACCCCCACACCATCACACCTCCTCCTCCATGCTTCACGGTGGGAACCAGGCATGTAGCGTCCATCCGTTCACCTGCGTCGCACAAAGACAAGGTGGATGGAACCAAAGATCTCAAATTTGGACACATCAGACCAAAGCACAGATTTCCACTGGTCTAATGTCCATTCCTTGTGTTCCTTAGCCCAAACAAGTCTCTTCTGCTTGTTGCCTGTCCTTAGCAGTGGTTTCCAAGCAGCTATTTTACCATGAAGGCTAGCTGCACAAAGTCTCCTCTTAACAGTTGTTGTAGAGATGTGTCTGCTGCTAGAACTCTGTGTGGCATTGACCTGGTCTCTAATCTGAGCTGCTGTTAACCTGCGATTTCTGAGGCTGGTGACTCGGATAAACTTATCCTCAGAAGCAGAGGTGACTCTTGGTCTTCTTTTCCTGGGATGGTCCTCATGTGAGCCAGTTTCTTTGTAGAGCTTGATGGTTTTTGCAACTGCACTTGGGGACACTTTCAAAGTTTTCCCAATTTTTCGGACTGACTGACCTTCATTTCTTAAAGTAATGATGGCCACTCGTTTTTCTTTACTTAGCTGCTTTTTTCTTTCCATAATACAAATTCTAACAGTCTATTCAGTAGGACTATCAGCTGTGTATCCACCGGACTTCTGCACAACACAACTGATGGTCCCAACCCCATTTATAAGGCAAGAAATCCCACTTATTAAACCTGACAGGGCACACCTGTGAAGTGAAAACCATTTCCGGTGACTACCTCTTGAAGCTCATCAAGAGAATCCCAAGAGTGTGCAAAGCAGTCATCAAAGCAAAAGGTGGCTACTTTGAAGAACCTAGAATATAAGACATATTTTCAGTTGTTTCACACTTTTTTTGTTAAGTATATAGTTCCACATGTGTTAATTCATAGTTTTGATGCCTTCAGAGTGAATGTACATTTTTCATAGTCATGAAAATACAGAAAAATCTTTAAATGAGAAGGTGTATCCAAACTTTTGGTCTGTACTGTATATATATATTTTTTTTCTATTATAATTTATTTTCTTTTTTAAGTTATGGAAGCATTTCCATAGTCATTTCATAATATTAGTCTAATCTACATTACAAGGACTTTAATTTATATGGCTGAAAATAAATAAATAAAATTAAACTACCCTACCGAAGTGAAAACTCTTTGTGCAGCTTCAGCTTGTGCTATAATTGCAGCTTTCATGTATACATGCTGCACATGATTTACAGTGATGCTATAAGCCATTAGAAGAGACCACAACGAGGTGGAAGATGGAAATTTGCATAAATAAGACACAAGATGTAATGCATTTCCAAGAGGGAGATCGGGTTGGAGCAGATAGGCTGGAGGTGATGAGAACAGCCATGAACTCAATGCCCAATGCATGTAAAGCCCATAAATAGAGCAATATACAGGACTCACCTCTCACTTGCTACATTAGTAGTGATTAGTGTTGAGCGAGTATGTTCTATTAACCCTTTCGCCAAGTATACTCGGGCGAGCACCGAGTATTTACAGCTGCTCAGTGATCTGGTTGAATCGCTCCCGTGTGCATGATTTGCGACTGTTTGACAGCTTTATTACATGTGAGGAATGTCTATTTGTTACACATTCCTCACATGTATTAAAACTGTCAAACAGTTGCAAATCATGCACACGGGAGTGATTCAAACATGTCCCTGAGCACGCTGTAAATATTCGGTGCTCACTTGAGCATACTCGGCAAAAGGGTTAACAAACCATACTCGCTCATCACTAGCAGTGATATAATCTACGAGCTTAAAGGACAACATTGTTCCAGAACATCGACCACCTGCCTCTATCGAACAGTTCGGCCATCAGTTAATGTCAGGCACCGGATTCTGATTGATTACAGAAATAATTGAAAGAAAATGGGGATAATTGTCGATAACGATGTAGGTTTTGATCAGGTTATCAAGTGTGACAAAATTGATTGGAAAGACATTTCATTGATCAGGAAGGCACGGAACAACCTTTATTGATCAGAGGGATAGGAAAGGTTTTTTTCTTTTTTGCTGGAGTCAGGATTTAGAATTTATTTTTCCCATGCGAAATGTAATTTGCAAATCTTACACTGAGGGTTTTATGTTTAGCTTCCTCCAGGATCGATACCCTTATAAATATAGGATGAGCTTCTCCACCAGGAAGGCGGCTTTGCTACCTTTGAAGGCAATGGACATTTTGAAATATGCAGCCAGTTGGGAATCCGGATGACATTTTGCAGCACAGCACCAAAGAACGTCGGCTTCTACTCGGACGTTCAAGAAAACGAATAAATGAATAAAATTAACAAGACCATAAATAAGTGTGTCTGCAGTATGTGCAGTCAGTGTCTTAAAGGGAACCTGTCACTAGATTTGGCCTGTATGTTCTATGGGAGAGTCCTGAGGAGTGTTCTAGAACCGTGTGACCTGCGCAGAGATTGCAAGGTGGCGATCTTCACCAATTGTGAATGGTAGATTCATCGGTTCTATGGGGAGCAGTTTTCTAAGGAGTCTTCTAGAACAATGTGACTGTGCAGAGATTGGAAGGAGGTGAGCATCAATTACTGTGAATGGTGGATTCACTGGGTTCTATGGTGGGTGGAGGGTTCTAAGGAGTGCTCTAGGTGAATCAGTTTCTTCTGCTGTTGTGCAAATGGATCAGAAAGCAGGTAGAAATGATAGGCAATTAGGAGGACAACCCCTATAAAGGAGCGGTTCGGCAGGTGGTGACCACAGACCATTTCTCTGTTCTCATCCTTTTTGGCTGTTTTAGTCACTTTTGCGTTTTGTCATTGCTCTCACCCCTATAGGTACAGTAACATGAGGCTGTGTCTACAACCCACAGAAGTTGTTAAGGTAGTGCAGCTCATCCAGGATGGCACATCAGTGGTAGCTGTGTCTGTCAGCAAAGTGTCCAGAGCATAGAGCAGATACCAGGAGACAGGCCAGTACACCAGGAGACATGGAGGGGGCCGTAAGAGGGCAACAACCCAGCAGCAGGATCGCTACCTCCTCTTTTGTGCAAGGAGGAGGAGTGCCAGAGCCCTGCAAAATTACCTCCATCAGGCCACTAGCATCCATGTGTCTGCTCAAACTGCAAATTGTCTCTTCAGAGAGGAAGAGGACTAGAACTCTAGTGCCCCCTACAGGAAGTAGCAATCCTAAGAATCAATAGTGACCCTTTAACGAGCCTTGTCACATAACTTAGGATTAAAGCCAAGACCAGAAACTCAATTTGCAGACACTGTGTTTCGGGGTACTGCCCCTCGTCAGTGCAAAGTGTGAGCTCAGGTTTGGCTGGCAAACTGTCACATACAGACTCCATGAGGGTGGTATGAGGGCCCGATGTCCACAAGTGGGTGTTGTGCTCACAGCCCAACACCGCACAGGGCGATTGGCATTTGCCACAGAACACCAAGAATGATCCGACATTGGCACCTTGTACTCTTCACGGATGAGAGCAGGTTCACACTGAGCATATGTGACAGACGTGACAGGCTTGTGGAGGCCACACACACTACTGAGCATCACTTTCTTGTCTTGAGGCATTTCCACTGAAGTTGGATCAGCCTGTAATTTGATTTTTCACTTTGATTTTGAGTATAATTCCAAATCCAGACCTCCATGAGATATTAATTTTGATTTACATTGATCATTTTTAGGTTATTGTTCTCAACGCATTTCACTATGTAATGAATAAAGATTTCAAATTGGAATATTTCATTCAGTGATATCTAGGATGTGGTATCTTAGTGTTCCTTTATTTTTTGAGCAGTGCATCTGTGTGAGGGTGTGTATCTGTGTGAGGGTGTGTATCTGTGTGAGGGTGTGTATCTGTGTGAGGGTGTGTATCTGTGTGAGGGTGTGTATCTGTGTGAGGGTGTGTATCTGTGTGAGGGTGTGTATCTGTGTGAGGGTGTGTATCTGTGTGAGGGCGTGTATATATGCCTTCTGATGTACACACCACTAACTTTTTGCTTCAGGAAACAACACGTGTACTTAGCCACAACAGACATACTCCAACCCTATCTTTTGTAATGGGCGTGTGCAAAGGTCATTATGAAGAGATGGGTAGCAGGGTCAGTTGTGACATCTTCTAATGTGATTGGTGGATCCAGTAGAGATGTTACCTGTCATTGTAATCCTGCCTCTGATAACGAGCCTGCAGAAAGCCTTTCCTAAAAGGACAAGAAGTAGGACACTAAAAAAAAAATCGCCCCAGTGGCCAGTGTGAAAATTGCAAGATTACTAATAGTATTTTAATTTTTTTTTAATAAAGATCATGATCTAAAATTAAAATTAATTTTTGTTATGCTGATAAGATTTAGGACTCGCAACGTGCCAATGTCGAAAATGGATGCATCACCATTAGATAGTAAAAGTATTTATACTACACGTCGTCCAGGAGAAGAGTCAGGGAATCCCATTGCTGGGACCCTCAGCGATCAGTTGTGAACATGTGATCACTTGAAAACCTGGTACAAAGCCTTTCATCTCTGTTATTTTTACAGTTATTAATATTTTACTGCATTGGGAACATTTTTTTTTTATACTGGCAAATATGGCTTAAAATAATGACACCCACACAAAAACAGATGGTTATGGAGGAAAATGACTGCAAAATTAAGAAGGTAAAACTTAACTTGCTATAATACCGTAAATGGCAGATTTATTACTACCGTTCTCCTGCACACAAAAAACAATCGTTCAATAAATGTAATTTGTATTAAAATAATAACCGGAGAAAAAAAAAAAATCATTGTTTATCAGAACATACGCTGGAGAGAATTTCATCACCTTGCTCTAATGAACAAGTTCAGAAATGTGCCACCAGCTGTCATGGATACGATAGAAAAGTGCCGCCATTTACTGACCAAAAGGCTTCATAGGGGAGAACAAAAAAGGCTTTATAATAGTCATAATTATGAAGTGTTCCCACTGCAGGAACCAACACATGAAGTGACATGTTAATATATATATATCATGGTCTCAATACGAGTTTCCTCTGTAGACCCCCTGATTGAGAGCGCAGCAATATAGCCGCGAGACCAAGACCCAGACCCCTACTGGGCTACTAGTCTGAGCTTAGATCATCGGGTCTCTGCTGGTCTGATCCTGGTTCAGTACCCAACAAAATTATCACAATTAGGATTACCCTAGAAAAATAGAGGGGTAACCCAATTACCATGTATAAACATATAAAAGGCTCAGAGATTACTCCCATGATCTATTTACCTCCACATCTGTAACTATTATAAGGAACATCCACTGTGACTGGAGAACATTTCTAAATCAGCATAGACAGGGTTCTTTACGGTAAGAGTAGTGAGAAACGTTTCTATACCAGCAGGGATGGGGTTCTTTACTGTAAGAGTAGTGAGAAGTGTTTCTATACCAGCATGGATGGGGTTCTTTACTGTAAGAGTAGTGAGAAAAGTTTCTATACCAGCATGGATGGGGTTCTTTACTGTAAGAGTAGTGAGAAAAGTTTCTATACCAGCATGGATGGGGTTCTTTACTGTAAGAGTAGTGAGAAACGTTTCTATACCAGCATGGATGGGGTTCTTTACTGTAAGAGTAGTGAGAAACGTTTCTATACCAGCATGGATGGGGTTCTTTACTGTAAGAGTAGTGAGAAACGTTTCTATACCAGCATGGATGGGGTTCTTTACTGTAAGAGTAGTGAGAAACGTTTCTATACCAGCATGGATGGGGTTCTTTACTGTAAGAGTAGCGAGAAACGTTTCTATACCAGCATGGATGGGGTTCTTTACTGTAAGAGTAGTGAGAAACGTTTCTATACCAGCATAGACTAGAACCTAGTTTAATGTAAATAGTGAGAAATGTCTCTACACCAGCATGGACGCGTTTCTTTAATGTAAGTGGCGAGAAACGTCTCTACACCAGCATGGATGGGGTTCTTTAATGTAAGAGTAGTGAGAAACGTTTTTACACCAGCATAGACAGGGTTCTTTAATGTAAGAGTAGTGAGGAGCATTTCTACACCAGCATAGACAGGGTTCTTTAATGTAAGAGTAGGGAGGAGCATTTCTACACCAGCATTGATGGAGTTATTTGCCGTAAGGATAGCGAGTCTATAAAACTCTTTTCCAGACAAAGTAAAAATGAGGAAAATTGGATTTTGCCTCGAGTGTTTGTCTTCCTCTCAATCGACATTGTTGGAGAATAGTCAGAAGTGGACAGACATCTGCCAACTGTCCAGAATTTGTCTGGATTTTCTTGATCCTTAGGAAACAAACCAAGCAAATGTATACCATCTTAGGCCAAAAGTTGGTGGGGTTTACACGATGTTCCCCTACAAGTGAGTGGTTCCAAGTTGGGCAGGACTAAAAGGTCCCCAAATTGCCAACATGAATGCTGGTAACTAGGTCTTACAAAATATATTACTATGTATTGTTAGAGTAAGGGAGTAGGTCATTTCATAAGGTCCGCCAAATGTTTCAGTGTGTAACCTCTCACAAGACGATCGTGAAGCAGAGGACTGATGAGGGGTCTGACCAAGATAATTTTTTAAAAAGTTGTAGGCTTTAGTTTATACTGATACTTTTTTTTTTTAATATTTTTAATAATTTATTGGGTATAATTGTAGAGTCATCATGTAAGAAACGCCTAAAATTTATGCACACAACACCTATATCCATGAAGGGTATAAAAGAAAAGAGCACTCCAGAACTCTTTGGAGATTTTTTTGAAAATCACGAACTGTACATTTCTTTATTCTCACCAGCTACAAACGGAATCCCAGATTCTTTTCTTGAATGGCATGATACACAAGACATGAGTTTTCCAATCATAGTATAACTGTTCGAAACCAGTAAAGTCAACTTTTAAAACTTTATACCAAAATGAAACAAATGGGAATGTCCAATATCTTGGTCTCGTCCAAACCAAACATTTTTTCAGCTTCTCCACTTAACAGGAGAGTTTGAAAAAAAAAGTTAGTCTCTTCTATTTAGAAATGGGAATAAATAAAAAAAATTCGGGATTCATACGCGGCGTTGGCTACAGTCGGTCGGTTAAAGCGGGAGTTGCAAGAGAGGTATCACCAAGTTTGTGGATTAATTCAATTCTTACCATGGCATTGATAAGTCCTTCCTTGAGCTCCGATGTCTATTCCGCCGGTAGTTTACGGCTTTTTAACTCTGCCCGGTAAGTGCCAGCCGGCTCAGGGTATCCTTTCATACAACTTTCATTGCCTTCCAGACAGCCGGCTGCCATTAGAGACTGACACTGTAGGAAATCAGGCTCTCCTTATTAGACGCCCAAGGTAAAATGGCATATCATGATAGGCTTTTCCGCACTTCAAGTGGAATTCTAAGTATACAGTGCTGTACGACTACCGAAAAGTATAAATAATATAAACGTGCCCCTCCCCCCCTCGGATTATACTAATGGCAGGAGAAAAGCTGAACGAGAACCCCTCTGATAGACTTGCATAATAAAACCGACTGCGAGCGCACAAAATATACATGCATTCACACTTCACCGCGCCAGTCATAGCGCCTGGGGGGACAGTTCGGTCTAAAACAAAAGCAGTGATATCATTGCTGCGGGCAACACACCGACTATCTGCTTGCATTGCTTTTCATTACGAGCTGCACGGGTTTTCTCAATAGGTAAATAAAAAATAATAATTAGACTTTTTCTGCCAGAAAATCTCCCCCCCCAACACTGCCCCCAACACTCAATATGCAAGAAGTATAGGATTAGCGTATGTGCACAAGGCATAAAAAAACAGCAGCGAAAAAAAATCTGCAGCAGCAAAGTTTTTGTTGCGGATTTTTGGATGCTGAAAGACTGGGGATTTATAGTAGCTGTTCACACAGTGCATTGCAAAAGGGGAGAAAAACATCCAGTGATATTCTGCAGAATAAGTTGGATGACAAATCGGCGGCATTTTGCTCCAATAATTTTTGCGAAAATCTCATCCACAATGCTACTACTGTGACACACTGAAGAGTATACAGCCTTATCTATTTTTTTTTTGGGGGGGGGGGGCATAAATTGCTTTACAAAGATTAATTGACTACCGGACAGCCCCTTATTCATGGCCCCAGGGTGCTGCATAAATTTAAAGAACAAAAAGTCTACGATTACTTCCTGGAAACAATAACTTTCCTCCTAGATCAAGATCGACCCCCTGCGCTCAACCCTGTGTTACCCCACTAGTCTCCTGGCATAGGTCATGTCATGTGACCGCTACAGCCAATCAGCAACCACCTTCACATTTCCGTACAAGAGAAATCTAAGGGGTAAGGTTTCTCCTTGTGGAGAGTGACATGCCAGATCTGGCATGCCACTATGGGGAGACTTAAACGCCTTGCATGTTCCCCTGGGAAATTAAATATGCAAATTGTCTCTTCAGAGAGGAAGAGGATCTGAACTCTAGCGCCACCTATTGTATGTAGCAATCTTACAAGTCATTATCGACCCTTTAACGAGTCTTGCAATATGACTTAGGATAAAAACTAAATCAGAACGTCAATTTGCAGACATGGTGTTTCGGGGTGTTGCCCCTCATCAATGCAAAGCATGCGATCTGATTTGGCTAGGTGAGCGACTAAGACTGGGATCTAAGGGGTAAGGTTTCTCCTTGTGGAGAGTGACATGTCAGGGCTGGCACGCCAGTATGAGGAGACTTAAATGTGTACAAGAGGAAGAAACACTATTCTTCTGATTGGAAGGAATTGTGAAGGCTGCAGCCGATCAGTAGCCGATCTAAGTTGTGTGTCCCGCACCAGTCTCCTGACATAGGCAGTGTCATGTAACTTCTGCAGCCAATCAGCGGTTGCTGCTGTTCAGCTGCAGTCTTCACAATTATGACCTAGTAGGGTTTCTTCTTTTTTTACGGAAATGTGAAGGAGGCTGCCGATATGCAAAGTCATGTGATCGCTGCAGCCAATGGACAGGAGACTGGTGAGGGAACCCAAAAACGGAGATCGGCCACTGATCTGATTGGAAGAAATTGTGAAGGTTGAAGCTGACCAGTGGGCAATCTCTGTTTTTGGGTTTCCCAGTCAGTCTCCTGACGTAGGCAATGTCAAGTGATCGCTGCAGCAATATTCACATTTTGGTAAAAGAGGAAGAAACACACTTTTTCTGTTAGGACAGAATTGCAAATACTGCAACCAAACAGCAGCTATTGATTGGCTGCAGCAGTTATATGACAAGTGGAGGAGCCCACAGCCGAGAGTGCGCAGGAGCCCACAGCCGAGAGTGCGCAGGAGCCCACAGCCGAGAGTGCGCAGGAGCCCACAGCCGAGAGTGCAGGATCGGGGCTGGTCCGCGAGGTAACCATAGACCATGAATAAAAGGGATCTCCATTAGTAGACAGCCCCTTTAACGGTTCCAAATTTTTCAACAGGATTTGAGTTTCTAGAAAGCAAACGCAAAAACTGCTGAGGAAAAGCTCCGTGATCAGCCTACGAAGAATACCCAAGAAAACCAGCAATAGAGGAGAGAAACTGGGAAGGCATCAGCATTGCAAACACACTCCAGTTTCCCGTTCCATCTACCTCCTAAGATCTCTGCTAATGCTGTAACGTAAGGAACCCTGCTGAGACTTCTCTTATCAAATCACTCTCCTGAGAAAAATTGAAATGAGTCTAGTGGTACAAAGCGGTCTACTGGGACCGAGGTCTAGGAATGTGCACGGAAAGCCCAGAGAGCTCACGAATGGCGGCAGAAAGAGGTCGATTAAATCCCCTTGCGAATACATCTAGATCCTATACGTTTAAAAAGGAGGAAGGACGAGAAGTCTGAAGAGGTCTCCTCAGGCTGAAATATCACAGAATTTAGGTTATAGGGGAGGATGGGAAGCTGTCCTTCTAATTTAAAGGACAAGTCACCCGTGTAATAAATGGAGCAGTAAGAGAATAAGAAAATTCAGAGTGGTAAGAAAAAAAAAAGTATTCCTCCTGTTGGTTCCCTCATCAAGTAGCCGGGGCAGTCCTGGGTGGCCCACGAGCAATGGATTTGCAGTCAGCTGTCGGATTCTACAAAGCACAGTAAAAAAAGGAAAGGTAACTCCGCTTCTCTCCAAGTTAATCGCTTCCTCTAAGGAGCGGTTCATATGGAGGGCAGCGATTAGCATGTGAGATATATTGTGGGCTCCCAACAAGCTCGACGCCTAGTACAAAGCATGAGAGATTAACGTTCATGGAAAGGAGGTGAATGGAGCGGTTACCGTCTCATATCCCCGGTGTACAAACTCACTTTGTACAGACATTTAATTCTTTTATTTAAAGTAGACCGGCGGAAACGGAGAATTCACGGCGCCCACTCTGCGTCTGCAAAGGTCACGTAATATTTTATTCATTAAAGTTGAATTTTTCACCAGGTTTTTCCTGTGGAATTTGTGAACAGCATAACGTAGGGCCAGAGATGCTGATTCCAGCAATGTGTCACTTGCTGGGCGGCTTTCTGTAGTTTTCATACAATCACTGTTTTCTCTGCTGCAGATCCAGAACTCAAATGCTGAGCCCTGTATAACCCCGCCCCCAGCACTGATTGGCAGAAAGCCTCAGTGGTGGAGGTGGGGTTACACAGAGCAGTTGACTAGGAGGCACGAGACACCTAGTCCGGCAGTGATAATCTCCTGCTAATAAAACACTGATTTTATTAAGACACCAAAACATAGCCTAGTAAGTGACACATCACTTCAATCAGGGTCTCTGCCCCTACATCATGGGGCTCTAAGATCATATAGCAAAGACCTGCTGATAGATTTTCCTTCAAGTCCCCTTCTTCCAATTTTCTTTGATTTTTACATACCTGTTAAAACACAATATTTTTACGAATTTTCAATTGTTTTGCCAATAATTTATTAGATATGCTTATATGGGTTAATCTGTTTTAGCACTACACAGATATACCAGCTGAGTTCAGACAAAGCAAGAATAAAATGACTGTTCAAACCTAGCACAGGCATTCTGTGCAACACACCAAACACTTTTACACCTACTGGTTTTGCATTAGCAGCTCCACCCTTCTTTGCCTTGATTGACAGGAGTCAGAATATGATGGAAATCAAGTAGGTGAGAAGATTCGATAAACTGTTTGCCCACACAAAGCGCACAGTGCCTGGGCTTGGTATGAACAGTCATTTTGTGTTACTTTTAAATTATTGGATAAGTCATGTTGGACAAAGGTGCAGACGGCAAAGCCATGGCAAAAGAAGTCCAAAAAGACACTTCAGGGACAAAAGTGGAAAAAAAAAAAAGAAATGTTCCGTTTTGATCTGGGTCACAAATCGAACTCGCCAATTCCAATCAAAGAAGCTTCGAATTTGGAAACAATTATAAAAATGGACATAGACCAAAAAAATGGATAAAAATCGGATCTAGCGCACTAATAAAAAAGAATGGTCCATTTTTTTCCTCTATGCCAAAAAAAAAAAGATGGACGTCTGAATGATAGCAAAGTATCAAAGTCTCAGAATGTTTTATTAGAATACGAGATGGTCAAAAGTCCAATCCAGGCAAAACAAACAAAAAATAGCCAAAAGGGTTTTTCTTAAATATATTTATTGCCAATCCAGAAGATAAGTGATAAATGTACTTTATAGTCCAACCAACCCAAAAGGACCTTAAAAGGTGGTGAAGCTCGCGTCTTGTATCTCCACTGAGAATCTAAGAGACAGACTGACACAACTGAGCCCTTGAGGGTGCATCTTGATTACAGGTGAAACATAGGAGTTTTGGTACTTTTTTTTTTTTTTACACTTATTTGATGTTTTCAAAAGGTCAGTATTAACGCATTTGGAAGGAGATTGGAGATTTGACAGTGGTGTTAGCTCGGCGGGAACACCAGGTGTGAGATTTCATAAACTGCTTCTGATCATAACACGGTGAGAATTAAAATATCCTGCAGAACGCCGGGCGTGGGAGAATTAGCATGTTAATGAAGATGTCACAGAGAGCTATAGCAACAGCGTATACTGGGAGAGAATACAGGATGCGGGGGAACGTTCTATCATGGAAAGTAAATACTCAGCAAAAACAATGAACAATGCCCCGGTATGTGCACAGATAGAGCTGAACACTGCATTATCTGCTGGAGAGAGGTCTGAAAATACATGAGTCTGAGCAGATATACCGACAGAGAAACAAGGTAATGTTCACAATATCTGGATGCAAGACATCTCTGGGAAAAAAAAAAAAAGCATTATACACTCTTGTTGAACTCAACCAGAGAAATGCATTTCAGAGAAGAGAAGCAAAAGAAAAGAACAAAAAAAAAAAAGAGAATAGAATAGTAGAGGGATAAAAGAAACATTAAAAAAAATCAAAGAAAAGCAAAAATATAAAATAGTACAAAAAGAAATATATAGAAAAAATATATAATAGGAATTAAATAAAATATATAACCGGTGGAAAAAGGTTAAAGTTGATGGACCTATATGACAATGTAACTAAAAAAATATAGAACAGAGAAAATAAAATATAAAAAAAGAATTAAAGAAATATAATGTTATGATAGGAAAATGGGTAACACACTGAAAACTGGAACTGACCCTGTTGGTTCCTGTACAGACTAGAGATCCTGATCCCACAGTCCCTAGTGGTTCATGCGTGAGCTGAGATAGCCCTAACCACAGACTAGATGATGGCAACTCGGACCTATGCTGTCTGAAAGGCCGTGGAGCGCTTCATGTTCCTCCTAAAGAACCAGAGGGCAGAGCAGAGTGCAAATTACCTACAGAAGGGAAAGTGTGCTGAAATAGAAAGATCCCAGAGTGAGTAAAAAAAAACAAACCACAAAATAAAGAATTAAGAATTAAGTATGTACTAATAGAGAATATGCTGCCTACTTCCTAAAAAGAAACAGAAGATAGGTGCAGGGTAAAGAACATAAACCCAAGCTGGTCTTTCACTGACTGGCCTAAACTATAGCAGTATGGCTGAACATCCAAATGAGACTATCACCAGCAGGAAAAACCAGCATGGGGAAAAGGTACATAAAGTTTCACCCGAAAGGTGATAGGGCAGACAAATGAGCATATGAAAACAACGGTTACCCTAAAAAGACTGAAGCAAGGATAACAGAAACTAAACACCCGGAGAAAAGGTATATCTGCTGTGGCTCAGAGGACAGAGAAGCCAACCACAAAGCACAGGCTCAAGGGTTCGAACCCAGACGCATGACATAATATATAACCAGTAGAGAAAAGCTAAACTTGATGGACGTGTATGAGTATTTAACTATGAAAACAGAAAGTAAAAAGAAAAGAAAAACAAAATCTAAAATAGTAGTAAGAAAAAAATAAACAAGAAAGAAAAAATATATATATTAAAAGAAACATAATATATAAATCGGACCTATGTAACTATGTCAATATAAAGTAAAAACAAATTAGAAATTAATAAAAATAAAAAAGAATACAAATTATTACAAAAAAAAACAGCAAGGATTTTCAAGGTAACAAGAAAAAAATTAAAAAGACAAAAAAAAAGTTAATACAGTCTAGGATAAAAAGACATTAAGAGCCCAAGAATCC